>NC_140174.1:70386378-70504476 GCF_963971535.1 Notolepis coatsorum
TTACACTATTACACACTATTACACTATTACACACTATTACACTATTACACACTATTACACTATTACACTATTACACACTATTACACTATTACACTATTACACTATTACACACTATTACACTATTACACTATTACACACTATTACACTATTACACTATTACACACTATTACACTATTACACACTATTACACTATTACACACTATTACACTATTACACACTATTACACACTATTACACTATTACACACTATTACACTATTACACACTATTACACTATTACACACTATTACACTATTACACTATTACACTATTACACAATATTACACTATTACACACTATTACACTATTACACTATTACACACTATTACACTATTACACACTATTACACTATTACACACTATTACACTATTACACACTATTACACTATTACACTATTACACTATTACACGCTATTACACTATTACACACTATTACACACTATTACACACTATTACACTATTACACTATTACACACTATTACACTATTACACACTATTACACTATTACACTATTACACACTATTACACTATTACACTATTACACACTATTACACTATTACACACTATTACACTATTACACACTATTACACTATTACACTATTACACACTATTACACTATTACACTATTACACACTATTACACTATTACACACTATTACACTATTACACTATTACACACTATTACACTATTACACTATTACACACTATTACACTATTACACACTATTACACTATTACACACTATTACACTATTACACACTATTACACTATTACACACTATTACACACTATTACACTATTACACACTATTACACTATTACACTATTACACTATTACACACTATTACACTATTACACTATTACACACTATTACACTATTACACTATTACACACTATTACACTATTACACACTATTACACTATTACACACTATTACACTATTACACACTATTACACACTATTACACTATTACACTATTACACACTATTACACACTATTACACTATTACACACTATTACACACTATTACACTATTACACACTATTACACTATTACACAATATTACACTATTACACACTATTACACTATTACACTATTACACACTATTACACTATTACACACTATTACACTATTACACACTATTACACACTATTACACTATTACACACTATTACACACTATTACACTATTACACACTATTACACACTATTACACTATTACACACTATTACACTATTACACTATTACACAATATTACACTATTACACACTATTACACTATTACACTATTACACTATTACACACTATTACACTATTACACTATTACACACTATTACACTATTACACACTATTACACTATTACACACTATTACACTATTACACAATATTACAATATTACACACTATTACACTATTACACTATTACACACTAGCTTGGTTTAAATCCTATTTAACTGATAGAACACACTGCGTGGTCTATAATGATTTAACATCTGAGACCCTCCCAGTGCAATGTGGTGTCCCACAAGGCTCTGTCCTGGGCCCTTTGCTATTTTCGATTTACATGCTACCCCTCGGCGATATCATACGCAAATTTGGCATAAACTTTCATTTTTACGCTGATGACACCCAATTATATATACCTATTAAGCCAAATGATTCCTCCCAACTACAAAACCTTGAGGCCTGCTTGCTTGCCGTCAAAAAATGGATGTCGCAAAACTTTCTACTCCTTAATGCAGATAAAACTGAGATGTTAATTGTTGGCCCCCCAAACCACAGAGGCCTGTTTCAGGACATCTCCCTCAACTTTGATACCTGTCATGTATCCCAGAGCTCCACCATAAAAAACCTCGGAGTCATTTTTGATTCCTCCCTCTCATTTAATGCACATATAAAAAACGTCACCAAAATTGCATTCTTCCATCTTCGTAATATCGCAAAAATACGCCCCATTTTAACTCTGGCTGATGCTGAAACCCTGATTCATGCTTTTGTCTCATCACGTCTGGACTACTGTAATGCACTTTTTTCAGGCTTACCTAATTCAAGCATCAAAAATCTTCAACTCGTGCAAAATGCGGCTGCACGGATACTAACTAGAACTAGAAAATTTGATCACATCACACCAGTTTTGTCCGCCCTACATTGGCTTCCTATCCAAGCCCGCTCTGACTTTAAAGTGCTACTCCTCACCTACAAAATTTTAAATGGGCTTGCACCGCTCTATCTATCTGATCTCATCTCCCGATACTCGCCCGCTCGTGCTCTGCGCTCACAAAATGCGGGGCTTCTATCGACCCCTAGGGTTAAAAAGAAATCCGCCGGCCACAGAGCCTTTGTCTACCGCGCTCCCTACCTGTGGAACAAATTACCTGCCGTCATCAGGGGCGCCTGCTCTGTCGAAGCTTTTAAATCCCTGCTTAAGACTCATCTTTTCTCTCTCTCCTTCAACCTACCTTGATCTCACCTGGTCGGGGACTGACCTTTAGATTAATCTGTGTAGTTTAGTTATGGTACAGGGTACTACATGGTACCACTGGGTAGTTTACTATAGGGTAGTTTAGTTAGGGTACAGGGTACTACATGGTACCACAGAGTACTACTTGGTACTGCATGGCATTACAGGGTACTACATGGCTTACACAGCTCTACATGGCACTACAGGGTACTACATGGCACCACAGGGTACTACATGGCACTACAGGGTACTACAGGATACTACGGGGTACTACATGGCACTATGGGGTACTATAGGGTACTACATGGCACTACGGGGTACTACATGGCACTACAGGGTACTACATGTCTGCTCCTTTGCAGCACCACAAACATGGGAACTCTCTAACTCTTCCCCCCCCCCCCCCTCTCCCCCCCCCCCCCTCTCCCTCCCCCTTCTCTCTGAGTACCCGTCTCCTGGCGCTGACCAAGGTGATGGATGCCTCGGGGTCTTGGCCAAGCTTGTAGTGACTGCTCTACATGCACCTCCGAGGCATTGGATCAGTTATTCACCGCCGTCTGTCCGTGGTCCTGTCAACTGATTAACAGACTGTTAACAGATTAACAGTCAACGCGGTTTCATTGCTGGGTTAAGTACTTCTATTCTATTCACATAATACGCTTACTTCATATATCTACTCCATTCACATATATGCCTACCACTTGTATCTATTGCTATGTCCGCCTACTACAATCTCATGAGCTGTCTAACGCCTGTCCCGTCTCCCTGTCTTCCTATGACTTGCTGTCCTGGAGTGTTGACCGGAGTGTTGGACGTCCCGTGACGAAGGCCGGGAGATTGCGACCCCCTCTGCGTGCCCCCCTGTCTTCGGAGGTTTCGTAGTGTGACCGGAGTGCCGGATGTCCCGCGATGATGTCGGGGAGTTCGCGACCCTCTCTGTGCCACCCCCCCTTCCCCCTGTCTCCGGCTGTCCCTGAGCAACGACCGGAGTGCTGAATGTCCCGTGACTAAGACGGGGAGGACGTGACCCTCTTGCGCCGCCCCTGTGCTTCAAATAGATCCGCTATCAACTCTATCTTTAATTTTTCAAAATGTACAGTTGCTATTGCATGCACTCATCTGTGTTTCATTACACACATGAGTGCATGCTTACCAACTGTCCGTCTGCAACACTACTATCACCGACATCTAAGAAGGGAGATCCCCCCTTGAACGGCCCTTCTAAGGTTTCTCTCCTCCACATTGCCTGTGGAGCTTTTTTCCCTATTGTTAGGTTTTAGTGAGTTTTTCCTTACCTTCGCGTGGGGTATGTCTGGGAGTGCTTGCATTCTTTCATTTATTTGCATTCATCTAAAAAATGTTTGGACCCTATGGTGTTCTTGTTCTGTTCTTGACTTATTGTTATGTTGTCTTCTTGACTTGTTTAAAGAAGACCTGTACGGCCCATGGGGACATTAACGTGTGTTGTCGGGCCCTATAAATAAATTTGATTTGATTTGATTTGATTACACTATTACACACTATTACACTATTACACTATTACACACTATTACACTATTACACACTATTACACTATTACACTATTACACACTATTACACTATTACACACTATTACACTATTACACACTATTACACACTATTACACTATTACACACTATTACACACTATTACACTATTACACACTATTACACTATTACACTATTACACAATATTACACTATTACACACTATTACACTATTACACTATTACACTATTACACACTATTACACTATTACACTATTACACACTATTACACTATTACACACTATTACACTAGTACACACTATTACACTATTACACACTATTACACACTATTACACTATTACACTATTACACACTATTACACTATTACACTATTACACACTATTACACTATTACACAATATTACACACTATTACACTATTACACACTATTACACTATTACACTATTACACTATTACACTATTACACACTATTACACTATTACACTATTACACACTATTACACTATTACACACTATTACACTATTACACTATTACACACTATTACACTATTACACCGAGTACAATGGCACAATCCGCAAGTCTCTACGACAAACGGTTCAAGAGATACACTGAGGGGGTGTGGCCTAAGGGGGCGTGGTCTAAGGATCGGGGGAGTGGTCAACATCGACCAATGAAAGGTGGTCAACATCGACCAATGGCACAATCCGCAAGCCTCTACGACAAACGGTTCAAGAGATACACTGAGGGGGTGTGGCCTAAGGGGGCGTGGTCTAAGGATCGGGGGAGTGGTCAACATCGACCAATGAAAGGGGGTCAACATGGACCAATGAAAAATGAAAGAGGATATCCCTACTGAGTACAATGACACAACCCACAAGACAGAGGGCGTTGTCCAGCAATTCAGTAGTGCACCACAGTGATGGCCAATGATGGGTTAAGTGGATGATGTCATTGGCAGGTCAGCTCAGCCATGAGCCCTGAGCCTCACAGCTGTTAAGCCTGAACCAATCAGCCATGAGCACAATGACTTGCATATTCTGAAATTTCTTTACATGACTGCATTGTCACGTTGATTAAAAGAAAACTATAAGAGATGAAGCGTTGTGACTCGCACAAGAGCACTACAACGAGTAGGCAAAGGGTTGTGCGCGAGATTGTGGCATTCGTGCGATATTGTGGCACTCCTTCGGCGATCGGAACAGAAGGCTAAAAAAAAATGGATTTCTAGAGGGCGATTGCATGGCGGTCAATGGGGAGGAGAACCTTCAAACAAATGGTCGTCAGTTGAGATAGAAATGTCCAATTCCATTTATTTTTCTTTTGTGAGCGGGATGTCGTGTCATCGTTTTGATGTGTTTGTTTTATTTCTACGTCCAAAATTGAGATCACACTCGCAATTCACCCAAGGTAGGGGGAAAAAGATTATTTCAGCTGCTACACTCTAAATTGCAATGCATTCCCAATGGGACCGAAATTTTACCGTTTAAAGTCGATTCGTAGCCAGACGGTGCGGTGAAACTTTTACGAGTTCGAAGACCGCAGTTGCCATAGGCAAGCCGCTCGTTTTGATACCTTTCACGTGTATGGTGCGCGAACGCTTACGTGTTGCAAAGTGTTTGAAACTCTAAATTGCACTGTATTTCCGAAATTTTACCGTTTAAAGTCGATTCGTAGCCAGACGGTGCTGTGAAACTTTACGAGTTCGAATAGTACATCGAGTTGGAGCAAGCCGGTCGTTTTGATACCTTTCACGTGTATGGGGCGCGAACGCTCTGGCACGAGTGTTGTTTGCAAAATTGGTGGATCTCGCACTCTAAATTGCATGCATTTCTGAAATTTTACCGTTTAAAGTCGATTCGTAGCCAGACGGTGCGGTGAAACTTTACGAGTTCGGAGACCGGTGTTGCCATAGGCAAGCCGCTCGTTTTGATACCTTTCACGTGTATGGGGCGCGAACGCTTACGTGTTGCAAAGTGTTTGCAAAATCGGTGGAATAAAGAATAAATAAAAAGAGTATGGATATGTATAGTGTGGGTTGCAACCTGGCTTCGCCAGGTCACCCACACTAATAATACAAATAGAGTACAATTTACGCATGCGTAAAACCTTATTCATAGCATCGAATTGAAATGATCCTGTTTCAATTATTTCTTGGGCAATCAACACCAAATCAAAACTAGCTACTATGTAACGTTAGTTTCAGGCCTGCTCTTTCGATGAGGGTTCAGGAAATTCTCCGCCAGACCTCGTCAAACAAATTACGTCACTTGGTCACGCCAGCGTGCTGGTCGACTCCTGATAGAGATTTTTTGCAAGACTAATAATAACCATCACTAGTAATTATTTGTAATACGTGTTTTACCGTTTTTACCGGTATCCTTTTTTTAAAGTTATTATTATTATTATTGTTATTTATTATTATTTAAAAAAAAATTAAAATACGAATTTCTCCGTCCACGTTCGAATCTCGTGTTTTTATGTAAATTCGAAATGAAATTAGAAAATCGAAATGAATGTGACAGCCCTTATATGTACCAACCTGCTTCAAGGATAAAATTCTGCCTGCATGTGATACAACCTGTGTTGTTGGATTGATTTTCAGGACTCATGACTCGACTTGGACTTAAGCACTGATGACTCAGACTTGGACTTGGACTCGAGCATTGACTGCATTCGGACTCGGAAGGTGCAGACGAGGACTCAGACTTGTTAATTGATAAATACTGTTCTTTTATTTATATATATTTTTTTTGTAATAGGCCCTAATCATTTGGCATAAGATATTGATGGCTAGTGCATTTGGTTGGCTATTGTGTCACAAAGTAAATAAACTCCCTTTGAAATGGTGACCACTGTGTCATTTATGTTTAATGGAGACCTTTTTTTATTTGTATGTCAGCTCTTTTACTACCAGAGTGGAGTGGACTCAACCTTGATAACTTTTTTATTAAATAAGAAGAAGTCCTATAGTATGCTGTTTGGTACTAGATCAAATGTGCTGCAAATATCAAATCAGTTGTCAATTAAGTTTTTAGATGATGCTCCCTCAAGAATGTCGATGAATATAAGTACCTGGGTCTTTGGCTTGATTCTCAACTCACTTTCAAGTCACATATTGATGCTGTGATAAAGAAAACAAATTGTAGCCTGAGAATATTGTATGTCACTTATAATAGTGTTTGCAGATTTATATTGAGGTGCCCTTATAGAACCCATCGTCTTATTTTTTTTTATTTTTTTTTATTTTTTTTATCCTCTTTTTCTCCGCCTGATTTTTCTATATTTCTCCCCATCCCAATTTAGTCATTATGCCAACCCCCCCCCCCTCCCCTACCTGGTTGTTGTGCGCAGTGTTAATTTTGTTGACTAAAATGATGACGAAAGATGTTCGTCAACAAAGGTTTTTTCATGACGACAACGAGACGTGACGTCACGTTATTGAAGACCACGTGACGCCAACGCGACTAAATAGTTAATTACATATCGTTGACCACAACTGAGGACACAAAAATGTAATTTACAAAAACCAGGATGAAATTTCTCTTCATGTATGTTGATATTGTTGACTAAAACAAGACAAGACAAAATAATTATAACTTTTCGAATTATTATTTCAGTATTTCCATTTTGGGCTGTGAGGTGAGTCTCTGCAGCAGGCAGGTGACGCAGCGCGTGGGGCTTTCATTCTTTCCCTGACACAGCACAAGCACGGCGGTAGAAAGACCAGTAGGTGGCATACTGGCATTATCAAATAGCTCAGCTGAGCCGCCCCCCTCACTTAGTCAGACAATGGCCGCCGCAAACCAACAGCAACAGGGTCGTCTCAATGATCCATTATCCCGTGGGCTTGGAAGAAAACGAAGACCAGACCTCTGGGCATACTTTAGATATATAGAGCTCGAAGGAGCTACAGAATGTATTGTTGAAAAAAGTGAAACACGAGGAGAAATGTGGTCATCGAATGAAGGGAAAAACACCACTAATCTCAAACGACATCTGAAGACATTCCACAAGGAAATCCAGGTAAATGTAAAAATGCATTAGCACCATATGACTGAGTGAATTTGTGGTGGATTAGCCCGACTGTTGCTAGCTACTAGCTAGCTCTCTGATGCTAACGCTAGCCACGTGACAGCTCACAGGGCCCGAGGTTGGCTCACGAAGTATAAGTACGCTTAAACCTAGCTAACGTACATCCTGTGTGACTAAATGTAAAAATGCATTAGCACCATATGAGTATGACTGAGTGAATTTGTATGGACTAGTATATATCATGGAGCCATTTGTGGTGGATTAGCCCGTCTGTTGCTAGCTAGTAGATGTACTAGTGTACTACTATGTGCTAGTAGATGTACATTTTCTAGCTAGCTATAGCTATCCCCCTGATGCTTGCTAACGCTAGCGACGTGACACCTAGCTAACGTACTGTGACTGTTACTTTATTAATTCGTATCTTTGTGAGGTTACTGTTATAATTTACATTACATTGAAAAGATACGAAGCTATATTTTTTAAAGGTGCATTTTTTGTATACAGAAAGAGTTATTATTTAGAACATGAATTCATATTTAGTAAGGCTTGAAAGAAAAGAGCTATTTTGTTATTTATAGGTTGCTTTTTAAGTAATTTTCTTGAGATTTGTCAGATGACTAGGCATAATAAAGCATGTTGAGTAACTTTGGTTATAGAGATATAATTGTTATTGTGTGGTGGACACTATATGGAGGTGTCTCACTTCAGAATGGACACTGATTGAGTGACAGGAGGGAGTTGACTTAAGGGTGTGGCTGTACCTTGGTTCTGTTGGATTTGTTTGGAAGTAAAGTTCAGAGACTCGATACTCCGTCTGCTCGTCTCATTGATTCACTTCCACAGTGGTGACCCTAAACGTGTGAAATATGAGCAATAACGAGAATCCACCGGCTGTGGTTCCCGCAGTGTATGCAGCTACAGTCAAGTTGCCAGAGATTTGGCAGCATGACCCGGCCCCGTGGTTTCAGCACATCGAGGCACAATTTCACCTCTGCGGAATAACGTCGGATGAGACGAAATATTACCATGTTGTCGCGGCATTGGATTCCTCCACTACACGCCGGCTGATGGGATGCCTGAGAGAGCCGCCAGCAGCCGGCAAATACGACGCGCTCAGAGAACAGCTGTTGCGCATTTTCCAGCTGTCAGATGCAGAGCGCGCGGAGCGCCTATTGTCCCTCAACGGATTGGGGGACAGTAAACCAACAGAACTGATGGAGAACATGCTAGCACTCCTTGGTTCAGGTGACGCTACATTTATTTTTGTGCAGCTGTTCCTGCGTCAACTCCCGACTCCGGTGCGCACGGCTCTGGCCAGCTCGCCTCTCGTGCGCACCAAGGATTACCGGGGATTGGCAGAGGAGGCGGACAGAATACTACTGGCCTCCCGTCAGTACTGTGTGGCTGCTGTGTCTGATCGGGTGGCTGATCGCGGGGATCAGACACAGAGGGATGATAGAGGGCTTTGTTATTATCATCGCCGTTTTGGCAACAAAGCGAAGAGCTGTGTTCCACGGTACCATGCACCTTTGGTAACCAGGGAAACGCGAGAGCCGGCGCTCGTTAGCGGCTATGAGCGCTGGCGTCAATATCAACGAGCTGTTGTTTATCACGTTGTCTGGAAGGCGTCTGTTGGTGGATTCTGGCGCCCAGAGGAGCATCCTGCCTGCGTCGGCCACGGACGCCTTGGGAAACGGTCATGGACCACCCCTGGACGCGGCTAATGGGACTTCCATCCGTACGTTTGGTACCAGGTACGTGACTATGTGTTTACATGGACAGCAGTTTAGCTGGGAATTTATTATTGCTTCAGTGTCGGTGCCTATACTGGGCGCAGATTTTTTGTGTGCTCACAGACTGTTAGTGGACGTTGCGAACCGTAGGCTGATTGGCTCTGTGTCCTTTGACACATACCCCTGCACACTGGGGGGGCCGGGGCCGCCTGCCCTGGCCAATATGCTCGCCACAGGCGATATGTACCAGCGCCTCCTCGCTGAGTTTCCTGCTCTGACTGTCCCCACTTTCTCTGCCTCTGTCGCCAAGCATGGGGTGGAACATTACATCCCAGCGGTGGGCCCGCCAGTTTATGCACGGGCGCGCCGCCTGGATGCTGCTAAACTGGCAATAGCCAGGGAGGAGTTTGCCACAATGGAACGGCTCGGCATTGTGCGCCGGTTCAACAGTCCTTGGGCCTCCCCACTACACATGGTCCCCAAGGCGGACGGGAAGTGGCGTCCGTGTGGTGATTTCCGTCGCCTAAATAACATCACCACTCATGACCGGTACCCAGTGCCACATATCCAGGATTTCTCTGCCCACCTGGCGGGCGCCACCATTTTTTCTAAAATAGATTTGGTGCGTGGCTACCACCAGGTACCGGTCCATCCGCTCGACGTGCCCAAGACTGCCATTATCACCCCGTTTGGACTGTTTGAATTCCTGCGCATGCCATTCGGCCTTAAAGGGGCAGCGCAAACATTCCAGCGGCTGATGGACTCTGTGCTGCGAGGCCTGTCATTTTTGTTTATTTATCTGGACGACATCCTGGTAGCCAGTGCATCGGTGGAGGAGCATCGGGGACATCTCCGTCAACTGTTCGAGCGGCTCAACGAGCATGGGCTGATCGTGAACCCGGCCAAATGTCAGTTTGGCCTGCCGGCCATGGATTTCCTGGGCCACCATGTCTCTTCCCAGGGGGCTGTTCCTCTACCCGCCAAGGTGGAGGCAATTGCTGCTTTCCCCCGCCCCCTCACCATCAAACCTCTCCAGGAGTTCCTGGGGATGGTTAATTTTTACAATAGGTTTATAGCCCATGCGGCTCACCTGATGAGACCTCTGTACGAGGCGTTGAAGGGGAAGAGAGCCAACGATGACGTGGGCTGGTCCCCGGAGCGGGTCCAGGCATTTGAGGGATCTAAGGTTGCCCTTGCCAACGCTGCCATGCTGGCACACCCATCTCCTGCTGCTCCTATAGCCCTCACCACCGATGCCTCCGATTATGCAGTAGGTGCGGTGTGCGAGCAGTGGGTGGCTGGCGCCTGGCAGCCTCTGGCCTTCTTCAGTAGGAAGCTGCGCGACAACGAGAGGAAGTATAGTACATTCGACAGGGAGCTCCTGGCCCTCTTCCTCGCCATACGTCACTTCAGGTTCTTGCTGGAGAGCCGCAAGTTCACAGTTTTTGTCGACCACAAGCCCCTAACGTTTGCCATGGCCAAGACCACGGAGCCATGGTCGGGGCGGCAGCAGCGCCAACTTTCCGCCATATCGGAGTTCACTACCGACATCCAGCATGTAGCCGGTAAAGACAACCAGGTGGCGGACTGCCTCTCCCGGGCACGCGTCAGTCCTGTGCACCTGGGCATCGACTATGTTGCCATGGCTGCTGACCAGCTCACAGACTCAGACCTTCAGGCGTTCAGGACGGCTGTGACAGGACTTCGACTTGAGGATGTGGTGTTTCACGACTGCAGCGCCACGCTCCTCTGTGACGTCTCCACTGGCCAGCCCCGCCCCATGGTTCCAACTGACTGGCGCCACCGGGTATTTGACACCATTCATGCCCTTTCACACCCTGGGGTAAAGGCGTCGGTCAAGCTGGTAGCGGCCAAGTTCGTCTGGCCGGGCCTTAGGAAGGACATCAAAGTATGGGCGGCCTCCTGTGTGGCGTGCGAGCGTGCCAAGGTACATCGTCACACTAAGGCCCCCCTGGAGCCGTTTCTCATTCCAGAGAGGCGGTTTGACCATGTCCACGTGGACCTGGTGGGCCCACTTCCCCCGTCTCAGGGTTTCACACACCTCCTCACTATGGTGGACAGGACCACCAGGTGGCCGGAGGTTGTTCCCCTGTCATCAACAACGGCTGCGGAGGTGGCTCGGGCGTTTATCTTCGGCTGGGTCACTCGGTTTGGCACGCCATTGGACCTGACTTCGGACAGGGGATCCCAGTTCACTTCTGAGCTGTGGAGCACCGTGGCTGAGGGACTTGGGGTGAAACTCCATCGTACCACAGTATACAACCCAAAGGCCAACGGCATGTGTGAGCGTTTTCACAGATCCATGAAGGCCGCTCTCCGGGCCACGCTCACAGATGGCAACTCGGTCGACCGTCTTCCGTGGGTCATGTTGGGCCTGCGTACTGCCCCTAAAGAAGACCTGCAGGCCTCTTCAGCCGAATTGGTTTTTGGTCAACCGCTGAGGGTCCCAGGGGAGTTCCTTCCTGGTTCCTCTGCCCCTTGGTCCACTACAGCTCACCGATCTGCCTTCCAGGACGCAGCGAGGGTGTTTGCCCCAGTTCCCACACATCACTGCCTTCCCCAGTCCTACATTCCTAAGGACCTGATGACTGCGAGGTATGTGTTCATCCGTCATGATGCCCACCGTTCTCCACTGCAGGCTCCCTATGACGGGCCCTTCTGCGTCCTCGAGCCGGGCCCCAAGTACTTTGTGGTGGACATGGGGGGGAATAAGGAGCAGATCTCAGTCGATCGTCTTAAGCCTGCTCATGTGGTCCCAAATGGGCCGGTGGAGCTGGCTCAGCCCCGGCGCCGGGGCCGGCCACCCAAGTTTTCCCCTGTCCCATGCCCTCCGGCCGTTGTTACCCCTACCTTTCCACCGACGAAGCCTCGGCGGCGGCGGGGACGGCCCCCTGCCCCTACCCTTACCCTTTCCCCTTCCACGTTCCCTGTGACTGTCGTTATGGCCACGTGGTCAGACCTCCTAAAAGAGACTGAAGACACTGGGTGCACTGTTTTTGGGGGTTTGTTGTGTTCAGTTCCGTTTGTTTGGTGTTGCACTGAATGTCAATTCTGAATGTTCGGGGGGGGCCTGTGTGGTGGACACTAGATGGAGGTGTCTCACTTCAGAATGGACACTGATTGAGTGACAGGAGGGAGTTGACTTAAGGGTGTGGCTGTACCTTGGTTCTGTTGGATTTGTTTGGAAGTAAAGTTCAGAGACTCGATACTCCGTCTGCTCGTCTCATTGATTCACTTCCACAATATAAATAATAATTTTATATCCATAGTTAGTTACAGAGGAGGCATACTTTAAATATATTAAAATTATAAGGCATCTTTGAGTCAACTTTAAGTATCTTGAGGCTGTGGGCACTGTCCTATTTTTTGGAAATCACAATATGGTCACCCTAGAATATACAGTCCCAGCCCAGGTACTACTACGTAACCTCTGACCTATAGTGGAAGAGTTAGACTTTTCAGAAGTTGCATCTGTTCTGACTTTATTTATTCCTGTCTTAGATTGCAGATGTGAAGAAACCCAAGACACTACAGCCAAAGCCTCCATCCACAGGTGATTTCTTTGGCGCCTTGTACAAACAGAACTCCCTCGAGCAACTAAGCAGAGAGGAGGCAGTCGCCACCTGGATCGGCCGCACAGCACTCCCTGCACGTACAGTGGAAGATGACGATTTCATAATGATGTTGCGAACATTTGATAAAAGGTTCAGAGTGCCAAAAAATACTAAAGTTTCCAACCTGGTGGACAAAGTGTATGTGGAACAACAAGAGAAATGCAGGCACAGGTTGTCCATGGCACGCAAAGTAACCTTATGTTATGGTCCAAAAAGGGTCTCACTGCATCCTTCATTGCAATCAGTGCTTGTTATTTCAACCCAGAAAATAATAAGCCTGAACATATTCTCCTGAACCTGAAGGAAATGGTGTTCACACTGCTCACACCCCCACACTGCTCAAGCTATAAGTGCGCTTGTGGAGGAGTGCATAGAAGCCTGGGGGATCCCAAAAGAGAAAATCCTCATGAGGATCACTGACAATGGCAGCAACATGGTGGCTGCATTCCTGTTCCGTACTGCAGAAGAAGCCACAACTTCTGAGGAGTCGGACTCTGAGCACAATGAGGATAACATTGACAAGAACAACAACGATGTGCTGCATGAAGGAGAGGATGACATTGACGGGTCAGTCTGTGCTTGAAGTTGAAATAATTCTATATTCATTCGAATAATAATAAATAGGTAACTGCCTGGTTATAATTGAATTTCATATACATAATAAATAAGTTAATACGTTAAAAGGTTAAACATTGTGAATTGAATACATAAGTTAAAAAGAATAAATGGATCATTAAACTATGCATTAAACTATGCATTTTTCTTATCTCCATCATGTAGGGGCGACTATGCCTATGGAGCAATGGAGAGGACCCCATGCGCACACCCTCCAGCTTGTAGTAAACATGCTGCTGAACAAGGAAGCCTCAATCCGAAGACTGCTGGACAAAACAAGGCACCTGGTCAACCAGTTCCGCAAATCATCTGTCGCCACAGAGCGCTTGCTGCAGAGGTCTGGTCTCATCCTCATCAAAGACTGTCTCACCAGATGGTCCAGTTGTCACGCCATGATGGCGCGTTTTCTTGAACTCAAGGACCACGTCACAGCAGTAGCGGAATCCATGAGCTGGGACAGCCTGCAGCCCAGTGAGTGGCAGAAGATTGGCATGCTGCGAGACCTTCTACTGCCATTTGCTGAGCACACAAAGATGCTGCAAAGTGTCACCCAATCCCTTTCCCTTGTTGTGCCTGCTCTTTTGGATCTCAGAAGTCATCACTCTGAATTCAATGTAGCTCATGCTAGAAACTACAGAGAGGCAGCTTCACTGGCACAGAAGATGCTTTTCAACATGCACAATCGTTTCAGCGTTTTCCTTGGCGTCACAGCCGTCAAGTTTCAAGTTTATTTAATAGTTGTCATACAGAAGTACAGAATACTTTTATACAAAATGCTTCTTACTGTTACGCTCCAGAGACTGTGCTAGACAAGATAAGTATCAATAACATAGTATAGCATGTAAATTAGAAGTAGAAAATGAGGTCACAGTGTTCAGTATAGACATATGTACAATGTTTGATGCAGAATAGACGTAACTGAGTTACCATATAATATACAATACTATGCAGTGTACTAATATACAATACTATATAGTGCAAAGCAGAAATGGGATGAGGTACAATTTAGGTACAATTTACAGTAAGGTGTACGAGTTGTAGTGCAATCGTTTATCAATAAATATAAAGTGTGGGGAGTGGGTTCTACAGTGTGTTTGTTTAAAGTGAGTGTGTGCTATAAAGTGTGGGGAGTGGGTGCTACAGTGTGTTTGTTTAAAGTGAGTGTGTGCGTGTGGATGTGTGTGCTATGTGCGTTTGATGGTTGTTGTGTAGTGTTCATTGTTCGTTGAGCAGCCTGATGGCCTGGGGATAGAAGCTTCTTCTGAGTCTTTCTGTGCTCGCCTTGAGACTCCGGTATCGCTTGCCTGACCGCAGCAGTTCAAAGAGGCAGTTGTTCGGGTGACTGGAGTCCTTAATGATTCTCTTAGCCTTGCCCCTGCACCGCTTGTTGTAAATGTTCTGGAGGGTGGGGAGCCCCCCTCCAATTGTGCGTTCGGCTGAACGCGTCACTCTTTGTAGTCTGCTTCGGTCTTGTGCAGTGCTATTCCCAAACCAGGAGGTGATGTTGCCAGTCAGGATGCTCTCTATTGTACATAAGTACAAGTTCTTAAGGATCTTCTGACTGACTTGGAACTTCCTTAGGCGCCTGAGGAAGTAGAGGCGTTGTCGTGCCTTCTTCACAACACTGTCAATGTGTGTGGTCCATGTCAAGTCCTCGGATATGTAGGCTCCGAGGTACTTAAAGCTGTTCACTCTCTCAACCGGTGCCCCGTCGATGCTGAGGGGGCTGTAATCCTTGACCCCCGACCTTCTGAAGTCCACAATCATCTCCTTTGTTTTGCTGACGTTCAGGGAGAGGCTGTTTTCCTGGCACCATCCCGCCAGGACCTTGACCTCATCCAGGTAGGCCCTCTCCTCGTTTGCAGAGATCAGGCCCACCACCACTGTGTCGTCAGCAAATTTGATGATTGTGTTGCTACTCCGCTGAGCCACACAGTCATGTGTGTACAGGGAGTAGAGGAGGGGACTCAGAACACAGCCCTGGGGGGCCCCTATGTTGAGGGTGATGGATGAGGAGTTGCAGTTGCCTGCTCTCACCACCTGGGGTCTGCCCGTCAGGAAGTTCAAGACCCACTGGCAGAGGTCATAGTTCAGGTCCAGGTCCCTGAGCTTGGCTATGAGTTTGGAGGGGACTATGGTATTGAATGCCGAGCTGTAGTCGATGAATAGCATTCTCACATTGTTCCCCTTCCTCTTGTCCAGGTGTGATGCTGCTGTGTGCAGCACATGGGCTATGGCGTCCTCCGTGGACCTGTTGGGGTGGTATGCAAATTGCAGGGGGTCCATGTTGATGGGGAGGGAGGCGCAGATGTAGCCCTTTACTAGCTTCTCAAAGCACTTCATGGCTATGGAGGTGAGAGCTACAGGGCGGTAGTCGTTGAGGCAAGCAGGCTTGGATTTCTTGGGTACAGGGATAATAGTGGACTTCTTCAGGCAGGTGGGGATGACAGCCTGTTCTAAGGACAGGTTAAATATGTCAGTGAATACCGGGGCCAGTTGGTCGGCACAGACTTTTAGGACGCGGCCGGGGATGCCGTCCGGTCCTGCTGCCTTCCTGATATTCACTTTTTTAAAGGTCCGCCTCACCTCATGCTCTGTTACCCTGAACACTGAGTCTCCATCAGCAGCAGACCCCCCCCCCCCCCCCCCCCCCCCCATTGACGTGGCTTGTGGGCTGGTGTTGTTATTACCAGCATCAAACCTCGCATAGAAGGTATTGAGGTAATTTGCTAAGGAGATGTAACTGTTCAGTTTGAGGGAGGTGCCTTTGTAGTCCGTCATCGTTTTGAGCCCCTGCCACATAGCTCTGGAGTCGGCCTGTTCAAACTGGAGTTCAATTTTATCCCTGTAGCGCCGTTTTGCCTCTATTACTGTCCTCCTTACGTTGTATCGCGCCACCTTGTGGTCATTCATGTTGCCTGCCACCAGGCCGTCGTTGTATGCTTTGGTGCGCGCTTTCAGAGCTTCACGGACGGATTTGTCTACCCAGGGTTTTTGATTTGGGTAAACTTTAATTGTGGTAGTGGGGATTGTTTCTTCCACCAAAGTACGAACAAAGTCCAGCACTGTCTCCATGTAGACATTAATGTTATCTGTGTCGCAGAACACCCCCCAGTCTGTGCACTCAAACGCAGCTTGGAGCGTCTCCTCTGACGTCACATCCCATTTCTGCACCTCTTGCGAGACTACAGGTGTGCTCTTGATTCTTTGTTTGTACTTTGGAGAAAGAAAGATGGCCGCATGATCAGACTTCCCAAAGCCACTAGCAGAATGAGCCTTGTATCCACCCTTGAATTGCGAGTAACAGTGATCTAAAATGTTACCGCCTCTGGTGTTACAAGTCACATGCTGATAGAAGTCAGGCAAAACCTTTCTCAGATTGGCGCTATTGAAATAACCCACTACTACAATGGCGGCGTTAACGTTCACGGCTTGGAGTTTGTTTACCTCATCGTGAAGTCTGGAGAGCGCGACACTATCGCTGGCTTGCGGTGGAATGTACACTCCTACAAGGATGATCGCCGTTAACTCTCTCGGAAGGAAGAAAGGACGACACTTGATTGTTATATATTCCAGGTTGGGGCAGTGCTCTCCTCTTGCTGCAGCAGCATGTTTTGTTGACCCTCATGTATCAGCTGAGACCCTTATTGAGAATGAAGACGAGGGAATGCAGGATCTTCTACGAAAGGCAGAAGACTACATTGCTCACAGCATGCCACGAAGAGTGGAAGTGCGAGTGGAGCAGGTGACCGATGATGAGGAACTGGAAAACGTGGCTTCAGGAGAGACACCCTCGGCAAAGCGGCCTAGGTTCAAGTTTTTCAGTGCCAGTCATCCAGCAAGGCCAAAGACGCCCAAGACCACTAACATTAGACAGGAGATTCTGAAATACAAAGAAGGGCTGTCCAACCACCAGGCAGCTAGTGCTAACACAGACATTGAGGAATCTGCTATCGAGTTCTGGATTTCTCAGAGTCCTATGGTGTTTCCACATCTGAAACCTCTGGCCTTGCATCTCCTGGCGATGCCAGCATCCCAAGCCTTTGCCGAACGTGTCTTCAGTGTAACTGGTAACCTCTCAAATGGCCGTCACAACAGAGCAAGAGACATATTCGAAAAAAGTGCTTTTCTCAAGATGAACAAGAACAAGTCTAAATAGTCAATTGTGAATGCGGTAATGGTTACCACTTTCCAGTTACTAGTAATACTGACATTTTCTTTTCCAGATATCAAAGATGGTGTTTCGTGTTTGAGACATTTGTACGGTTGGCTGGATTGGGGGTGGCCAGCTGGCTAGCTTTTCAATCAATCAAGCTGGCAGTTCGTAGTGCAGTAGCTGGCTGGATAGCTGTTGTATTGTGGGTTAAGGTAGCCAGCTGGCTGGCTGGCAGTTTGTGGTGCAGTAGCTGGCTAGATAGCTGGCTAATGTTGGCCAATATAGCTGTAACTGAATGATGCTAGCCTTATGTGGTCTTATGAGTTTCAGTTCAAAGGTAAATACTTTGACTATAATGGTCAGACGTAAATTAACTGTATATACTCTCTTTTAGAAACTCTGTCTCTTAAACAGTACTGTATATCTTGTATGTCATAAATGGCTGGATGTAACAGTACTGTTTATCTGTATGTCAAATGTTATGATGAATTGAAAATGGGGGACCCTGATGTAAACAAGACGAAAGTCTTTCTCTGGTCTGCCTACCCTTAACAATTGTGTGTATTGAGCCGTACTGTATTGTACCCATTCTGCAATCTGTTAATAAAATGTTCAATCAATCAATCAATCTGTTATGCTTAACATGCAGTACTATTAACTTTACTTAATTTCTAAGATTAGATCATTTAGTTATTTTTAAATGTCTGATCTAAAGATAAACAAAGGGTTTTAAAGTGTTATATTTATCTTCTCTTATAGTACCAGAGAGAAGCTGAGGAGAATCGACGAGCAACAAAAGGAAAAATTTAGTTAAAAATATGTATATATATATATTTATCTTTATTATAATTTTTTTTTACATTTTAAGATTTCACATTTTCCCCTGTGGTATCGAAAATGGTATTGAATATCGATACTTTTCAAGGTATCGTATCGAAGTTCGAAATTCCAGTATCGTGACAACACTAGTGTGTTGTCAGTTGCAATGTGACAGCTCTGTTTACACATCATTCCTATTCCCTTTTAATTGTACATATATCATTTTTGTTTTGATTGTATTTTTCCACTTTTGCTTTGGCAATGTAAACTCATGTTTTCTCATGCCCATTGAATTGAGTGTGTGTGTTGTCTGTGTATGCAGAGTGTGAAATAAATGAGTCATGCTGCCTGCATGCCCAACGTGAAAAAAATAATAATAATAAAAAAAAAATAAAAGACATTTGGGTGGAGGAGGACAGGACAGTAAGGTTCAGATTGCTTTCATCCATTGACTGGTCAAAATATGTTCATTACGTTTTCAGTTCAGTTTCACAGACACACTGACACTGACACAAACATAACATTTTAATTTAGGTTGTTATTGTAGCATTCATTATAATGTATTATTATTTAGATAGATGGATGTAAAGGGCTAGACCAACTCTTAACCCCTATCCGGACCTAGACCACCTCTAAGTTACAACTCTAACTTAGGGGTTAGAGTTAGAGGTGGTCTAGGTCTGGTTAGAGTCAGTGGTGGTCTAGGTCTGGTTAATAGAGGCCATAACCAGACCTAGACCACCTCTAACTCTAACCCCTAACCAGACCTAGACCACCTCTAACTCTAACCCCTAAGTTACCTGAACCAGACCTAGACCACCTCTAACTCTAACCACTAACCACTATCCAGACCTCTTCCATGTGGCACTTTAACACTGACCTCAGCATGTGATTTTATATAATGTTTTTATGCAAGCAGATTGCAATCAGTGTGTACTACTACTACTAGTACTACTGTGTGTTCTGTTTACTTAGTTTACAGTATCCTGTTGTTATAGAATAAACCGCTGCCAGCAGGCAGCAGCCCAGCACTGACCATCACCAACCCTAACTTAGGGGTTAGAGTTAGAGGTGGTCTAGGTCTGGTTAGGGGTTAGAGTCAGAGGTGGTCTAGGTCTGGTTAATAGAGGCCATAACCAGACCTAGACCACCTCTAACTCTAACCCCTAACCAGACCTAGACCACCTCTAACTCTAACCTCTAAGTTACCCTAACCAGACCTAGACCATCTCTAACTCTAACCACTAACCACTAACCAGACCTCTTCCATGTGGCACTTTAACAGTACACTGACCTCAGAATGTGATTTTATATAATGTTTTTATGCAAGCAGATTGCAATCAGTGTGTACTACTAGTACTAATGTGTTTAGTTTACAGTATCCTATTGTTGTACCGCTGACAGCAGCAGCCCAGCACTGACCAATGACCATCACCAAACCTAACTTATGGGTTAGAGTCAGAGCCTAGGTGGTCTAGGTCTGGTTATGGGTTAGAGTCAGAGGTGGTCTAGGTCTGGTTAATAGAGCCCATAACCAGACCTCTAGACCATCTCTAACTCTAACCCCTAACCAAACCTAGACCACCTCTAAATCTAACCCCTAACCAGACCTCTTCCATCACCATGTGGCACTTTACACACCAACCTCAAAATGTGATTTATCATTTTATATGTTTATGAAAGCAGATTCATACAGTCAACATATTTAATAGCGCTGCCCGAGGCTGGGCATGATACAGTCAACATATAGCAAGAGAGAGAGCGAGAGAGAGCTCCCGTTCTACAGTCAATATACAGTGTACAGAGAGAGAGAGAGATAGAGAGAGAGACACATTGGAAAGAAATTGAAATGCTATTTGGCCCTAAACAGAGAGTACACAATGGCAGAATACCTGAGCACTGTGACTGAAGATCCTTGACTAGGTACAGACTCAGCGAGCACAGCCTAGCCATCGAGAAAGGCAGCCATAGGCAGACTGTGTGTGTTAGAAAGAGAGAGAGAGCATGTGTTTTTGTCGTGTGTGTGTGTGTTAGAGAGAGAGCATGTATGAGAGAGATAAGCAAAGATGAGCCCCTAAAAGGATATTCAACTTTTAATGGAAGAACAAAACAGAAGGAAAAGATAACTTCACAAAGGCAACATGAATATACATAGATCCAAAAGGACAAAGATCAACACTTAAATCCAAAGAGAAGAGGGTCTATACCAGAGAAAACAGCTAAACAGCATTCAGCTAAATAGGCTAGCCAGGTACTGACACCAGGCCACACACAGCTTTGGCCAACGGCCCAACGCTACCTGTTACAAAGGATCAGATTAAACCGAATATATATATTTATTGATTGATATATATTGCATAGTATTTGTATATCGTTTGATATCCCTTGTATATTCCTTGTACATATACACGGAATATCCCTTTAGCCTAGTACAGACCATAATATTTCATTCTCCTATTGGACAGCGGTCCACAGGCGCCAGGGCCATGCCTCCAGAGTCAGGTTCAAGGCCACCGTCAAGACATGTCTGTACATGCCCGGCCTTGCCCAGGGATACGAGACAGAAATGAGGTTGGCACTAGATTGTTCGCCGTGCATATAAATATGGCGCAGGTGAATACAGAAGTAGAGTTACCCAATAAGTTGAAGCCTCACCCACGATACTCCGTGCGGTGAAGTATGGCCTGTTTGGCCCCAAATAGAGCATTGAGACCGCGTGCGAATTAATAACTGAATTGTCAGAGTTTGGCGCTATACCGTCGAGTGCGACATATTTCTATTAAGTCAGTAATAGTCTATTTGTGTATAGTGTATCGTGCGGCTAAAGTTCTACAGTGACCAGCATCACCAACGCTTCCTCGTATCAGCTAGAGTGCTTATCCAGGCTGGGCTGCTTTCATGGCGCTTTCACCCGAGGAGACCTAGACGAGAACCGTGTGGACATGTATACTGGATTAATCTACCCGACGACTACATAGCCCTTTGCGGCTGGATTATATTTGTTTTGGTCCTGTGATTTATGGAGCGGAGAATCGCTGACGCCTACACGTGTGGGATTTACCCTGTGAGGAGCCACGTCGAGTCTGCGCCTCAGAGAGCCTGAGGCCGGCTAGCTTTCTTCACTGTGGAGCTACAGTCTACGGAGAACAGCTGTATTCGTCTGTGGATCAAGAGACTATTGCACCGTCTCCTGTACTTGGAGTCTCCTTAGTCATCGTTGACCAGACTCTCTACTACCGACAGATCCTCTACCCCTGCTGGCTTACAACCGGGGGGACCCTTCCAGTATCTCCCGCTATATATTACTAGTGTACCATAGATATAATTCCCTAAGATTCAGGTTGTATAATTACCTCCTGCGTAACCAGAGAATGGACATTCATTATTGATTTGCCTACGCACATTCCTTTGCCTTATAAGCGCATCCAAAGTAAAATAGAGAAGTATATTATGTACCTTTTGCTGCAATAAATACTTAATTATCACTTTGTGTGGAACCGATTCATTGTGGGAAGTGTTCATCATATTTATATATCATGTACTGTATGGCCAGTAATTAAAGTACATAAAGCGGTAGTGGTTTAATGATACCATACTTATCAATACAGTCAGGGAATTGTACCCCTCAGTTACAATTGGTCCTTCGAGCCGGAGGGTAACTAGTGTAATATTAATATAGTGGTATTAATATTGACATGGCCTATGATGAACACTCCACAAAACGGTTCTCCTAAAGTAGATCGCCCGCAGCGTAGACGGCAGACACCTCAGTACTTAGAGGATTACGTTGCCAATATACTACCTAGCTTTCTACAGACGGTAAACGCGGAAAAAGTAGATAGTAAAATTATGTCCGACCCTATCGACCAGGCTACCCCGCCAATAGAGGCCCTAGTGGGTTCTAACGTAACTGACCAAGCTCACGGTAGGGACCAGGAGGGACCCGACATGACTTTACCCCCCGCCAAGACCGAAGAAGTAGTCCCCGGAGAGCTCCAGGATAAAGACAGCTCTCCAGGGATGGAACTCTACCCGCTACAAGAAGAGGAGAGCACCCCGGAGATGGATCTCCAGGACTCGCCACAGGAGAACAGATCTCCAATGAGTACTGCCAGGAGCGGATCACCTCAACCAGCGTCTTCCCCCAGCGAGGCGGACAAGATGCTGGCACAGGCATTCCTCGCCAGCCTAGCAGCCTCAACAGAGCGCGATCGACTCCAAGCACAGACGCTTAGTGAGCGCGAACATTCTTCCATGGAAAGAGAACGCCTTCAGGCGCAGCAACGGAGCGACGAAGATCGTATACGTCTAGAGATTAGACGCCTTCAGACGGAAGAGAATATGGTAAGGGACCGGGCCGAAGCCCAGCGCGCCGCCGCCGAAGCCCAGCGCGCCGCTGCCGGTGCCCAAAGGGAAGCAGAGCGCGACCTCGCTCTCACCAAGCGCGAAGCCGAGCGCGACCGATTACAAGCGCAGATAATGGAGCAGCTGATCACCAGGGCAACACCCCCTCCCTCCGCACGGGGTTCCAGGGCCTCGTCAAGACAAGGGTCAAGAGCACCCTCCCCTACCCGATCAAGCGACCCTGAGCCCGACCACCAGAGAGAGCCTATACCCCCCTCCGAACCCCTTCCCCGACCGGTCCAAGTGAGACCCAGCTACAAGGAAGAAACGGTCTACACCGCAGAGAGGCTAAATAGACGACTACAGGATCTAGAGGACCTGCCAGAGGAAGAAGAAGAGGGAGAGGAGGAGAGTCAAGCCCGACAGCAGCACAGTACTCCACAGGACCAGGAGGTCCAGTACAGCCCAGGCTCTACCCCCGTGGCTCTGTGCTACAGACCCCCGACTCAATTCACGGGTGAGCTTGACGCACGACCAGCCCCGAGGAACAGCACCTGGATACGCGGGCCATGGTACCCAGCAGGTACCAGCCCACCAAGAGGCGTAAGAGGAGACTCGCCTAGGAGGCCTCTCTTCCAACACTCACCGATGTGCCAGCCATCCATGGCATCATACATTGGCACACCGACGTTTCCGGACTTCACCCACGAGAACAGAGCACAGTACACGGAGCTACGAATGTGCTTAGAGACAATGATGTCCGATGTAGCTGATGAACCGTACAAGTATGCTATCCTACTGAAGCACCTCAAGGTGCCCCGAGCGCACAATATAGCGCTGGCCTATGCCACCTCTACTACCCCATACACAGCGGCTCTAGCAGCACTCGACCAAAGATATGGATGCATATGGGACTACGTAATACAAGAGATAAGGCATATTGACCGCCTACCCCCAGCCACAGACAATCGCTCACTAGATGACCTGTCTATCAAGGTACAATCCCTGGTAGGGATGCTGGGGGCGCAAAGAGAAAAGGGTATGCACGAACTGTACACAAACTCTAATGTCGAGAGGATTTTAGAGAAGCTTCCGCCCGCCCGACAAGAGCGCTTCAGGCGGCAAAGAGACCACCGTGATCCTAACGGTCCCGAGTCATCCCTCCTAGACCTAGCCGACTTCCTGGCGAGAGAAGTCAACAGCCTACGGTTGGATACGTTCATGCGGAGCACCCCAAGCTCCAGAGAGAGACCTAGGAGAGCAAACGATGGCCGAAGATTGGTGACCGTCATGCACCAATCAGAATCAGTACCGAGCAGCAAGAACCACAGTACCCCCTCGATGAAAGAGAAGTGGAAGATGGTGTGCCCGTACTGCGAAAAGGAACACTGGTTGTCACAATGTGACACGTTCAAGAAGATGACCGCCGACGAGGTGAGTCAATGGATAAAGTCCAACCGACGCTGTTACCGATGTGCGCGCAGTCACATGGCAGCCGATTGCCGCTTAAAGAAGAGGTGTAGTCGGTGTGACGGAGCCCACCTAGATGTCCTACACGACAGTAACAGAAGAAAGCCTGCACCCTCAAGCAGCACAAAGGCAAGTGTTATGTACATTGACCCCGCCAGCAGCGGGGGCGCCCGGGTGCTCTTAAAGGTGGTCCGCGTAACACTGAGTTACCAAGACAAGGTCATGGACACTTACGCCGTCCTTGACGACGGGTCAGAGAAGACCCTTCTCCTCGCGTCCGCTGCGGCCCAGCTGGGGCTGCGGGGGAGCGAAAACCAGATGACGATTCGGACAATAAGAAGAGATCTAAAGACGATAAAGGGCGAGAATGTCTCCTTCACTATCGCAGCAAGCGGGCAGCCAGAGAGACGGTATAGGATTACTAATGCTTTCACCAGCCAAGAAATAGGCCTGTCGCAGTACACCTACCCCATCGCCAAGCTGATGGATAAATATGTGCACCTGCGTCAACTACCTATACCGCTCATAGACGGTGCCACCCCGACCCTGCTGATAGGCTCTGACCATGCAGACCTCATCGTCCCGATTGACCGGGTCCACACAGGGCCCAGAGGCTGTCCTGCAGCAGTCGAGACCCGCCTAGGATGGACATTACAAAGCCCCCTCGCTAAGTCTCTTAACCGAACAGCAGCCACTAACTGCCTCCACTCCAGAGTGACAGAAGAAGACACCACCCTCCTACAGCATGTCGAGAGGCTATGGACACTAGAGACAATGCCCTTTAAGAACGAAAAGAAAGACATTCGTTCCAAGGAAGACATTTACGCTATAGCCCTCCTCGAGCAGGGGACAAAGAGAGTCAAAGTCAACGGAGTGATGAGATACGCAACTCCACTCCTGAGGCGAGAGGGTATGCCTACCTTCCACGCCCCAAAAGAAGCGACGGAGCGGTATCTATTGAACACAGAGCGGCGCCTAGCCAGAGACCCCGCTCAAGAGACGGTGTACCGCGCTGAGATTAACAAGCTAATCACAGCGGGACACATAAAGAAAATTGACATTAAAGAGGCCGATCAGACGACCGAATCATGGTACGTGCCGCACCACAAAGTCCACCACAACGGCAAGGATCGTATTGTGTTCAACTGCAGCTACCAGATCGGATCACAAAATCTGAATAAAGAGCTCTTGCCCGGCCCAACACTCGGCCCCTCTCTACTAGGCGTGTTACTACGTTTCCGCCAAGACAAGGTGGCCATCAGCGGCGACATCAAAGGGATGTTCCTGCAGGTGAGACTAGTGGAGGAGGACTAGCCCCTGCTGCGGTTCCTATGGAGAGAGAGGATCGGGGATGAGCGACCAGCCATCTATCAATGGGAAGTCCTCCCTTTCGGAACCACATGCATCCCATGCTGTGCTACGTTTGCACTGCAAAAGCACGTCGCAGAGGACCCAGCAGCTGATGAAGAGGTCCGACAAAGTGTAGGAAATAGTTTCTACGTGGACAACTGTCTGCAAAGCGTCTCGACGCCAGAAGAAGCCGAGGCCCTTCTACTCAAGCTCCGCGCCTCCCTGATCAAAGGCGGCTTTGATCTCAGGCAGTGGGCCAGCAGCGACCCGCAAGTATTGCGCAGCCTCTCCCCCGAGGACAAGGCAGCAAGCAGCGAGACCTGGATGGCGACCATCCCAGGAGAAGCCCAAGAAATGACATTAGGACTAGTCTGGCGCTTCAAAACAGACTCGCTCCATTATAAACACACACCCCTGACCAAGGAGCAGGGAAGGTCGACTGCACTACCGACCACCAGACGGAGTGTATACAGAACACTCGCCAGACAATATGACCCGTTGGGATGTATTCTACCTTACACCACCAGGGCAAAGATGATTGTAAAAGCGTTATGGGACAAGGACCAGGGCTGGGACGACCCCATACCCGAACACCTTGCATCCACATGGAGAGAGTGGGAGACGGAACTCAGCTCACTCCCAGGTGTCAACATACGCCGCAGCTACTTCCCACCCACAGTGAGGCCGGAGACGTGCCAGATGGACCTGCACGTCTTCAGCGACGCCTCTGAAGTAGCCTACGGTTCGGTGGCCTACTTGTGTGCCCGAGAGGAGGGAGGAGAAATACATACTGCTTTCATCCTGGCTCGCTCAAGAATAGCCCCACGAAAGCAACAATCTATCCCGCGTCTAGAGCTCTGCGCAGCCCTAGGAGGAGCGCAACTCGCCACGTTAATCCAACGTGAACTCACCATTCCGGTGCAAAGAACAATCTTGTGGTCAGACTCCACGACAGTACTCACATGGATCCGGTCTGATTCGTGCAGATACAAGGTCTTCGTGGGAGTCAGAGTCACAGAGATTCAAGATTTAACAGAAGTAGCAAGCTGGAGGTATGTGGACACAAAACACAACCCAGCTGACGTCATCACCCGGGGAATGTCCCTGGATGACCTCACCCGTCACAACCTATACAGTGACGGGCCAGAGTTCCTCAAGCTCCCGGAAGAAGAGTGGCCTACACCCACCCCACGGGAAGCGAGTAAAGAGGAGGCCGAAAACAAGAAATCTATGTTCTGTGGATTGAACACACTCGTCTCCACAGACCCCGACATAGACGATTGCCTCACCCTAGAGAGTGCGCAGCTAAAGACATTCCTGTGGCACCACCCAGAGGTTCAGCTCACTACTGACATTACAGCAGCTGACTACGAAGAAGCAGAACTTCTTCTACTACAACGAGCCCAGAGAGACTCGTTCCCCGATGAGCTAGACTGTCTACAGGGAGCAAAGCCCGTCCCATCAGACAGCAGACTGCTCCACCTAGCCCCCGAGAGCGACGCCCATGGTCTCATCAGAGTGGGTGGTCGTCTGCGGAGAGCTCCAGACTTACCGGATGACGTCAAGTACCCGATAGTCTTAAACAGCCGACACAAGGTCACAGAGCTGATCATAAAGAAATACGACGAGGATGTGCATCACGCCGGGGCAGAGAGAGTCTTCGCGGAGATCAGACGTCGTTATTGGATACTGCAAGGGAGAGAAGCAGTGCGGCGCTTCCAGCGAACCTGTCTAGACTGTCGTAAGTGGCGAGCGCAGCCCAGTATACCCCGGATGGCTGACCTACCTCCCTGTCGCCTCCGACTCGGTGACAAGCGTTTTCACTCCACCGGTATGGACTGTTTCGGCCCGCTGTATATAAAGAAAGGAAGAGGAACCGAGAAGCGGTGGGGTATTGTATTCAAATGCATGACCACCCGAGCGATGCATATAGAACTCCTTCCAACCATGAGCACAGACTCATTCCTTATGGCCTTCCGAAGATTCACATCGCGGAAAGGCAAACCGTCTATATTATTGTCTGATCACGGGACAAACTTCAAAGGCGGAGAAAGAGAGCTGAGAGAGAGCTTCCAAGCTATGGGCCCAGAACTTAAGACCCACCTCGCTCCATCCCAGATTGACTTCCAGTTTAATCCCCCGAACGCACCTCACTTCGGTGGAACTTGGGAACGAGAAGTACGTTCAATAAAGACAGCCCTGTACGCCGTGCTTGGGGCCCAGACCGTGGCGGAAGAAGTCCTAATGACAGTCCTCACGGAGATCGAGGGAGTATTGAACTCAAAGCCCCTCGGTTACGTCTCAAGTGATGTAGCAGATGTCGACCCAGTCACCCCCAACACACTCTTGATGGGGCGGCTGGACCCCGCGCTACCACAGACAATGTACAGGCCTGAAGAAGCGAACGGCCGAAGAATGTGGAGGTACAGTCAAGTATTGGCTGACAAGTTTTGGAACAGCTTCCTACTCCACTATCTACCGTCTCTACAGACCCGCCAGAAATGGGTGAAAGAGAGAGACAATTTGACAGAAGGAACAGTCGTCATGATTATCGACCAGTCACTACCCCGAGCTATGTGGCCGGCTGGCCGCGTAAGCAAAGTGATCACCGGTGCCGACGGAAAGGTCCGAGCAGCCGAAGTGCTCGTCCAAGGACGGATCTACACCCGACCCGTGGCGAGGCTAATAGAACTGCCAAGGCTCCCCGATACTATCGATGACGACCATGACCCCATGACTTTGTGAACTGCCCGACCCCTCACAACAGACATTGAGTAGTGGACAGTGCGGTTAATCTGTCTCTGCTTAGCTAATTAGGTGGGACTAATTAGGAGGCGGCTGTTACAAAGGATCAGATTAAACCGAATATATATATTTATTGATTGATATATATTGCATAGTATTTGTATATCGTTTGATATCCCTTGTATATTCCTTGTACATATACACGGAATATCCCTTTAGCCTAGTACAGACCATAATATTTTTATTCTCCTATTGGACAGCGGTCCACAGGCGCCAGGGCCATGCCTCCAGAGTCAGGTTCAAGGCCACCGTCAAGACATGTCTGTACATGCCCGGCCTTGCCCAGGGATACGAGACAGAAATGAGGTTGGCACTAGATTGTTCGCCGTGCATATAAATATGGCGCAGGTGAATACAGAAGTAGAGTTACCCAATAAGTTGAAGCCTCACCCACGATACTCCGTGCGGTGAAGTATGGCCTGTTTGGCCCCAAATAGAGCATTGAGACCGCGTGCGAATTAATAACTGAATTGTCAGAGTTTGGCGCTATACCGTCGAGTGCGACATATTTCTATTAAGTCAGTAATAGTCTATTTGTGTATAGTGTATCGTGCGGCTAAAGTTCTACAGTGACCAGCATCACCAACGCTTCCTCGTATCAGCTAGAGTGCTTATCCAGGCTGGGCTGCTTTCATGGCGCTTTCACCCGAGGAGACCTAGACGAGAACCGTGTGGACATGTATACTGGATTAATCTACCCGACGACTACATAGCCCTTTGCGGCTGGATTATATTTGTTTTGGTCCTGTGATTTATGGAGCGGAGAATCGCCGACGCCTACACGTGTGGGATTTACCCTGTGAGGAGCCACGTCGAGTCTGCGCCTCAGAGAGCCTGAGGCCGGCTAGCTTTCTTCACTGTGGAGCTACAGTCTACGGAGAACAGCTGTATTCGTCTGTGGATCAAGAGACTATTGCATTGTCTCCTGTACTTGGAGTCTCCTTAGTCATCGTTGACCAGACTCTCTACTACCGACAGATCCTCTACCCCTGCTGGCTTACAACCGGGGGGACCCTTCCAGTATCTCCCGCTATATATTACTAGTGTACCATAGATATAATTCCCTAAGATTCAGGTTGTATAATTACCTCCTGCGTAACCAGAGAATGGACATTCATTATTGATTTGCCTACGCACATTCCTTTGCCTTATAAGCGCATCCAAAGTAAAATAGAGAAGTATATTATGTACCTTTTGCTGCAATAAATACTTAATTACCACTTTGTGTGGAACCGATTCATTGTGGGAAGTGTTCATCATATTTATATATCATGTACTGTATGGCCAGTAATTAAAGTACATAAAGCGGTAGTGGTTTAATGATACCATACTTATCAATACAGTCAGGGAATTGTACCCCTCAGTTACACTACCCAAGCTACACAAACGACCAAGACAATTCACACACAGCACATGTCGTATCTCCAAATGTTGTGAAGTAACATATGTTTTGCCTGGAAAAAAACATCGTTATTAACAAAACATTCGGGAGGGGAAGGAAGGAAGAGTGGGGTAATGTCATGACATCTTACCTGCACGAGGAACGCAGGGCGAAAGGCCGCAACACAGGTCTCCACGTTGACGAAAGGCCTCTCGCTGGTGGGACAAAAAGAAGCTATGGCCGGAGCCTTGTCATGGTGCAGGCCCGACTACATCTTCTGTCAAAGATGATGTCATAGTCAGAGTGCCAGAACCCCCTGCTATTCTCACGGCTAATGTCAATGGTCGTAGCACAAGCTAACAGCTAACTCTAGGCTAACTGATAGCATCAAACTAACGTTCCCAGCCAAGCGCAGCCGGCAGCTAACGTCGTAGCTAAACAGCTAACTGGCTAACAGTTAGCTCAACCCGGCTATCGCTAACCATTAGCTAACGCAGAAGCAAGCTATGCGGCTACCACTGAAAAACTGTACAACATGAGAAAAGCAATACAGGTGCTGACACCAGGCCACACACCGTTAGCTACTAGTACTACAACAGCTAGTCGGCCAGTTTGGCTCCAGAGAGAGAGAGAGAGATATCCACGGCGGGAATAGAATAGAGTGCATTAAAAACTCACGTCCAAGAGGATGGAGACAACCGCGTGGAGTTGACGAAGTTCATCTGCCGAACGATGTCCTCTTCATCTTGGCTGGCATAACCTAGGCTCCAATGCTGCACGCGCGAAATAGTCAGACGCTAGTGATGGGTCGGTCATGAACGACTCGTTCATAAGAGCGTGAGCGTGAGTCGAATCGCTCACGTCTGGCAATGAGTCGGTTCACGCCCCCCCCCCCCCCCGGCACGCACACAGACACACACAATGAACTCAACAGACGCTACCTTACCTGGCTGTAACCCCTCCCCTCATTGAAACCAATTCTGCTGCCTGCAGAGCCTCAGAGCCAGGAACGTGTCTAATGTGAAATATATAAGCATATAAGCAAAACTAGATTTTAGGTCTGTGATGAAAAAGGGCCTCGCGGGAAGGGGGGCATCGCAAAAAAAAATATATATATATATATATATATATTTCAAATAAATCGCTGCCAGGTGAGCAAGGCAAGAGATAATGTGACTGTCTTATTAAGCTATTTCTCCATTCACAGATCGACAGTGAGTGCACCCTTCCTGTGTATTACTTGTGCCGCCGACTCAGATTCCCCTAGGTTAAAAAATAAATACGCAATTTAAATCAGAATATGTTCCATGTTGACTATTTCTGACTTCTGACAAGTTTTTTTTCATTGACAAAAAATAGACAAAAATGTCATCCGTTTTCGTCGACTAAATCTAGACGAAAACAAAAAAGACAAAATGTAGACAAAAACTGACTAAGACTAAAATGCTCAGACATTTAGTTGACTAAAACTGACTAAACGAAACATAAATGAAAATGACTAAATATGATGAAAACGAAAAAGGAGCACTTGACACATGACTAAGGCCCTGTTTAGACGGAAACGCTAGCAGGTGAATCCGCAAAAAAAAAATTCGGATGTGCCTTTTGTTTATACGGAAACAGCGTTTTTACGGGGTGAAACCGCAAAAAAGTGAGACTACCTTCCAGGGTGGAATTTCTAGAAACGATAAACCTTTGCGCTATCATCTAAACTGTCAAACCGCATAAAACAATGACGAAAGGGTTGTCAAGGCTCTCGTCGCGCGTACTGCTTACATCACAGGCATGTGCCAGTAGCCTAGAAGCGTAAACAAAGCATGTCTGATTCTATCCATGGCGATCACCTGAAGGCTAAATTGGCAGTACTTTTAAATACACAAGAATCTGTCCCGCGGCGTGACTGGACCCACTGTCTGTGAGTGACTCTGCTTTGGTCCAATCACATTCCCCACCCACAGTCTGCGAATCAGAGGCAGAGTAGGGCGGGTCTTCACAGCACGTCATGTGACATATGCGCCAATCGTGTGACAGCGGGGCTCAATCGTCTCGAGTTGTTACAGCCTCGTCTGCACGGAGAATTCCATCCCAAAACGCTAATCTAAACGCAACATTAAAAGTGAGACCGCAAGACGACTTTTGCGGTTTCTGTTCAGACTCTCTCCGTCTAAACGTAGCCTAAGACTAAAACTAAAATGAAAATAGCTGCCAAAATGAACACTGGTTGTGCGTATGTTCCTTATACTGGTCGGTACAAGGGAACCCTGAAGTCCACCACATGCTTCCTCTGACACATGTGGAGACAGCCAGTGACTCTTATTTCACCTGGCAGCGAGGACTCTCATTGGTGAAGCGTAATGCGTGGGAGGTCACGCTGCCTTCACCATTTCCTGCCTTTCGCTGAGCAGGCGCCCAGACCTGACCTGTAGGCGTTGCTGTCCACAACGCCAGATACCCGCCCACGACTTCCCTCCCCCTAACTCAGCCAAACGAGTTAGTATGACGACCGGCCCAAGCCGCAGGGCAATGCTGACTCCGAGAGTCGAGACCGCAGCCTCTTGCATTGGTGACGAGCGCAATCTCCGCCACTGTCTTATGTTTGAGTCGTTAAACTGGCTGTCTCCCTGTGACGGTGCGGCTCCGTCACTGACTTTGCGAGCAGTGCGCATACTGTACATACACACACACTCATTGTCTGTCTTTCCATATACCATAACCGTATAATGTAATGTGGTGCGTTTCATGTGGACAGCACACATGGGAACGCACACACGCCATATGCCGCCGAGCAACACACACACACCAAACATTCCCTCCTGTCAGCTTTCGTAGGATGTCCGAATGCGCACAATCATTTCATTCGCTTCGCTCTGCACTCCTAGGTTGACATGTTTGGCCAAGCAGAGGCACACATGTCCGCCTGGTTAAATGGGAGGGGTTGGCGCAAGGCAAGGATCACATGGGCGATATTATTGTATTGTACTGTTTACGTGGTTATCTTTAATTACAACAGTTGGAAAGCATGTGTGATATAGTGGAGGATATTTATCTTGTGTGTATGAATTGGTTTAATGTGTTAATAATAATAATAATATGTACATCCTGTTTAAAACCTAGTGGGAGGGGCTATTGGATATAAGAGAGCTGCTTTGGCCCAGGGACGTCAGTCTTGAATGGACTGAGTTACAGTGAAGGTAACCGGAATCCCTAGTAAAAACGTGTTGGTATTGCTTGTAGTGGAAGTAGTAGTGGATATTGTGTATTTAGACTTTGTGTAGTGTTAAGTATTAAGTATATTGTGTTTTGTTTATTTGTTTTCTCTTTTTCCACTTTTGTTAGCTATAGTAAGTATAGGTTATTTTGTTTTACTTTACTTTCACTTTTCACATTTTTTGTAAAACTATATCACCTCTGCACTTTTGGGAGGGAGGGAAATAAACACCCACCAACGAGATCTTTCCGACTACGCCTGTTAATGAGAGAATCAAAGGAGTTCGAGAGAGGACCCCGTCACATATGGTGTCAGAAGTGGGATGGCTAGCCGAAAGAAGATAACCCGCCTGCCCAGGCAGCGCGCCGGACTGCGCTCCCAGAGACAAGAGCGAGATGAGGAGTCGGCAACCGGTGATACCGACCGGGCTTGGGAGACAGACCCGGAGGACGAGGAGGGCGCTGCAGCCCCAGCGCCGACCGGTGGACCAGGGGGAGAACTGCTGGTAATAATGAGAGACTTCCTAGCAGGACAGCAAAGGAGAGAGGAGGGCCTGCTGGCAGAGATTCGAGGCCTGCGGACCTCTCTTCCACTGGTTCAACCAGCTCCCCAGCAACGTCAAAATGTTTCACTGCCTGCCCCAAACTTGCATGACCCTATTGCAACTCCAGGGACAGCAAGCAACCCCAGACTTGACCCGCCAACACCTGCACCCCGGCGTGGGTACCAGGATGCACCGTCAGTGGCACCCTCTCTGCAGTTTCCTGACTCAGTCAGTAGGCCGGAGCAGTCAAGGCCAGATTGGAGGCACTATAGTGAGCCTAAAATTCCCCAATTTTTGATGGGTGAGGACATTGAGAACTATCTGTTACGTTTTGAGCGCATGGCTAGAACATGGAACTGGGCGGAAAGTGAGTGGGCATGCCGACTCGTGCCACTGCTGTCCGGGAAGGCATTGGAGGCCTACACGGCGATGGATGAGGAAAGAGCCCACTGCTATGCAGACCTGAAGACGGCACTCCTGATGAAGTTCGACATCTCTCCAGAGACGTACCGGCAGAAGTTCCGGTCCACTGCGGTACCACCGGGAGAGAACCCCACCGAGACCTATCACCGCCTGAAGGGCCTCTACCGTCGCTGGATTCGGCCCGAGCAGCACAGCAAGGAGGAGGTTGGAGAGGCGATCATCTTGGAGCAGTTACTCCTGCTACTTCCCTCCGAGGTGAGGACATGGGTGAAGGAGCATGAGCCAGGGGAGGGACTGGCAGCTGCTAAACTGGCTCTACAGTTCGTCAACGCTCGAAGAGGAGGACCAACTGTACGCTCCACCAGTGGAGAACCCCGGCAGTTGCTCCAGCCTCCCTATCCAAGGCCTGCACCGCAAGGGTATAACCAGGAACCTCCAGGTAACCCCAGCTCTGCCCCAAACCAACGAGCAGCCGGTAAGGACTTTGACTTTGTGTGTTACGCTGGCTCCCATTTCTGCTCTTCGCCTACCGAGAAGTTCCCCAGGTCTCAACAGGTTTCTCACCATTTGAACTGTTGTATGGCTGGGAGGTACAGGGACAGTTGGATATGCTCCGAAAGGGCTGGGAGGGTCCTTCCACCCATTCAAGTGACAGAGCGGTGGTGCAGTTTGTGCTGGAGATGAGGGATCGGCTGGTCGGATACCAGGAGGAGGCAGAGGTCAACCTGCGTGAGGCCCAGAAAGGTCAGAAGGACTGGTATGACCAACAGGCCAGGCACCGTGAGCTACAGGCTGGCCAAAAAGTCCTGTTGCTCCTCCCTTCGTCCAACAGCAAGCTCTTGGCGAAATGGCAAGGGCCATACCTCATCACCCTCAAGATGGGTCCTGTCACATATGAGGTCCATCACCCGGACAAAAAGAAACAGAAACAGACTTATCACGTGAACCTCCTGAAACAATGGAAGGAACGTCCAATCCAGGCGCCAGAAACAGCTCTGCTGGTGAGGGAGGTGGACGTGGAAGAGGAAGTGGAGACAGGACTGAGAGCTCTAACTACAACTGCTACCCCTGGCCTAGTACATCTAACTCTAGAGCAAGCTGCACAGCTCCTCCAGGTCTTCCAGGAGTCTCCATCCTCTTTGCCGCCAGGCCAGGGAAAACCACCCTCATTGAGCATGTGGTTGGCCTAAAAGATGGACGGCCAATCCCCCAACGTCCCTACCGTGTCCCCCAACAGCTGGTGGAAAAGCTGCGACTGGAGATAGAGGAGATGTTGAAGCTCGGCGTGATTGAACCTTCTAACTCAGAATGGTGCAGTCCGGTAGTCATTGTCTTTAAAAAAGATGGTTCACTCAGGATATGCATTGACTTCAGGAAGCTCAATGCCATCTCTGAGTTTGATGCCTACCCCATGCCAAGGATCGACGACTTACTGGAGAAAATCGGAGCTGCCAGATACATCACAACCCTGGATCTCTGTAAAGGATACTGGCAGGTCCCGCTGGAGAAGTTGTGTCGGCCTTACACAGCATTCCGAACACCAGCTGGCTTGTACCAGTTCACGGTGATTCCCTTTGGACTTCATGGAGCACCAGCCACCTTCCAAAGACTGATGGACAGAGTCCTCCAGGGGTGTGACCACTGCAGTGCAGCATACCGGGATGACATGGTCATCTTCAGTGCGACTTGGGAGGAGCATGTCCAAGATGTGTCACTGGTGCTGGGAAGAATCCGAAAGGCGGGGTTGACACTCAACCTTGGCAAGTGTGAGTGGGCACAGCAGGAGACACGGTACCTGGGCTACCAGCTAGGACGGGGTAAGGTGCGTCCGCAAGTGGATAAAGTGGAAGCTATCCAAAACTGCCCTCGACCTCGGACCAAGAAGGAAGTACGGTCCTTCCTGGGATTGGCTGGCTGGTACCGACGTTTTGTGCCTCAGTTTGCAACCATTGCAACCCCACTTACAGCACTGACCAATAAGGACCAGAAGAATCCAGTAAACTGGTCAGAGGACTGTGAAACGGCTTTCAAAGCATTGAAATCCCACCTATGTTCTTCCCCTGTCCTCAAGAGCCCGGACTTCACCAGAAGATATCTGGTACAGGTGGATGCATCCGAAGTTGGCCTTGGAGCGGTTTTGGCCCAAGGAGACCCTGGGGAAGAACATCCAATCCTATACCTGAGCCGCAAGCTGAAGCCACCGGAGACCAGGTATTCCACAGTGGAAAAGGAGGGCTTGGCCATTAAGTGGGCGCTGGAGAGTCTGCAGTACTACCTGCTTGGACGGGAATTTGACCTGGAAACGGATCACCGAGCTCTAACCTGGATCAACTCCATGAGGGACCGCCTTACCCGATAGTACCTCTCACTCCAGCCATTTAAGTTTAACATCCGACACCGATCGGGCAAGACCAATGTGGTGGGACCCCCTTTGTTCTGCGCTGCCCATCTGCAGCATCCGAGGAGGAGGAGGAGGATCTCCGTGCCCGGCCCCCGCTGTCGGGCCCCTGTCTCCGTGCCCGGCCCCCGCTGTCGGGCCCCTGTCCCCGTGCCAGGCCTCCGCCGTCGGGCCCCTGTCCCCGTGCCCGGCCTCCGCCGTCGGAACCCTGTCCTCATCCCTGTAAGCAGCTCTGGCCCTCGCCCTGTCCAAGGCCTTAACCCTGTTCTCGGTCCCTGTCTCTAGCCCGCCTCTCCGGGCCTCTGTTCCCTGTCCCCCTCTCCAGTGCCCCTGGTCCTGGCCCTGACACTTAGCCCTGGCCCTTAGCCCTTAGCCTTAGTCCCTTAGCCTGTTCGCCTCTTAAAGGCACAGTGCCGCATTTTCCATATTTCCTTGACTCTAGTGTTTTTGTGTTCTCCCTTAAAGGGACTGTGCCGCTTTTTGTTCAATAATAAATATTTGCCCTGTTTTGGCTTACTCTCATACCTGTCTTGTGTTGTGCGATTGGGGTCGGTTACAAACCATAACAGTACGACCCGACCCGTCGACGACCCCAGCCAGCACAGACAGTGTATGTGAGTTAGCCCCTTTTGTTTCCCTCGTTAGCTCCCCTGTTAACTTCCCTGTTAGCTCCCCTGTTAGCCTCGTTAGCTCCCCTGTTTGCCACCCTGTGCCCCACAGCTAGGACTGTCCTTTCAGCTAGCTTGTTCTCCTTTGCTAGTCCAGCCCTGTCTGCTAGCCTAGCTCCGGCAGCTAGCGCAGCCTCTATGCTATGTAGCATTACAGATAGCATAGGCCCTGTAGCTAGCAAGGCTCTGGCAGCTACCCTGTCCCTCTGCTAGCCCCACTTTTGGTGTAGCTTCCCCTGCTAGCATGGCCATTTTTTTTTCAAGTTTCAAGTTTCTTTAATAGTTGTCATACAGAAGTACAGAATACTTTTATACAAAATGCTTCTTACTGTTACGCTCCAGAGACTGTGCAAGACAAGATAAGTATGAAATAAAATAACATAGAATAGCATGTAAATTAGAAGTAAAAAAATGAGCGCGGTTAGGTGGTCGAGCGGAGATTGCGTTCGTCACCAGCCCCGGAGCTGTGAGCTTGGTTCGCCTGTTCGAATCCAGCTCACAGCTCCGGGGTTGTCACCAGCTTGGCTGGCCGTCTGCACTGATACAATTGGCTGTATCAGAGGGTGGGAGAAGCTGGCGGGGTGGGTCCGGGTCGTTGTAAACAGCGACTCCTACAGTTCGGTCGGGGCGCCTGCTAAGCGCGGATTGGACGTGAGGGGGATAGTGTGGTCCTCCCACACGCTACGCCCTCTCAATGAGAATCCGCGCTGCCAGGTGAAAAGAAGAGGTGATTGGCTGGACGTGTGTCGGAGGAAGCACGTGGTAGCCTCCACTCTCCCAAATGATCTGACTGTGGGGGGTAAAGTGCAGCGACCAGGAAGGGACTGGGAATTGGCATACGACTAACATTGGGATGGGAGAAAATCGGAGGAAAATGGAGGAAAAAAAAAAAAAAAAAAAAAAAAAAAAAAAGTAAAAAAATGAGGTCACAGTGTTCAATATAGACATATGTACAATGTTCGATGCAGAGTAGACGTAACTGAGTTACCATATAATATACAATACTGTGTAGTGTACTAATATACAATACTATATAGTGCAAGGCAGAAATAGGATGAGGTGCAATTTAGGTACAATTTACAGTAGGTGTACGAGTTGTAGTGCAAATCCTTTATCAATAAATATAAAGTGTGTTTGTGTGATCTAAAGTGTGGAGAGTGGGTGCTGCAGTGTGTTGTTTGTTTAAGTGAGTGTGTGCGTGTGGGTGTGTGTGCTGTGAGCATTTGATGGTTGTTGCAAAGTGTTTATTGTTCGTTTAGCAGCCTGATGGCCTGGGGATAGAAGCTTCTTCTGAGTGTGCTCGCCTTAAGACTCCGGTATCGCTTGCCTGACCGCAGCAGTTCAAAGAGGCAGTTGTTCGGGTGGCTCGAGTCCTTAATAATTCTCTTAGCCTTCCCCTTGCACCGCTTGTTGTAAATGTTCTGGAGGGTGGGAAGCCCCCCTCCAATTGTGCGTTCGGCTGAACGTGTCACTCTTTGTAGTCTGCTACGGTCTTGTGCAGTGCTATTCCCAAACCAGGAGGTGATGTTGCCAGTCAGGATGCTCTCTATTGTACATGAGTAGAAGTTCCTAAGGATCTTCTGACTGACTTGGAACATCCTTAGGCGCCTGAGGAAGTAGAGGCATTGTCGTGCCTTCTTCACAACACTGTCAATGTGTGTGGTCCATGTCAAATCCTCGGATATGTGGGCTCCGAGGTACTTGAAACTGTTCACTCTCTCAACCGGTGCCCCGTCGATGCTGAGGGGGCTGTAGTCATTGACCCCTGACCTCCTGAAGTCCACAATCATCTCTTTTGTTTTGCTGACGTTCAGGGAGAGGCAGTTCTCCTGACACCACTGTGACAGGTTCTCTACCTCTTCCAGGTAGGCCCTTTCGTCATTGGCAGAGATCAGGCCCACCACTACTGTGTCATCAGCAAATTTGATGATGGTGTTGTTGTTCCGCTGTGCTACGCAGTCATGTGTGTACAGGGAGTAGAGGAGGGGGCTCAGAACACAGCCCTGGGGGGCCCCTATGTTGAGCGTGATGGATGAGGATGTGCAGTTGCCTGCTCTTACCACCTGGGGTCTGCCCGTCAGGAAGTCCAAGACCCACTGGCAGAGGTCATAGTTCAAGCCCAGGTCCCTGAGCTTGGCTATGAGTTTGGAGGGGACTATGGTATTGAATGCTGAGCTGTAGTCGATGAACAGCATTCTCACATAGTTCCCCTGCCTCTTGTCCAGGTGTGATGCTGCTGTGTGCAGCACATGGGCTATGGCGTCCTCCGTGGACCTGTTGGGGCGATATGCAAATTGCAGAGGGTCCAGGTTGATGGGGAGGGAGGAACAGATGTAGCCCTTCACTAGCTTCTCAAAGCACTTCATGGCTATGGAGGTGAGGGCTACAGGGCGGTAGTCGTTGAGGCAAGCGGGCGTAGATTTTTTGGGTACAGGGATGATGGTGGACTTCTTCAGACAGTGTGTGTGTGTGTGTGTGTGTGTGTGTGTGCGTGCGTGTGTGCGTGCGTGTGTGTGTGTGTGTGTGTGTGTGTGTGTGTGTGTGTGTGTGTGTGTGTGTGTGTGTGTGTGCGTGCAATCGTGCGTGCAAGCGTGTGTGTGGGTGCGGGTGTGTCTCATTTCAGTATTGTATAACATGTTGATCAATGATCAACCGCAATTTCAGAATTATGACAGATGTGAGTTAGATCTCTCTCTCTCTCTTTCTCTCTCTCTCTCTCTCTCTCTCTCTCTCTCTCTCTCTCTCTCTCTCTCTATTTATATCTCTCTATCTCCTCTCGCCAAGAAGACTCTGTTCTATGCTGTCTTGTCATCTCTCGGCTGTGTATAATGTTACAACATGTTTCACGTCAATCACGCCACAAGTTATTTCTGAATTATGACACGGATTTTACTAAGATCTTTCTCTCTTTTCGTCTCTACAAGACGTGACAGTAGTCAGTACACGCCTGTCTGAGGTAATTTCATCATTGTAGAAAATATATACAGTATATGAACACGTTTTACATCATTCCTCTTTCTCCTCTCTTTCTCTCTATCTTTCTCCCCACTGTCTCTTACTTTCTCTCTCTCTTTCTCTCTTTCTTTCTCTCTCCCTCTCTCTCTCTTTCTCTTTCTATCTATCTAGGTCGTCCTCGGACGGGCCCTCCATCGGTGCTTCCAGTCATCCCGATCCTCCATGCATCTGGCTAGCTCGTTGGTGCTTTCTGTTCCCGCATCTCTCCTGAGTACGTCCACGTAGGTTAACGTGGGACGTCCTCGTGATCTATGCCTGTGTGTTGGTTCCCACAGCACAAGTTTGCTGGTTGGCATATCATGGTGTCTCTGGCAGTGACCTGCCAGCCTCATTCTCCTGACTGCCACTTTATCGCTCACCTTTAGCACCCCTGTTACGACCCTGGCTCAAAGGCAAGCAACCTATGTGCAAAACCGACACCAAAACCTGTGTTTAACCCAAAAAGCCTACTTTAACAATGAAATACTGATACAAACTAAAGAACCAAGAATAGAAGACCGTGATAACTCTCTGTTAACCCACACTCCTCTAACCACATACCCTGCACGTGTGACTCAAGGGCTGGTTTTAAAGCTGCCAGCAGGTAACCAATCAGCAGCAATTAGCTAATTAGCAGCCCTCACCTGCATGCCCAGTGACACAGGAGCAAACAAGGTCATGGTACATAACACCTCCCCCACCAAACTGGTTGCCCAAGAGGCAACCACACACATCAAACCCATAAACAAAAAAAAACAACTGTGACCCATTAGTTGTCAGGGCCACTACCACAACAGCGATAACGGGCCGGCCCCTGTCGAACACGACCACCAACCGTGTTGTATGCACCCCACTGTGGAACATTTGCCAATGCTGTGTAAAACAAAAAACAACCCTGTCCCGACTCTCGGGCAAGCTAGACCTCACAAAAGGTTCCGCCACTGCGGTACATGGCTGCAGTGGGGCAAGCGCCTCCTCCCCTGAGGCGTAAGACTTAGGACCCCGTCGACCAACCAAGACCTCATCATATATGAGCCCCCTTTCAACAGGCCCCTCCACCGATACCGACCTGTCAAAAATAGACTGCAAACCAAAATCAATCTGAGAACTAATCTCACTGCACTCAACAGGACAGAACACAGAAAAACAAAAACCATAGATCTCTGATACCACCACCGCGCCCATCTCCATCCCACCTGGCACTGGTAGTTCAGGATACTGCAAACCGTGAACATCCAGAGTAGGATGTACCGCCTCAGGTACAGCCCCACCGTCCCTGGAACATGGCAATACGTCCGTCACAAAAACGTCTGGAACACCATCTAAAATGGCGTCACCCAGAATAACATTGTCCTGATCAAAATGGCTGCCACTCAACAGACCAGGTCGCGAAGGCGGCTCCTGCTCCACAGGACACAGGTAACTAGGTTGACCATCACACCTAGTGCATGGCAGAGAATCAGTGTGGACATGTGGATCAATGTCAGAATCATCAACTGACATACTGGGACCATCCCTGCCCACAAGTGAAACATTAGGGACAATAGAGCTACTGTGGGAAGGCTGGCAGCCTAAGTCAAGCTTAGTAGCCTCTCCAACTAGAACGGTGTCACATGAAACAACAGCACCTCTCATAGCATCCTTCCCACACTCATCCTCCAATTCGTTTGTGGCCTCAGCCACCGTACAGGCTGGGAAGACCTTGAGACACTGCGCTGCCATATCATCTCCTGTCACATGCTTCTCCGGCACGCCTGTCAACTCTGGTTTCACCACCGGGCCTAACACAAAACCACAATCAAGAGAATCATTATGCAGAGGTACATCCACAGTGTGCTTTCCAACATTCTCAACAGGTACACATTTTAACTCAACAAAGAATGTGTCACTAAGTGTAATGTCCCAAGTCGAAGTATCAACAACATCACTTTTGTCCTTTGACATTTCTCGTGCCAGCTCATTAGAGACCTCAGAAACCACAGGAATGGGAGTTACAACCGGAGTAGCCAACACTTTGTCACCAGCCAAATCATTCCCTAGAATGAAGGACACCCCCTTTATGGGAATGTGAGAACATACCCCCACAACAACATTGCCTGATACTAAGGGAGAATTGAGCGTGACCTCATGCAAAGGTGCATCCACAAATCCACCCCCAAAGCCCCGAACAACAACACCGGAATGCAAAGAAGAGTTTTCTGAAAACAGCAAAACCCCCTCCAGAATGAGGGACTGAAAAGCACCGGTATCTCTCCAAATTGTTATAGCCTGTTTGGACTCTAGTGCATTAGTCAGGGAAACAAATCCATTCATCATAAACCTTGAGGAACCCCTGAGTTCTTTGTCCACACGTTTGATACTTCCCCCATCCCCATCTAACATTGGCATAGACGCCTATGCCAATGTTAGATGGGGATGGGGGAAGTATCAACCTGCATATGGTTTCTACCAGAGCCACGGTTCTGAAATTTTTCTGCTCAAGCACCGGGCACCCAGCAACGATATGACCAGGTTCTTTACAGTAAAAACAGATAATCCCTTCTGGGAATTCACCAGCAGAACCACCCCGCCTAGGAGGTGAAGTTAACTGACCAGCAGACACAGGTTTTGGGAAACGGCCCCCCTGAACAGGACGCCTATCCCCGGACTCAACACGGTAGTCCTCCAAAAACACGGACTTGTGTGTCAACACAAACTCATCGGCGAAGACAGCGGCGTCGCCTATCTTCGATACCCCACGCTCATTTAGATGTGTGGAAACGGTATCAGGAACACATCTTTTAAATTCCTCTAGGAGAATCAACTGCCTAAGCTGCTCTCTTGACTCTGCCTTCTGAGAAGTGCACCACCTGTCAAACAGGTTCTCCTTCTCCCTACCAAACTCAACATAAGACTGCCCCTCCTGCCTGCGATAACCTCTAAAACGCTGACGATAGGCCTCGGGGACCAACTCATAAGCCCTCAATATGGAAGCTTTAACAAGCTCATAATCAGCGCTTTGTTCAAGGGACAGAGCAGTGTAGGCTTCTTGTGCCCTACCAACCAAAATACATTGCAGCAGCAGTGTCCAGGCGGTATCAGGCCACTTCAATGTGGTTGCCACCCGTTCAAAAAGGGGAAAATATCTTTCCACGTCTTTCTCAAAAAATGGAGGCACCATCCTAATATTCCTGCCTACATCAAAACCGGAACGTGACTCTGGATGCAGAGCACCCGCCTGCAAGGCAGCATGCTTATATTCAAGCTCCTTCTGTGCACGCTTGTGCTCCAACAACATTTGTTTCTCCTTAAACTCACGCTCCTCTCTCCGCTCCTCACGCTCGTGCTGTAGCTGCCTTTCCTTAAACTCCAACTCCCTTATCCTCCAGTCACCCTCTACACCAGGTAATAGCGGAGATGCGCCAGACGAAGGAGGCTCCTCCACCCTCTCCTCAAGCACCTGTTCCCTAATGAGCAAAACCCTCAAAGCACCCAAGGCAGATGGTTTCAAACGTTTCTCACTGGGAGTAAGCTCGACCTTGTAGTGCACAGCAAGCTCGAGAAGCTGTTCTTTTGAAAACCTCTCCAACATGTCATGTGAAGGTTGATCCACAAAATCCCTAACGGAAGCCATCTTTTCTGCACCAGCGCCACAACCCGTTCACTTTAGAGTCACCAAAAAGCTGCCAAAAGCACCCTAGTACACACACAATCCACCTAAAGAGCCACCAAAGAAACACTAAAGAACCACTGAAGAACGACTAAAGAACCACGACGAACCACTGAAGAACCATACAGAATGCCAAAGCCACTAATAATAACCATAAAGGGACGCGGTGGCAATGTGTGCTACGGAGCGCACATTTCAAGGACGCAAAAAAAAACATAAAAAAAAACCCACCCCAAATAGACGTGTCATACACTCAGGGTGTTAGGTGCTACCAGGTATGCTCACCAAACACTCAAACAAACAAAATAAATCCAACAAACAATTCCAAACAGGTGCGCCTTCTAACCTGATATGACTACATATGCTTCTACGTCTAAACTGCAGAAAAAACCGGCCCACCACATGTCTACTCTAAGAAACACTAAATCAAGCCCTACCACACTACCTGTGTTTTCTGGCCGCCCTAATCTACCTACCCTTAAACTAATGCCCTGTAGGCGGCTAGGTGGTGTAGTGGGCAAGGCACTCGCCACCAGTGTGGAGACGCTAGGATTCGCGTGTTCGAATCCAGCTCTCCACATTGTTTTCAGTTTAGCTGGTCGTCCGCAGTAATACACATTGGCCGTATTACGGGGAGGGAAAACTGAAGGGTGGGGATCGAACGTTGTGAACAAGCGACTCCTACAAGTCGGTTGGTGCGCCTGCGCAGTAGAATCAGGAAGTGTCGGGGGCAGCGTGAGCCTCCCACGCGTTACTCCTCGACACTGAGAGATCGAGCTGCGCAGGTGAAAAGATGCGACTGCTGTTACCTCAAGTACCGGAGGGGACTTGTGCTATGTATGACTTAGTCCACATTGCAGCCGGCTTGTGGGAGGCAAGAAACAGCGTTCGTGACAGGGGAGGGATGAATTGGATGATACGAAATTGGGATGGGAGAAAAAATAGAAAATGGGAGAAAAAGTGGATAAAAAAAAAAAAAAAAAAACTAATGCCCTGTAGACCTAACTTTCTTCAACCACACCTGCTACCAGTCAAAGATCATATACCAATCATTTCATTGACCGCCCCAGGAGTATGTGGTGCACAGGACGCTAACCAACAACCAGAAAATAATGTCCCTATCTACATGTGGTGCCTACTAAACTATATATTTTAACAGCATAAGTAGTCACATCAAATTACAAACAAATACGGCATACTCACCTGTTTGATGAAATGGCTCAGCCCCCACGTTACACCATATGTAACGAACACCACCCAAACCATAATACGATGACACCCCGTGCAACACAAAAAAAAAACACCAAACAAAGTTCTAGGGGTAAAAGATCCCGGACGAGCGCCCAACTGTTACGACCCTGGCTCAGGGGCACGCAACCTATGTGCAAACCAACACCAAAACCCTGTGCTCTAACTCAAAGTGCTACTATCTCAAGGAACTATTAATATAAATGTTAACTAAAGTACTAAGGTAACCCAACGGACCAGGACTAGAAGAACGTGACAGCTCTTTCTCTAAGCACAGACAGTGCATGTGTGTTACTAGGTCTGCCTTTAAAGCTCCCCAGCAGGTAACCAATCAGCACTAATTGGCTAATTGGCAGGCCTCACCTGCATGCCCGGTGACACAGGAGTGATCAGGCCTCTAGTACATAACACACACACACACACAGACACACACACACACACACACACACACACACACACACACACACACACACACACACACACACACACACACACACACACACACACACACACACACACACACACACACACACACACACACACACACACACACACACACACACACACATTTTCATTTCAGGTATTGTACCTTAAGATAATTGAAAATCTTGATTTACCGTAAATCCTCAAATATAGGACGGGTCTTCTATTTACCTCAGCTGCAAAGAGCACCAGTCCTTTATTAGAGAGGCTTATATAAGAGGCAGGCCTTAATTAAAAAAAATGACACTCATGGACATAATCCCTTCATTTTCAGACTTTTATTGCATTATTATTATTATTATTATTATTATTATTATTATTATTATTATTATTATTATTATTATTATTATTATTATTATTATTATAATTATAATTATTATTATTATTATTATTATTATTATTATTATTATTATTATTATTATTATTATTATTATTATTATTATTATTATTATTATTATTATTATTATTATTATTATTATTATTATTATTATTATTATTATTATTATTATTATTATTATTATTATTATTATTATTATTATTATTATTATTATTATTATTGTAACTGAGGGGTACAATTCCCTGACTGTATTGTTAGATATGATATTTAATACCACTACCTCATGTACTTTAACTTCTGGCCACCCAGCACAAGATATAAGTATGATGAACACTTTCCCACCTGATGAAACGAATCCACACAAATGTACCAAATCGAAGGTTTAATACAGCAAAGGGTGTATACAACGATCACTTAATTACATTTATGATTTGAAATATGAAATATGCACTTTTATGGCAAATGAGTATTCGTAGGTAAATCAACATTGAATGTCCAATCTCTGGTTGCGCAGGGAGTAAGTATACAACCTGGAATATTTAGGAAACGATAGCGATGGTACTTAAATGATTATAGCTGGATACACTAAGGGGGGGGGGGGGTCCCGCTGGTTGTAAGACAGTAGGAGGGGGGGGTTAGAGAAGCCGCTGGCGGTATCCCATCTGGCCGACGGTGTCTTGGGAGAATCCAAAGTCTTGGACACGGTGCCCACAGAACCTCGGGCCGCAGACGAATACAGCTGGACCCTCTGTGGACGGTAGCTGCCGGTCCACAACGGATAGACGTGAGGCGACCTCACTGGTGTCGAGCGCCGTCTCACCTGGAGTCCTCTCCGGGGGTAGTTCCAACACTCCGCAGTGTTGGCCTTTATCCATGGAATAATCAAAGCACACAAAGCATAATCCAAGCCGTGGAAGGCTCGCCGTCGTCCGGGTAGAGTAATCCAATATACAGGTCCAGTCGCTCTTGGCCCGGAGCTCCTCGGATGCAATCACCACTAGGGGTCTGACCAGCCTGGTTAAGCGTCCAGATAACGTCAGGAACAATGGGGGTACTGATAACTTTAGAACTCTAACCGAACGATGCACCATACATAAATAGACTATTATTAGCGTAATAGAATACGTCCAACTCGACGGTATAGTGCCAAACTATGACTATTCAACTATTAATCTACACGATATCTCAATGCCTATTCTGGGCCAAGTAGGCCTTACTACACCGCACGTGCGTCGTGGGGAGGCTTTGCGTCTGTCACTCTGTTGGAGGGTAAAGAACTGGACTAGAAGAAAGTTCTACTTTACTTGCGCCATATATATATGCGCTATGAACAAATAGTACCATTCGTGTTTCGCCCGACGTATTACTATGCTGGTACCGGACTTGCCACGACATGTTAGGCGGCACGATTGAACTTGGACCTAGGGGTATGGCAACCTGGCGCCAGGTTCTCGTCCAATGGTAGAATGAAACTATTATGGGCTGTTTAGTAGACTAAAGGGATATTCAATGCATATTGTACAAGGAATATACAGGGGATATCAAACGATATACAAATACAATTAAATATATATAAATAAATATATATATTCGGTTTAATCTGATCCTTCACAACAGCCGCCCCCTAATTAGTCCCACCTAATTAGCTAAGCAGAGACAGATTAACCGCACTGTCTACCACTCAAGGTCCGCTGTAAGGGTCAGTCAACTCACAAAGTCATGGGGTCATGGTCATCATCGATAGTATCTGGGAGTCGGGGCAGTTCTATGAGCCTCGCCACGGGACGTGTGTAGGTGCGCCCTTGGACGAGTACTTCAGCTGCTCGGACCTTGCCATCGGCACCGGTGATCACTTTGCTTACGCGGCCAGCCGGCCACATAGCTCTGGGTAGTGACTGGTCAATAATCATGACGACTGTTCCTTCTGTCAAATTGTCTCTCTCTTTTACCCACTTCTGGCGGGTCTGTAGAGACGGTAGGTAGTGAAGTAGGAAGCTGCTCCAAAACTTGTCAGCTAGTACTTGGCTGTACCTCCACATTCTTCGGCCGTTCGCTTCTTCAGGCCTGTACATTGTCTGGGGTAGCGCGGGGTCCAGCCGCCCCATTAGGAGTGTGTTGGGGGTGACTGGGTCGACATCTGCTACATCGCTGGAGACGTAACCGAGGGGTTTTGAGTTCAATACTCCCTCGATCTCCGTGAGGACTGTCATTAGGACTTCCTCCGCCACAGTCTGGGCTCCGAGTACGGCGTACAGGGCTGTCTTTATAGAACGTACTTCTCGTTCCCAGGTTCCACCGAAGTGGGGTGCGTTCGGGGGATTAAACTGGAAGTCAATCTGGGCTGGAGCGAGGTGGGTCTTAAGTTCTGGGCCCATAGCTTGGAAGCTCTCTCTCAGCTCTCTTTCTCCGCCTTTGAAGTTGGTCCCGTGATCAGACAACAATGTAGACGGCTTTCCTTTCCGTGATGTGAATCTCCGGAAGGCCATAAGGAATGAGTCTGTGCTCATGGTCGGAAGGAGCTCGATATGTATCGCTCTGGTGGTCATGCATTTGAATACAATACCCCACCGCTTCTCGGTGCCTCTTCCTCTCTTTATATACAACGGGCCAAAGCAGTCCATGCCTGTGGAGTGGAATGGCTTGTCGCCGATTCGGAGGCGACAGGGGGGTAGGTCAGCCATCCGTGGTATGCTGGGCTGCGCGCGCCACTTACGGCAGTCTAGACAGGTTCGCTGGAAGCGCCGTACTGCTTCTCTCCCTTGCAATATCCAATAACGACGTCTGATCTCCGCGAAGACTCTCTCTGCTCATGCGTGGTGTACATCCTCGTCGTATTTCTTTATGATCAGCTCTGTGACCTTGTGTCGGCTGTTCAAGACGATCGGGTGCTTAATGTCATCTGGTAGATCGGGGGCTCTCCACAGGCGACCACCTACTCTGATGAGATTATGGGCGTCACTCTCTGGTGCCAGGTGAATCAGTCTGCTGTCTGATGGGACGGGGTTTCCTCTCTGTAGACAGTCTAGCTCATCGGGGAACGAGTCTCTCTGGGCTCGCTGTAGTAGAAGAAGTTCTGCTTCTTCGTAGTCAGCTGCTGACATGTCAGTGGTGGACTGAATCTCTGGGTGGTGCCGCAGGAATGTTCTTTGCTGCGCACTCTCTAGGGTACTGCAGTCATCTATGTTGGGGTCTGTGGAGGCGACAGTGCTCAGTCCACAGAACATAGGTTTCTTGTTCTCAGCCTCCTCGTTACTTGCTTCCCTCGGGGTGGGCGTAGGCCTATCTCCTTCCGGGAGCTTGAGGAATGCTGGTCCGTCACTGTAGATGTTGCGACGGGTTAGGTCATCCAGAGACATTCCCCGGGTGATGACGTCAGCTGGGTTGTGTTTGGTGTCCACATACCGCCAGCTTGCTTCTTCTTTTAATTCTTGAATCTCGGTGACTCTGACTCCCACGAAGACTTTGTATCTGCATGAATCAGACTTGATCCATGTGAGTACTGTCGTGGAATCTGACCACAAGATTGTTCTATGCACCGGAATGGTGAGTTCACGTTGGATTAACGTGGCTAGATGCGCTCCTGCGAGGGCTGCGCAGAGCTCTAGACGTGGGATAGATTGTTGCTTACGTGGTGCTATTCTTGAGCGGGCCAGGATGAAAGCAGTGTGTATCTTTCCTCCCATCTCTTGGGCACGCAAATAGGCCACCGATCCGTAGGCTACTTCGGAGGCGTCGCTGAAGACGTGTAGCTCAATCTCGCATGTCTCTGGCCTCACTGTGGATGGGAAGTAGCTGCGGCGTATATTGACGCCTGGGAGTGAGCGGAGTTCCGTCTCCCACTCTCTCCATGTTGAGGCAAGGTGTGCAGGTATTGGGTCGTCCCAGCCCTGGTCCTTGTCCCATAGTGCTCGTACAATCATCTTTGCCCTGGTGGTGTAAGGTAGAATACATCCCAACGGGTCATATTGTCTGGCGAGTGTTCTGTACACACTCCGTCTGGTGGTCGGCATCGCCGCCGACCTTCCCTGCTCTGGAGCCAAGGGTTTGTGTCTATAATGGAGCGAGTCTGTTTTGAAGCGCCAGACTAGTCCTAGTGTCATTTCTTGGGCTTCTCCTGGGATTGTCGCCATCCAGGTCTCGCTGCTGGCAGCCTTGTCCGCGGAGGAGAGGCTGCGCAATACGTGCGGGTTGCTGCTGGCCCACTGCCTGAGATCAAAGCCGCCTTTGATTAGGGAGGCGCGTAACTTGATTAGGAGAGCCTCGGCTTCTTCTTGAGTCGAGACGCTTTGTAAACAGTTGTCCACGTAGAAACTGTTCTTCACACTGTGTTGGACCTCTTCATCTGCTGCTGGGTCCTCTGTGACGTGTTTCTGTAGTGCAAATGTAGCACAGCACGGGCTGCATGTGGTTCCGAAGGGGAGTACTTCCCACTGGTAGATGGATGGGTTCTCATCTCCGATCTTCTCTCTCCATAGGAACCGTAGCAGAGGCTTGTCCTCCTCTACTAGTCTCACCTGCAAGAACATCCCTTTGATATCCCCGCTTATAGCCACCTTGTCCTGGCGGAAGCGCAGTAGCACGCCTAGTAGGGAGGGGCCGAGTGTGGGGCCGGGCAAGAGCTCTTTATTCAGATTTTGGGATCCGATCTGGTAGCTGCAGTTAAACACAATGCGATCCTTGCCGTTGTGATGGACCTTGTGTTCAGTAGATAGCGCTCCGTGGCGTCTTTCTTTGCGTGAAAGGTGGGCATTCCCTCTCGCCTCAGGAGTGGAGTTGCGTATCTCATCACTCCGCCGACTGTGACTCTCTTTGTCCCCTGCTCGAGTAGGTTGATGGCGTAGATGTCTTCTTTAGAGCGAATATCTTTCTTTTCGTTCTTAAAGGGCATTGTCTCTAGGGTCCATAGCCTCTCGACATGCTGCAGGAGAGTGGTGTCTTCTTCTGTCGTTCTGGAGTGGAAGCAGCTAGTGGCTGCTGTTCGGTTGAGAGATTTAGCGAGGGGGCCTTGGAGGGTCCACCCTAGGCGGGTCTCGACTGCTGCAGGACAGCCTCGGGGGCCTGTATGGACCCGGTCAATCGGGACTATGAGTTCTGCATGGTCGGAGCCTATCAACAGGGTCGGGGTAGCGCCGTCTATGAGCGGGATAGGTAATTGGCGCAGGTGCACATATTTATCCATCAACTTGGTGACAGGGTAGGTGTACTGCGATAGTCCTATTTCTTGGCTGGTGAAAGCATTTGTGATCTTGTACCGTCGCTCTGGCTGCCCGTTGGCTGCGATGGTGAAGAAGACATTCTCGCTCTTTATCGTCTTTAAATCTCTTCTTATTGTCCGAATCGTCATTTCGTTCTTGCTCCCCCGCAGTCCCAACTGGGTCGCAGCGGAGGCGAGCAGAAGGGTCTTCTCTGACCCGTCATCAAGGACGGCGTAAGTGTCCATGACTTTATCTTGGTAGCTCAATGTCACACGGACTACCTTTAAGAGCACTTGGGCTCCGCTGCTGCTGGCGGGGTCAATGTACATGACACTTGCCTTGGTGCCGCTCCGTGGTGCAGGTATAGGCCGTCTTCCGTTACTTTCGTGTAGTATATCTAGATGGGCTCCATCGCACCGGCTGCACCTTTTCTTTAGGCGGCATTCGGCTGCCATGTGGGGCCGCGCACATCGATAACAGCGCCGGTTGGACTTTATCCATTGGCTCACTTCTTCTGCATTCATCTTTGTGAATAGGTCACATTGTGACAGCCAGTGTTCTTTCTCACAGTAGGGACACGCTATCTTCCACTTCTCTTTTCTCGAGGGGGTGCTGTGACTCTTACTGCTCGGTACTGACTCTGATTGGTGCATGACAGTCACCGATCTTCTTCCATCATTTATTCTCCTGGGTCCCTCTCTGGAGCTTGGCGTGCTCCGCCCGAAAGTGTCCAGTCGTAAGCTGCTGACCTCTCTCGGGATCCCGGTAATCCCTCTGCCGCCTAAAGCGCTCCTGTCTTGCGGGTGGCAGCTTCTCCAAAATCCTCTCGACGTTAGAGTTGGCGTATAGCTCATGCATGCCCTTCTCCCGTTGCGCTCCCAGCATCCCTACCAGGGACTGCACTTTGATTGACAGGTCGTCTAGTGAGCGATTGTCTGTGGCTGGGGGTAGGCGGTCAATATGCCTTATCTCCTGGATTACGTAATCCCATATACGTCCATATCTCTGATCCAGCGCTGCAAGGGCCGCTGTGTATGGAGTCGAAGAGGTAGCATAGGCTAGCGCTATATTGTGCGCTTGCGGTACTTTCAGGTGCTTCAGTAATATTGCATACTTGTGGCGTTCATCAGCGACATCCACCATCATTGTCTCTAAGCACATCCGGAGCTCCGTGTACTGTGCTCGACTCTCATAGGCGAAGTCTGGGAATGACGGTGTGGCATTGTATGACGCCGTGGATGGCTGATACATCGGCTAGCGTTGGGGGAGAGACCTCCTGGGCGAGTCCCCTCTTGCGCCTCGCTGTGGGCTGGTACTGGCAGGGTACCATGGCCCGCTGGTCCAGGTACTGTTCCTCGGGGCTGGTCGTGCGTCGTGCTCACCCGTGAATAGAGTCGGGGGTCTGTAGCGCAGCGCCGCGGGGGTATAGCCTGGACTGTATGGGACCTCCTGGTCCGGTGGGGTACTGTGCTGTCGTCGGGCTTGGTTCTCCTCTTCTCCCTCTTCTTCCTCTATCAGATCCTCCAGATCCTGTAATCGTTTATTTAGCTTCTCCGCAGTGTATGCCGTTCCTTCCTTGTAGCTGGGTCTCGCTTGGACCGGTATGGGAAGGGGGTCTGCGGGGGGTCTAGACTCGGTCTGTTGGTCAAGTTCAGGGTCGCTTGCTCGTTGTGGTGACGCTGTCCTTGACTGTTGTCTCGACGAGTTCCTTGAGCCCCTGGCGGAGGGAGAGGGAGTTGTCCTTTTGATCAGCTGCTCTATTAGTTGCGCTTGTAGTCTGTCGCGCTCTGCGTCTCTTTGGGCACCGGCAGCGGCACGCTGGGCGTCGGCCCGGTCTCTTGCCATATTCTCTTCTGTCTGGAAGCGTCTCATCTCCAGACGTGTGCGCTGTTCTTCGCTCCGTTGCTGTGCTTGGAGGTGTTTGCGCTCGCTGGTCGCCTGTGCTTGGAGACGTTCGTGCTCGCTAAGCGTCTGTGCTTGGAGCCGATCGCGTTCGGTAGAGGCTGTCAGGCTGACGAGGAACGCCTGTTGTAGTATCCTCTCCGCTTCGCTGGGGGAAGGCGGTTGTGGAGGTGAGCCGCTCCTGCGTGAGCCGCTCCTGGGGGTACTCGTTGGGGAGTCCTGGAGCTCTAGTTCCTCGGCGCTCTCCTCCTCTTCTTCCGTGCAGAGTTCTCTCTCTGTAGGGTTGTCTTCCTCCCGGGGGTGGTCGGGGACTACTTCTTGAGTAGTGGCGGGGGGTAAAGGCATGTCAATTCCCTCCTGGTCCCCACCGTGAGCTTGGTCAGTTACATTAGGACCTACTATGGCCTCTGTGGTCGGGGAAACCTGTTCGTTAAGGTCAGACATAATTTTACTTTCTACTTTTACCGCGTTTACCGTTTGTCGAAGGCTAGGTAGTTGACTGACAGTGTAAGCCTCTAAGTACTGAGGTGTCTGTCGTCTGCGCCGCGGGCGTTCTAGGTTAGGAGGATCGTTTCGTGGAGTGTTCATCATAGGCCATTTCGATATTAATAACACTATATTAATATTACACTAGTTACCCTCCGGCTCGAAGGACCAATTGTAACTGAGGGGTACAATTCCCTGACTGTATTGTTAGATATGATATTTAATACCACTACCTCATGTACTTTAACTTCTGGCCACCCAGTACAAGATATAAGTATGATGAACACTTTCCCACCTGATGAAACGAATCCACACAAATGTACCAAATCGAAGGTTTAATACAGCAAAGGGTGTATACAACGATCACTTAATTACATGTATGATTTGAAATATGAAATATGCACTTTTATGGCAAATGAGTATTCGTAGGTAAATCAACATTGAATGTCCAATCTCTGGTTGCGCAGGGAGTAAGTATACAACCTGGAATATTTAGGAAACGATAGCGATGGTACTTAAATGATTATAGCTGGATACACTAAGGGGGGGGGGGGTCCCGCTGGTTGTAAGACAGTAGGAGGGGGGGTTAGAGAAGCCGCTGGCGGTATCCCATCTGGCCGACGGTGTCTTGGGAGAATCCAAAGTCTTGGACACGGTGCCCACAGAACCTCGGGCCGCAGACGAATACAGCTGGACCCTCTGTGGACGGTAGCTGCCGGTCCACAACGGATAGACGTGAGGCGACCTCACTGGTGTCGAGCGCCGTCTCACCTGGAGTCCTCTCCGGGGGTAGTTCCAACACTCCGCAGTGTTGGCCTTTATCCATGGAATAATCAAAGCACACAAAGCATAATCCAAGCCGTGGAAGGCTCGCCGTCGTCCGGGTAGAGTAATCCAATATACAGGTCCAGTCGCTCTTGGCCCGGAGCTCCTCGGATGCAATCACCACTAGGGGTCTGACCAGCCTGGTTAAGCGTCCAGATAACGTCAGGAACGATGGGGGTACTGATAACTTTAGAACTCTAACCGAACGATGCACCATACATAAATAGACTATTATTAGCGTAATAGAATACGTCCAACTCGACGGTATAGTGCCAAACTATGACTATTCAACTATTAATCTACACGATATCTCAATGCCTATTCTGGGCCAAGTAGGCCTTACTACACCGCACGTGCGTCGTGGGGAGGCTTTGCGTCTGTCACTCTGTTGGAGGGTAAAGAACTGGACTAGAAGAAAGTTCTACTTTACTTGCGCCATATATATATGCGCTATGAACAAATAGTACCATTCGTGTTTCGCCCGACGTATTACTACGCTGGTACCGGACTTGCCACGACATGTTAGGCGGCACGATTGAACTTGGACCTAGGGGTATGGCAACCTGGCGCCAGGTTCTCGTCCAATGGTAGAATGAAACTATTATGGGCTGTTTAGTAGACTAAAGGGATATTCAATGCATATTGTACAAGGAATATACAGGGGATATCAAACGATATACAAATACAATTAAATATATATATATATAAATAAATATATATATTCGGTTTAATCTGATCCTTCACAACAATTATTATTATTATTATTATTATTATTATTATTATTATTATTATTATTATTATTATTATTATTATTATTATTATTATTATTATTATTATTATTATTATTATTATTATTATTATTATTATTATTATTATTATTATTATTATTATTATTATTATTATTATTATTATTATTATTATTATTATTATTATTATTATTATTATTATTATTATTATTATTATTATTATTATTATTATTATTATTATTAATATTATTATTATTATTATTATTATTATTATTATTATTATTATTATGCACTTGTAAGGCAAATGAGTACTCGTAGGCAAATCAACACTGAATGTCCAATCTCTGGTTACGCAGGAAGCAAGTATACAACCTGGCTCTTAGGGAATTATAACGATGGCACACTTAATGATTATAGCTGGATATACTGTAGGGTCCTCCCGGTTGTAAGCCGGTAGGGGGGGTAGGAGAGCCGTCGGCAGTATCCCGTCTGGTCAACGATGTCTAGGGAGACTTCACGTACAGAAGACAGTGCAGTAGAATCTTGATCCACAGATGAATACACCTTGGCTCTCTTGTAGGCTGTAGCTGTAGCTGTAGCTCCACAGTGAAGAAGAAGCGAGGCGACCTCAGTCTGGTCTGAGCGCCGTCTCACCTTGACTCCTTTCGGGGTAAATCCAACACTCACCGGTGTTGGCGATTATCCACTCCACAAATCAAAGTACCAAAGCAAATATATATTCCATGCCGCATAGGGCTCAGCAGTCGTCGGGTTGGTAATCCAATGTACAGGTCCACTCGGTCCTCGCCTAGAACTCCTCGGATGAAAGCACCACGTGTGGTCTGCCCAACCTGGTTAAGACTCTAGATAACACGAGGAAGCGATGGGGGTGCTGCTCACTTTAGAACTCTAACCGCACGATGCACCATACATAATAGACTATTATTACTTAATAGAAATACGGTGCCAAACTCTGACAATTCAGCTATTAATTCGCACGAGGTCTCAATGCTATTCTAAGGCCAAACAGGCCATACTACACCGCACGCGGTATCGTGGGGTGAGGCTTCACGTTCTGTTACTTAGTTGGGTAGAAGGGTAAAGGACTAAGGGATAAGAGGACTTCTACATTTCTTGCGCCATATTTATATGCACGGTGAACAAATAGTGCCACTCTCCTTTCGGTAGCCGTATTCCTGCGCAGAGCCGGGGCTAGTCAGGGCATGTCTCGTCGGTACCATTGAACTTGGCTCCAAGGGGCTTGTCTCCTGGCGCCAGTTCCTTGTCCAATAAGAGAATGAACTATTATGGGCTATAGTAGACTAAAGGGATATTCCGTGTATATGTACAAGGAATATACAAGGGATATCAAACGACATACAAATACTATTCAATATATATCCATAAATAAATATATATATTCGGTTTAATCTGATCCTTCACAACAATCATCATCATCATTATTATTATTATTATTATTATTATTATTATTATTATTATTATTATTATTATTATTATTATTATTATTATTATTATTATTATTATTATTATTATTATTATTATTATTATTATTATTATTATTATTATTATTATTATTATTATTATTATTATTATTATTATTATTATTATTATTATTATTATTATTATTATTATTATTATTATTATTATTATTATTATTATTATTATTATTATTATTATTATTATTATTATTATTATTATTATTATTATATTTTTAATACGTACATTGTCTGTCTACTTAAGCATTACATCACGCGCAGGAGTGGTTTGTGAACAATAAACCATGCCTAGGGGTGGTCGTTAGGCCCGAGGCGCAGCCGAGGGTCGTTAGACCCCCCTAGGCATGGTTTATTGTTCACAAATCACGACTGCAAGTGGTGTAATGCTTTTATACAACTGCCATATTCATCCAACCTTATTGCTATACAATAAACACACATTAATCGAAGATTTATTGAAAAAACCATCCGCCAGAAAAAGTAGTTCCCACAACTACAAAAAAGACAAGTTGCCTCCATGTGGAAGCAGCTTGAAGTGCATCCAACCAAACTAACACATCCAACTGTGTATTATTGGAATGATTGAGAGAAGTTGCCTCATGTGGAAGCAGCTTGAAGTGCATCCAACCAACTAACACATCCAACTGTGTATTATTGGAATGATTGATTGAACATTTTATTACCAGATGCAGAATGGGTACAATACAGTACGGCTCAATACACACAATTGTTAAGGGGATGCAGACCTACTTTCTATAGAACTTCATTCTTAGATGCTTCTATAGAAAGTAGGTAAAACAAATTAAAAGGTTTTCTTTGCCCTATAGGAAAAAAAGGTTTTCTTCGCCCTATTTTTTTATTAATTTTTTTAAACCTACTGTAGAGGGCCTAAACTTAACCAGTTGGAAACCAAGCGTACAGTAATAAAATTAGCAATCAATCAATCAATCAACTCAATAGGCCATGCTCACTTAGAACAGCGCAGCACCCAGCTCTCTCTCAGTCTGACTATCCCCCGCGTTGCAGGCAGAGTGTGTGTGTGTGTGTGTGCGTGTGTGTGTGTGTGCGTGTGTGTGTGTGTGTGTGTGTGTGTGTGTGTGTGTGTGTGTGTGGGGGGGGGGGGGGGGGTGGCGGTGGGTGGAGACTAGAGCGAGTGCTGACAGTCGAAAGGAAAAAAAAATTGAAAAAAAAATTGAAAATTTATCAATCAATCAATCCGCGATTTTTCTTTTGTTACAGAATGATTCAAGACCCATCAATTACATCATCCAACATTGTTTAAAGCACTAAGACATTCGCTGTGACAGAATCGCTTGATATTTAGTCGTTTAGTCGTTATCAACATATCCATTTGTTAAATTATTGTCCGGCATCTTGTGATCCGGCAGAGTGATGTGATGTGATTCGGTTGTGGGCGGGTCCTGGGCCAGCAGCGTGGAATTGTGAAGAATAAACACGTGTAAAATAACTGTTTCAGCCAATCAGAATCGAGAGATTTGCATGCCGTTGTATACATTTATTTAGACTAGCATTGGTATTTAAATATTGAGTGCAGTTGAGTAATTGTGGGATTAACGTAATTCACACACTGAAGTTGGAACCGTCTAAAGGTTGTCCAGTTGACATATTACAGACGCTATGAGCCTAAATTCTTATCCAAACCCATGTTTGCTTCCGTAAGAATTTAGGCTCATAGCGTCTGTAATGTGTCAACTGGACAACCTTTAGACGGTTCCAACTTCAGTGTGTGAATTACGTTAACTTCGTTTGCAAACGAAGTCAACGTCATCCAGCTGACACCACATATCTAGATAATATGACAACGTTAGCTAGCGGCTAGCGCTAAAGCTAACGCCAACCAGAGGGAAACGTTATTATTATTATTATTGTTAGAGGATTTACGGTATGACCAGATGGCATTTCGGGACCTTGAAACACTTTTATTGTATTGCGTGGTAGAAGTTCTACCACTCAATAGTAAAGACATGTCTAACATAATCCTTTGTTTGAACAACTTACTGGAAAAGCCTGCCTGCCACCAATGACACACTCGGTGGCCTTTGATATTTACACTCAGCCTACCTGCAGCGCCGTGCGCCACTGCTGGGGGTGGGAGGCACTGGATCAAACCATATGGGGGGGGGGGGGGTCACAATATTTGGAAACTTAAAAACGTGCTATTAAGTGTCATTGCGTATTATTAATTTGATTGAAATTACGTAGTTATGGTTAGATTTATATATTGGGGGGGGATATATCATATTTTTCATATGATCAAAAAGTGGGGGTGCAAAAGCACACGTTTGCACCCCCAAGTTCAATACTGGTGGAGCACCTGCTCCAAATGCTCTATTGGCCAGGCGCCTATGCAAACAAGCACACCATTGATTTAATTGCCATATAAATCACATACAAAGATCTAACTATTACTCCTCTCTGAACATGAATATAAAACAAGAAGGTGATCTATTAACTGTGTAATACTTGAAATCTGTATGAACTGAGTAGTTAGTATCAAATGAAATAAGATGGAACAGCTCCATGCATTCAATGAATAAACAACTATTTGCTCATTACCAGTATCACCCATCTTTGTCAGGGAATTCCAACAATTCTGGACCTGAATGTACCAGTTAATTGTAATCATCTCTCTCTCCTTATGTCTAGTTAAGCCAGGTTGTGGAGGAGAGAGACAGGCATGCACAGGCTATAGACTACTTTGCCCATCCTGACCCTGCTATGATGCAGGTGTTTTTACATCACCACCCAAAACAAGATTCAGCCAAGAGTGAGTGAGTACACTGGTCCACTTGCACTGGTCCACTTGTCCATGGCACTTACTACCCAGCTTTGTAGTGGTTTGGGGGAATAGTACAATAGGTACGCATATTTAAGGGTACCGCAAGGATGGTGTACTGGTGGGTGGTGTCCGACCGATTATGGTGGGCCGGTCTGGGACAAAAATGCCAGGGCAGATTTTTGGTCCCAGTCCAACCCTGCCCAGAACGTTACACTCTCTCTCTCTCTCTCCTCTCTCTCTCTCTCTCTCTCTCTCTCTCTCTCTCTCTCTCTCTCTCTCTCTCTCTCTCTCTCTCTCTCTCTCTCTCTCTCTCTCTCTTTTTCTCTCTCACTAGGTCTGCTCTGTTCATGCCAGTCTTTGGTTGTTGATATTTATTTTTGCACGTGGTCTATTTCTTTCCCTAACTATGCTCAACAACCTCATTAAACATATGAATGCATTGAAAACAGCATTTAAATGGCATCAAAAGGAAGTAGGGACACGCACTGTCACATAGCAATGTCACAAGACAATATAGAATAAGCTGGACCGGGCTGTATGTGAAAACCAGCCCGTCCAGTAGTGCTTTTAAAGCACCGGTCCCAGGCAGGTAAAGAAAATAACACAAGGCGCTGTTCCAAATAGTAAATGATATTTATTATAGCGGGGATTTAAACCCACTGTTCCCAAAAGGGAAATAATATTTATTATCGTGGGGATTGAAACCCACAGCACAACCACAAAGGGGAAAAGGTAATGGGAGAACAAACAGGCAATATCTAAATACCACCAAACACCACTAAGCAAAATATAATGTAAACACTGGGAACCACCCAGCCATAGAGCACTCACAGTATAAGGGAATACTAATTATATATATACATAATACAATATGATATAATATAATATACAGTGTTCTACTTAGCACCAGAGCAACACAATATATATATATATATATATATATATATATATATATATATATATATATATATATATATATATATATATATATATATATATATATACTCACTTCCAAGCAGGAAGGCAAATGGCTCTAAGGCCCACAACACAATACATATATATATATACGGCTACTGGTAAGTCCACACACAGTGGCCAACATAAGCACAAGGTAATCCACACACAGTGGTCAATCAATGGCAACCTCACGAAACTCTATCAGTGTCAACTGACAGAGTGAGGCGCCCCGATGTTGTGTCATCTCCACTCTATTAACCACCCATCTCCACTGCCTGTTCCAAGGTGCACCAATCAGATGCAACCAATCCAATCAGGGAGATGAGTGGCATCTGTGAATAGAAACAGAAATTAGGAGATGACACAACACCACACATAACAGACAACACAATAAATATACTAACCTGATGTTCAGATGGTGTCATAAATACAGGAATAATGATAATGCCCAACCCACGTACCCAAGTACGTCACACCTCCCCCCATAAGAGCGAACCTGTAGGGTGAGCAAAACATTACTACTTATTACCCAACATGAGGTTAGTACACACACTAGGGAGAACAGAAACAACAACAAAAAATTCTCCTCCCACAATCAAACACGTATGCAAAAATAGACGCGCAGTGACGTCATTGAAAACTGCATGTAGCACACACCGGCTACCGAATGCAAACCGGTCCAAAGCGGGGTGAGATCTAACTCAGAAATAACCATGTCAAATGCATATGGTCAGCTACACACCCAGCCTCCACCGCTTTAGAGCTCACTTTAGAGTTTTTCTGCTCGGGCGACCCTGCTTGACGAACGCAACTTCAGGTGGTAGTGGTATGTCTTCCATCAACAACTCTCCAATAGAGGGTTCGGGAACTACCAGCTCCCCCTGAACGCTACATACAGCAACCTCTTCCATCTCTCCAACAGATGGCCCCCCGTCCTCGGCGAGAGCCGCCTCGCCACCGACAGAGTCACTCAATGTCAAAACTTGAGTTCGCTCCCCGTCCTGTGCCTTGGTGACAACACAAGCAGAAAACACATTGGGGTGATTATTATCAACATTATCACAACACAAGTCAGCCAATGGAGCCTTCGCAACCTCCACTACAGGGATCACACTCTCCCCAGCGAACTTGTTGTTGTCCCCCATGACAAAATCAACCCTCCCACCTTTTGGTTTCTGGGCTGACTTTCTTTTGTCCTGTCGCCTCCTCAGCGTACGACATCCTTTTACCACATGGCCTTTCTCTTTACAATAATTGCACACCACCGGTCTCCTAGACGGCGGCGAGCGTGGCTGGATTGCTGACTCAATCAACGCATCGCACAGAACTTTCCCCCCAGCTATATCATTCCCCATGATAAAATCAATCCCGGCTACCGGAAAAGAGGAACGAACCGCCACGGGAAAACAACCTGTGACTAGCTTTGACCGCACATGTATCATATGCAGTGTTGTGCTAGTTACTGAAAAATAGTAACTCAGTTACTTTACTAGTTACTTCATTTCAAAGTAACTTCGTTACTGTACTAGTTACTTACACCCAAAAGTAATGAGTTACTGTGAAAAGTAACTATTTAGTTATTTAAAAAAAAGATAAAAAAAAAAGATTGCTCCCGAGTCCCATGCCCTATAGTACTCAAAATCGGTTGATCAACTTGACAGTTTCCATTCACATCACCGAACTCTGCTAAGCAATGTGGTCTAGATACAAACACAAATCTGACACAAACAAATGTTGTCCCGAGTCATATAATAAGAAGTGCGCCGGTTGAAGGAACAGCCTTGATGTCGCCGGAGCGTTTCATTATAACCATTATAATTCAAGGGTACTACGACTATGCGTGCACCTCATGGTACCAAAGCACCTCAAAGGCGCTTAAAACAAAATTACAAACATCACAAAACAAACTGGTCAGACTACTACTTGACCTGAACCCCAGAACCCACCTCACCCCTGCCCACTTTGACAACCTAGGATGGCTTAGAGTAGACGACAGAGTACAGCAACTTGCAATGGGCCTGGTCTACAAGATACACTATACGACCGGGGTACCCATGTACATAAATACCTATATGTCCCTATGCCATAAATGTCATGTATGTTGTGTATGTCATAAATGTCTATATGAATTGAAAATGGGGGACCCTGATGGAAACAAGACAAACGTCTTTCTCAGGTCTGCATCCCCTTAACAATTGTATGTATTGAGTCGTACTGTATTGTACCCATTCTGCAATCTGTTAAATAAAGTTTTCATTCATTCATTCATTCACCATCTTGCAAGTTGCAACGTTGTTTAAGATATCAATCAAAGCATTGCAACGTTAGAATAGTTAGGATATCAATTGTGCATGAAAGGACTATATTTATATTGTTTGATTAGTATTATGAGATTCCCTGGCAGATTTCGTACAGTCAAAATCCGTTGATCAACTTGAGTTTCAGTGAACACATTGCACTGACTCACCAAAGTCTGCGGTGGTTGAGATGTAGTAACGTTACGTTAGTCCAGTTGACTCCAGCAGCGCCTCAAACATGTTCTTTATCTCGTTTCCATGTTGTATATTAATTATCTCTCCAAGTAGTTGCTAAATGGTTTGTTAGTTTGTTACTGCGTTCTTTTTATATAGATTCATAGCGAGCGTTTGTTTTGTTTACAATAGAGAGGGTCTATTTCTTTCCGTAGCCGCATTTCTTGCGCACTTCTGATTGGCCAGTGGCCAGACTCGCCTCGTATCATTCTACGCGGGTGGGGATGAGGATAATAATAATAATAATAATCACTACCGCTCGCTATCAATCTACGCCGTATATAACGCAAATAACGCAGTGACGAACCATTCAGTAACGTAAGTAGCGTTACTGAATTTCAAAAGTAATGCGTTAGAGTACTAGTTGCGGCAAAAAGTAACTTCGTTTCTGTAACGCGTTACTTTGTAACGCGTTAGTCCCAACACTGATCATATGTAACGGAGCGGGCGTGTAGCCCATCTCTATCCCGCACACAATAGCACTTGTATTACAAGACGACTCCACACTTAACGGCAATACATCCGCCAGCATAAAGGACTGTGAACCACCTGTATCACGAAGGATCCTCACCTCGCGCTGGTCACAGACTTTACCCGACAGTGACACAAAACCAAAAGACATAAAAGGTTCAAAACAACTGTCTGGTTTCTCCCGCCCTGGGCGTGAGACAGTGCTAATCAACCCCACCACCTTTGGTTCCTGAGCTGGCCTGTCAGTATTTTGCCGATCGCGCACAAATGCATAACAGACCGCCACCAAATGACCTGGCTTCCTACAATAATTACAATGTCTCTTTTCCATGTCTCGCTCCTCCCTGCGTAAAAGCGCTCTCTCCTCCATCTGGAGACGGGCAAAACGCAGACTAGAGCGCGTATGGCCAGAAGACGTGGATCCTTTATCTGAATCGCCCGCGCCCTCACTTTCAGCTCTGGCGTACTACCATTCTTCCTAATAGCACCACCCCCCGGGTTAAGATCACGCAAGGGAGATTTATCGCCAGTGTTTTTAACCTCCTGGTCACTATGACTCACTACTTCCCGAGCCGTGCTGAACACCTGTTGCTCTCCTAACCCCGCTAGTACAGCCGCTTTCATATCAGCCTTGGACTGGGAACTTTGCACAGTAATATTATAATGCTTAGCAATAAGGCATAATTCCGCCTTAGTGCAACCTTCCACCTGATCCTCCGTTGGATCCGCCACGAAGACTTCAAAAACAAACGCCGACGCCACCATAATATGTCGTTCTGCGTGACTATGATATGTTATATATAACGTCCTCACTTAGTCAACCATGACCGTGCGCAATAATAATAGACACATTCTGCTTTTATACCCCTTAACCAAAACAATCCAACTGACCACATCTACCAAATGAAAACAATAACAAATGTTCCTAACCACTCAATTAGGAGTCACCTGTGTCACTCTAGCCTATCCCAGCTAAACTACTCCCTATACCGGGATGAAGGCTACACATATCTTCAGTCGCTTACCGATTTCATTGCGCACTCCACCGGAATCACGACTCGTGCCCCCCACCCTCTAGCCAAGCAGGTGACCCCCCCAGTTACCTATGTGGTAGAAAAAAGAGATCTGGTTAAGAGCATACACAAATGGTTAATTATTATATAAAACACAGCATGGATACATAAATACCAATAAACAACAACGCCACTTTACCTGATACCATCAGCCCCTATGTCAAACGTACACAGCAGACCGGCATTGAGCCCCCCATGTCACAAGGACATGAAAGACCGGAAATGAGCCCCCATGTCACATAGCAATGTCACAAGACAATATAGAATAAGCTGGACCGGGCTGTATGTGAAAACCAGCCCGTCCAGTAGTGCTTTTAAAGCACCGGTCCCAGGCAGGTAAAGAAAATAACACAAGGCGCTGTTCCAAATAGTAAATGATATTTATTATAGCGGGGATTTAAACCCACTGTTCCCAAAAGGGAAATAATATTTATTATCGTGGGGATTGAAACCCACAGCACAACCACAAAGGGGAAAAGGTAATGGGAGAACAAACAGGCAATATCTAAATACCACCAAACACCACTAAGCAAAATATAATGTAAACACTGGGAACCACCCAGCCATAGAGCACTCACAGTATAAGGGAATACTAATTATATATATACATAATACAATATGATATAATATAATATACAGTGTTCTACTTAGCACCAGAGCAACACAAATAGATATATATATATATACTCACTTCCAAGCAGGAAGGCAAATGGCTCTAAGGCCCACAACACAATACATATATATATATACGGCTACTGGTAAGTCCACACACAGTGGCCAACATAAGCACAAGGTAATCCACACACAGTGGTCAATCAATGGCAACCTCACGAAACTCTATCAGTGTCAACTGACAGAGTGAGGCGCCCCGATGTTGTGTCATCTCCACTCTATTAACCACCCATCCAAGGTGCACCAATCAGATGCAACCAATCCAATCAGGGAGATGAGTGGCATCTGTGAATAGAAACAGAAATTAGGAGATGACACAACACCACACATAACAGACAACACAATAAATATACTAACCTGATGTTCAGATGGTGTCATAAATACAGGAATAATGATAATGCCCAACCCACGTACCCAAGTACGTCACACGCACTGATACCACCGATTCCTGAACTTTTAGTATCGGCTGATACCGAGTACCGATCCGATCCATTACTTTTACTTAACAGTATAGATTTTGATCGTCATTTTGGGCTCTTCGGACAAAAAATATTTACTTACAGTATCTACAGTAACTTGTAAGTAATTATTTAATTATCCAACTCGCATAAAAAATTCAGCAAATCAAGTCACTTTGGTTTGATTTCTGACATGTTAGACATTTTTGTCTGAAAATACAAATAATTATTACCCTTGTGTGTCGTGTCATCATCACATACCGCAATATACTGAGCACACATTAGGAGCAAATGTAACGTTAGCGCCCACCACATCAAGTACGTCTACACACAACATATAAGAGTTGTTTGTAGGTCGGAAATGGTGGAATAGATTTACCAACAAAAAAGGTGTTTAAACTGCTCATACCTTATTAAAAGTGTGGAGCAGGAGCAGCACCGATAACTTGGTTCTGCATGTATTGTGCTTCCATTTAAACAGACGGCTACACATGTGAAGTCAAGTCTCACTCTCGCAAGACTTTTTCTCTAGATACTCTACCTGGCCCGGGTACCTGACTGGGTCGTAGTGCCCCCCCAAGTTACACTATATGTCATGGACATGTATTTTATATGTTAATACAATTGCATTTATCTTTAGTCCTATTTCTGTCACTGTTTGATGTCACAAAGAAGGGTGTATCTGAAAGCTGTCTACAACATTTGTAACATGTGATGAAAAAGTAAACAAATAATTAACTGTATTAGACATTTGTTAATGATGAATAGGCTTCACTTCAGATTGGCCCCCACAATAGCATCTGCAAATGATTTATAGATGTTTTATGAATGTCTTAACAAATCATTTGTTGAACATGAAAAATAAATGGAGATACAGTATAGTCATTTTTTCATATCGATTTTTCAAAGCATCTACAAATGTGTTACTACACATTAAACAACATTATTTAATGATGAACAAATCAAGTACAAACAATGTTGATAATGAGTTATAAATAATGTAGAACTAATCTGTAAATGTTATACAAATATAGTTATAAATGATTTACTAATAATTTATGAATGTATATAAATGGTTTGTTCATGATTAGTTCATTATCCACTAATGCGTTATAAATACTTTGTAAATGTTATACAAATATAGTTATAAATTATTTAATAATCATTTATGAATGTATATAAATGGTTTGTTCATGATTAGTTCATTATCTACAAATACCTTATAAATGTATTATAACAGGGTGTTATTATAAAGTGCTACCAAATTTTTTGCTATCTGTCTTTAGTACTTGGGATATACATGTTAGCCTGGTATCGGATTTTGACCGTCATTTTGGGCTCTTCGGACAAAAAATATTGACTTACAGTATCTACAGTAACTTGTAAGTAATTATTTAATTATCCAACTCCACGAGCGAGATTGTTCACGGAGGCGCTGCCAAACCAAGAAGACACAACACGTGTTATGGGATAAATAAAAGGCTGGCGGACTTGTACACAGTGATGTCAGATATCAACGACTCCCTAAGACCATTGCTGCAATTCTGCCTGACAGCTCAAAATACTAATAAAGACCGTTCGTTAACCACTGGTTGGTGTTGGTGTGTCATTATTATAACCATGCTGGAATATGAATTAGTTCGATTGGCTACCGGGTATAATATGATTTGTAGAGGCATATGATACAATCTATTTTGTTGTCGGTATTAGGTAGCCTATATGAATTACATATAATAGCAGCCAGCCCATAGCCTACATTATGCAACAGTAACTTGTGCATATATGTGACCCCGACCAGTGCTATAGCCTACATGTCTATTTTTTCATTTTCCAGATTTTTCCAGATTGTGAAAGTACAGAATGTAAGCTTTCAAATGATGTGTCATACTTTGAAATCTGAGAATGTTATTATTGTGATGTGCTAATTTTAAATCTTGTAGCAGTCTTTTTTCCCCAGAGACCTAAGCAGAGAAAACAGCTCTTAAAGATTTGACACCTTTTGCCAGGATTCTGCTGGGCGTAAACAATACCTCCCAGCCACACCTCTCCCCTGAATAGTATTAACATAATTAAGTGCTGTGACAGTCATGCTGACAGATCAGATACAAAATCAAACATTTTCTATTGTAGTTGTAATATAACTACTAGTCTGAATAATGTATATTTCAGTTATTGAATTGAAAACCTTTATTTATGTATTCCAATATCTGTTTTATTGATTAATGATATATTTTGAAAGAATGCAGGTTATAGCTGTATAAAACAAATGTCTGTCCCATTGTACCAATCAATGGGATATATTGCATGTTGGCTATAATGATTTTATAAAAAAGAGAGAGATTAAATGCATGGCCATATATTTATACATTCATGTGACATCACAGCATATTCTTTGTATAGCCCAGTGTTTCCTGAAAACAGATATGTACAGTGTTCAGGTTATACATCTATCATTACACAATTACAACCAAAATAGGAAGAAATTATGTTGACCGCAGGGAATTGTAATGCATAGTTGGTAGAACTGGCCAGCGGAGTGATAGACACAAGCCTCATTATTATCATTATCATTGTTCCAACCTTTCATGTGACAACTGGATGAAAATCAGCAGACAATATCAAATCAATTCAAGAGGTTTATTAGTCACATACATACCAGGGCATACAGTGAAATGCGGGTGGTCATGCCCGCATCGATTGTGCAATAATACTAATAATAAAATACATAAACAGGTAATAAGAAGGCATAAGATGTGCATGATAAAAATAGACATGCTAATACAGTTTCAACTCTGTCATTATGCTATACTACAATAATCTAAACTATACAAGAACCACATCGGTTCTTTCCTTTAAAGTGACCTTTCCATTTAGTTTAAAGTGACATTTTTTTTTATTCATTGCATATCATACCAGGGCATACAGTGAAATGCGGGTGGTCATGCCCGCATCGATTGTGCAATAATACTAATAATAAAATACATAAACAGGTAATAAGAAGGCATAAGATGTGCATGATAAAAATAGACATGCTGTCATTATGCTATACTACAATAATCTAAACTATACAAGAACCACATCGGTTCTTTCCTTTAAAGTGACCTTTCCATTTAGTTGTTTTAACTGCACCTGGATGAAAGCATGAATGAAAGAAAACGTTATTTAACAGATTGCAGAATGGGTACAACACAGTACGGCTCAATACACACACACACACACACACGGCTAATGAGGTGGCAGTGCTCAGTTATCCTCAGGTTATCCTAATGTCATGTGTGTTGAAGCTAGGGCTGGGCGATATGGCCTAAATATGATATCACGATATTTTCTGACCTTTCGGCGATACACGATACACATCACGATGTTTTTCTTTTTTTCCCCAAACAATTCATTATGAGGCTTACCAAGACAGTATTCGAGTTTGCAAGCTAACATTAAAGACAAAATAAAATACCCATGCATTTAGCATTTTTATATTATATATTAGATTTAGATTATTGGATTATTAGATTATATATTGCATATATTTAGCAATGAGATATTATATGATTTAGATATGAAATATGATTAATTGAAAATGGGGGACCCTGATGTAAACAAGACGAAAGTCTTTCTCTGGTCTGCATCCCCTTAACAATTGTATGTATTGAGCTGTACTGTACCCATTCTGCAATATGTTAATAAAGTTTTAAATCAATCAATCAATCAATAGCATTTTAGCATTTTTATGAAACTACTGTATATTTGTATGTCTCTAAATGTTTTGATGAATTGAAAATGGAGGACCCTTATGTAAAAAAGGCGAAAGTATTTTTCTGGTCTTCATCCTCCAGTCCACTGTTGTTGTATTGAGCTGTACTGTATTGTACCCATTCTATGTCGTCATCGGACGTTGCTATGTTTGGGTAAATACTGTAAACAAGCCACTATGGACGGGGGTACAGGGGAATAGATGGTGGTAAAAAACAGTCTGTAGTGTAGTAGTGAAAGTAGACTGTACACACCTGGAGTTTCTCCACCTGCAACTTCTCTGGCCTTCCCGCGGCTTGCTGTAATTGGTTATTGTTGGAGTAGCATTGAGAACACAGATCTGTCCTGGGTTTTGTGATCATTATCTGCGGAAGGAGTGCTTTCCACAACCGAAGGAAGGATCTCTGACCAACAACACGAAATCCTGAAAAGACAAGTGTTTTTGTTAGATTGGTAGAATAAGAAAAAGTGGGAACCATGTGTGTGTGTGAGAGAGAAAGAAAGGGGTGGTTTTGTGACATACCTTCTATACTGCTGTAAAGGCGCCACAGGGCAGCTTTGGTCAGATTGGTTGGCAGTAACTTTGCAGTGAAATCCTTGTGACCAGCATGACGGCCAGGCAACACAATCGCATGGAGGACAGCAAAGTTGATCAGAAATTTCACAACCCTTTTTACGTCAAAAAGAGACAAAAAAAACCTTGTGATTTCTCGGCTGTTTCTTCCTCTCCCGCGGTGTGAGGCCATCTGTCTTGTAGTGTTTGAAAAGGCTTTTGAGAAGCGCATCGCTGATCCTAAACAAAAATGTTAACAATAGGGAAGAGAATTAATGAATGAAATACACACATTGTACACACTGTATCTGTATGTCATATATTATGTTATGATGAATTGAAAATGGGGGACCCTGATGTAAACAAGATGGAAGTCTTTCTCTGGTCTGCATCCCCTTAACAATTGTATGTATTGAGCTGTACTGTACTGTACCCATTCTGCAATCTGTTAATAAACTTTTCAATCAATCAATCAATCACTCTTGTTTACATTCAGGTGTAGTTTTTAAGAATCCCTATCCTAGCGATGTGCATTACAAAATGGCCGCACAAAAACTACACTACCCAGAATATCCAAAATGGACGCCCTCGCAGGGTAGAATAGGATTCGACGACTATATCTAGACTTTAACACCTATTTAAACCGATTTATTGCTATTGCTAAACATACATATACGTCCAATACAATACATCTACGTCCAATACAATATACAAGCATAAAGACACTTACCCATAAATGAAACAGAACGTTGGACGACCGACAACAACGTCGTGAAATCTGTATGTTGTCCTCGAAGCCACACGAAGAGCGTTCACTCTCTTGGTACTTTGCGTTTTTTCTGAAAAATTTTGGCATGTTCCAATAATGGACAACAGACACATGTCCCTTTCTCTTGGTGTCAACGACGCGGTGTCCAATCGGTTTTGGTAAATTAGCTCAACCGACAGTTTTTTTGAACAAGACAGGGCAGATCGTTCTGAATTTTCCTTTCGGCGCGCCTGGCACTTGCAGTGGAAAGAGTTTATCTTTCCGAGTTCCTCTTCTATTTCGCCCTCCACCGTTAAACCAGACATCTTTTCAACTGAACGCATGGTCGATTCAGCTGAAAAGCCCAATGCTACAGTTTCAACGCAAAGGTCTCCGTCTTCCTCTGTTTCACCATCGTCGGCAGGTTCGATTGGATCTGGGACAATTTCATCTGCGTCTTCATCTGCGTCTTCGGTCTCTTCATCGTCGGATGAAAGAGCTGGTGGCGGCTCACCTTCCGTGATGATCATGTAGTCCGTGATGTGGTCACTCATCGTCGCCGAGGAGTCTATACTCATTCCATCTCTTCCTCTATTAAGAGCAGCTGATAATTTTTGTGCGGCCATGTCGATGTTATCTAAGCAGCAAAAAAGTGTTCTCTGGGCTACAGGTGCTGTGAATATAAACACCACACCGTGTGGGGGCGTACCTCACATCAACAGCAGCCTTTCACATGCAAAAATAGGATAGCCCGAGGGAACTGCCTCCACAGCTTCGTGAGAGACGATCAGAGTATGTCTCAAGGAGCCATTTTTAAACACAATTTAAACACAATTAGAGTTATTATATATGTTCGCTGTTATACTAAATATGTTCTTCAACCCTCGAACTGTAAGTATATATAAAAAAAAAAAAAAACGGAAATGAAAAAATAAATAAAATAAAAAATTCTTTCTCTTCTCGTGAGGAACCTGGGTCGCCGAGTTGTAGGCGTGCACGCTGGGCGGAGTCACATATAATAGCACACGCACAGCCCTGCGAACCCTGCACAGTAAACTAACTTGATCATTAATCTAGCTGTTGTATCTTTACGCTTATGAAAACATAAAATAATATGTATAGGCTATAGGCCGTTGCTTTGCATTAATAGCCTATATTCTCAAATGGCATTTAATGGCTATCCGACTCCTCGCTATCCTCGCGGACGGACCAGTATACCTTATATCATATCATATTCATATTCATATCATAGTTTACTCTATCAGCCTACCCAGCATGTAATACGTTCTTTGTTAGAACTCAACTCGTTATTATTTTTGCGCATAGATTGCAGAAATACGGGAACGTTTTGATTTATATTAAAAGGCTTTGACAAATTTACATTGTAAAACTAAATAAGTGAGATTCTGTAAGCAGAATACAAGTCATATCACCCACACGATATATGCTCTGTATCCAGAGCATGTATGCTTTTCATTCATTTAAGACACATTTATTGCAAGGGTTTTGTAATACACATACACTCAACAAATAACCTCTGTTCTCGTTGCAATGTGATTTTTTATTCTTTCTTATACAGTAGGAAGGGGGAAGAACACTATATCGTGGGTGTTCATATGACTTGTATTCTGCTTACAGCTTCGAAATTCCACTTGTTTCGTTTAACAATGGCAAATCCTTTTAAATATAATCAAAACGTTCCTGTGTTTCTGCGGTCTGTGCGCAAAATAATAACTAATGCACGGAAGCTTATTTCTGTGTTGTAATATTCATATTCTTCCACCGGGCGCCAGGTACGCATGCTCCGAGCTGTGCGTAGATATACGCATAAAATCAAGTTCACGTTCAAATTGATAAGTCACACACTTTGCTTAGAAATGATCGTACGCACGGGTTACGCACATATCTGTGCGTACGCAACGTTGATAAATGAGGGCCCAGGTCTGCCAACCATAGAGGCTCACTCAGTTCATGAAGAAGTCGGTCCTTCTCTTTCAAAAACTGGTCAATTTGTGATCTCAGGGAATAAAACCGCTTTAGCGCAGAGCCGTGACTAAGCCAGCGCACATCGGAATGATAAGAGTACATCTCCATATTCAGCATCAAGATAATCAGATAGGAAAGCTTGAAATTTTCACAAATGTGTTCATCAAGCTGGATTGTCTTGGCACAGAGGGCTTCTTGGTGGATGATACAGCAGTGGCGGCCGCTGTGAACTACATTTGGGTGGGCGCGAGTTCATTCATACTACACTAGTACACGTATGATCATCAATCCAATAATGAACACATATATATCTTGTCATTTTAAACAAGTTACCATTCATTCATTCAGCCATTATGCATCACGCGCTGCGAAATTAACACGCTGTGTTAAGAGCGAGCGAGAGAGAGAGAGAGAGAGAGAGAGTGAGAGAGAGAGAGAGAGAGAGAGAGAGAGAGAGAGAGAGAGAGAGAGAGAGAGAGAGAGAGAGAGAGAGAGAGAGAGAGAATTAACTCGCTTTGTTTAATTGAAACGTGGTCCAGCCGGAGGGCTTGATAAAGTGTATGGCCACTGACTGTCCCACAGTCCCAGACTGTTGTCGATGTATATCCACTGCCCACTGTCCAGACTGCATCACAACACAACAGCATGGAACAGCCTGCAAACTACCTGGCGTTCTATCGCCATGCTCTAAGACAAACTCTAACCTTAAACAACTTTGAAAGAGTGCCTAAGCTTAACCGTCGAAAGAACTTGCCGTCAGCCCGTCACTGACCTGTCCAGACTGCATCCTACCAACAGCTGCAAAGTGCAAACTACCTGGCGTTCTATCGCCCTGCTCTAAGCCAAACCGAGAAATGCGGCTACGGAAAAGTACTGGCGTCGCCGCGTCGGCCAATCAGAGAGCGTCTCCGAGAAATGCGGCTACGGAAAATACTGGCGCTGCTTGCTTAGATGATAATAGATCGCTTTAAAACGCGCCCGGCTTCCATCATAATACATCATAAACAACGCACAGCGCTTTACGCACTGATTGGCTGCGACGGATCCAGCGATGAAACCAGTGCACGCCCACTGTAAGCGCTGTTGCGTCTAGCCCGAGAGAAATGCGGCTACGGCTAGCCCGAGAGAAATGCGGCTACGGAACGTATTCTCTATCAGACAGTCACTTCCTGTTAACTGAAAACAATTATTTATATTTGATATATTAACGTTATATTGTGCATTGGAAACACAAACATACTTAAAATGAGTAAATATTATTCATTTTAAACATGTTTATTTTATTTATAGGGCTCTAAAAAAATATTAAAATAAAAAAAAATCTTCTTCTTCTCTCTTTTAACCAGGGAGGGCGGCGCTCTAGCGCCCCTATTGACCAGCCGCCACTGTGATACAGTGCATTTTAACAACCTCACCTCCACTCTCTCACACCTTGGCGCACACCATTCCATTGCACTTGCTTGTCATAGTTTGAGCCGCATCCCTTGATAACTCCAAACAGCTTCTAACATTTAAGTTCAAACTTGTCAATTGCATCTGACACAGCTTCAAAAATGTCCTTATAGACTTCTAAAATAATTCCTCCGTAATGCAAACATTATCATCAACTCCTTGCAATTTTTTTTATAGCTGTGCAGTGTCTGGCATATGTGCAATGTCACATATGTCACATGCAATCGAGTAAAAATCAAAAGCACTAGCTTTATGTGATGCTTGATGTTTTATGTTAGCTGACAAGTCTTTGATTCGACGCACAGCTGTGTTTCTGGACATGCTCACCTTCTTGTTGAAGTCTTGCATCTTTTCTGGGCACATTATTCCTGCGACTTTAGTGAGGCACTGTTTTGAAGTCACCATTTGAGAAAGGTTTCCCATGTTGCGCTATGAGTTCAGCTACCTCGTAGCTGGCTATTGTAGCATTTTTTTGTATTTAGCACTGGACAGTTGTTGAGCTAGCAGGCTAGCTGCCATTTGCTCTTAAGCTTAGGGGTACTGCCCGGGGGCCGTCACACACGTCGGTGCACATTTGCCCTCGTCTGTCGGCTTCAGGCGGTGTTATTGCCGATCAACCTACACATCGTTTGAAAGCTAAAATGGCCGCCGTTTGATTGACACCCGACTTGACCCATTACGTCGGGGTTGAAGATGTAGAAAAAAATCTGATTGGGGACTGGAACACGGATATGCGATGAAAAGAAGCACCCGTTTTCAAGTCCTTCAGTAGGTTTTGTGATCTGCAAAGTGTCAGCCAGCTAATCACCCAACCCACAAGATTGTGTGATTCAACACAAACTACCATTGATCTCATTGTGACCTCTGACAAGTCCAGGATCTCCAATAAAGATGTTATAGCATGCGGGTTAAGCAATCATTATATGATATTCTGTACACGCAAAAAGCTAAAACAAAAGGCAGGCTGTCACAAAACAGTCACATCTAGGGACCTAAAAACCTACTCTAGTGAGGCCTTTAACCAATAACTGGAGAGACTGGTCAGATGAGCTCAGTGGTACACAAGTTGAAGAAACATGGCTTGGATTCAAAACCAAATTCTCAAGAATACTAAACAACATGGACCCCTAAGAACCACCAGGGTTAAAGATAGTGCTGAGCCATGGATGCACACAGAAATACTGACCACTATGAAAACCAGAGACAAAAAATACTCTGAACTTCATAAAAAGTCAGTCAAAGCTTGCCCATGTGGATGAACTTAAACAGCAAAGAAACAAACTAAGAAACAATGGAAAAAAATGTCATCAATGACAAAACTGAGGAAAACTAAAACAAACCCTGTGAACAACAAACTAAGCTGCAGTAAAAAACTAAAAACCAGATTTACAAACATAAACATAAAGACAGAAAACACTCATCACAGACAAACTGGATGTGGCCAATTACTGATATATTTTTTTTTTACAAACATAGCCACAACACTGGTTAATAAACTACCCATCCACTCAGGGCATTTTGGGGTAGAACACATCATAGCCTTCTACAAAAACCTAGGGGTCCGCAAAGACGACTTCAAACTTGAAATGGTAACAACAGATGAAGTACTAAAAAAACTGAGCGCCCTCCAACCTAACAAGGCCACTGGCCATGACAATATCATCTCCAAATTCCTCAGAGACTCAGCAGCCGCCATCACCCCAGTCATCACCCACATAATAAACCTCTCCATAAAACAGGGACACATCCCCAAAGACTTCAAAATTGCAAGAGTGACCCCCCTGCACAAAAAAGGCAGCAAAAAAAACGAATCTACAAATTCCAATCTGGCTTCAGAACATCCCACTACACTCACACATGCCTTCTCTATTTGAACGACCACATCAAACAAAAGGTGGACACAGGCAAATACTGCGACATGGTCATGCTGGACCTCCAAAAGGCTTTCAACACTGTCAATCACTCCATTCTGATTGACAAACTAAAAGTGATTGGTTTTGATAGTTCATTAGTGAGCTGGATGCAATCCTACCTGGAGGGGAGAGAACAGATGGTGGAGGTAAACAGTACACTACCCCCCCCCCCCTCCCAGTGAGCTGTGGTGTTCCACAAGGAAGCATACTAGGACCGCTACTGTTCCTAATTTATGCAAATTACATGTCATCAGCTTGTGACTGCAACTTGTTCCTGCTCGCGGACGACTCAGCCCTGCTGGTCTCTGACAGGGACAAGTTACAGGTTGAAAAAGCCCTCAGCTCTGAACTTGGCAGAATCTGCACCTGGCTCGCTGATAACAAACTATCATTACATGTGGGTAAAACAGAGTGTTGACAGAATCCGGCTATAGGGCGACAATAATGTGGTCAAGAGGCATGGTTTCTATCTTGAGCCTTAACTGGCGTGGTTTATTTATTCACATGGCAGAGCAGCAGTTCTACAGTTATCCTCTCACTGAGAGGCTGGGGGAAAAGAGAAAGAATGGGAGGAGACATCTCTATTTATACTCGCCACCTGGTGGTGTTCCTGAGTGGCTCCGCCTAGAGCTGATGATGATGATGATGATGATGATGATGATGATGATGATGATGATGATGATGATGATGATGATGATGATGATGATGATGATGAAGCCCTAGACCCTTGCTGCTCTTTCTGAAACACAGTTTAGGATAACAAAAGACATTTGGCTGTAATCCAAATGCTCCTCTGTGGGGTCAGCAAAATGCTGTGACAGTCTACTCACTATAAACCATCGGTCAGGGCGGGTACACACTGTTAAATAAATGAGGCTACCCACAGCTTCTCTGTACATTTTCACATCTGTCAGTTTCTGAGCATCCTCCTGATAGTCTAGTTTTTGATCACATGGTGTTTCCCTTGATCTACATTCTTACATGTCTAAACGTTCCAGGGTCTTTCCCACATAGTTACATCATTGAGAACATGGTAAGTCATCCACCTCTGTAGTTAAACATGGGATTAAACATAGGATCCATTTCAGTATTTAGACATGGACACCTCTGTACTTTAACATGGAATTAAACATAGGATCCATTTCAGTATTTAGACATGGACTCTTAATCAGATATTTAAACTTGGATTCTACTCCTCCCGTATTTAAACCTAGAGTATCATCCTCCTGCATCTTAATCAGGTATTTAAACCTGGATTCTACTCCTCCCGTATTTAAACCTAGAGTATCATCCTCCTGCATCTAGGCAGTGTAGCCACCCTCCTTCAGTATTTAAACATGGGGCACCCTTCTTCAGCATTTAAGCAATTTTCTACAAACCATACTTAGTATTTGTTGTGGCCTTCAATACCCTCCTGGATTGAATACACCCATTTCCCTCGCACTGCCTGTCTGCCCTCTGGTAACTTGGTTGAATACACCCATTTCCCTCCCACTGTCTGTCTGCCCTCACGACCGTACTATGTACACTTGGCTGATGTGTCTCTGTTTCTACACCCCTTACTCTGGAGTCCAGCTCTGGCTCCTCTGTCTGTGTCTCGCTCTCACATGTTGCCTTTGTGACAAACTTGACTAGCATGTGTTTCTGCACTCTCCCGTTACCGGGATGATAAACTAGGAAAGCGGGGCTTCCCTTGTCGTGTCCTACGAAAAATCCTTTTACACCTCTGTACTCGGGCTTTCCCCTGTCCTGCGGGTATGCATAACACACTGATCCAAATTGGTGCATTCTGGCTAGATTACACTTCTTTCCTGTCAGCGCTGTATACGGGGTGGTGCCCGAGTGCTTATTAAAGCACCTGTTTCTGGTGTAAGCGGCTTCTTGCACCGCATAATGCTATAGGCTCTTAGGTAAGTTACTATCTACTAGCTTACACCTAGCCATTTCGAAAAGTGTGCGCCATTCCCTCTCTGCCACCCCGTTCTGGTGTGGGGGATATGGACGTGACGTCTCGTGTCTTATCTTGTACCTTCTCAACAGTGATTGGAACTCTCTGTTTGTGAACTCGATTTCGTTGTCGGACCTCAAGCATCCTACGTTACCATAAGGGGCTACGTCTGCCAGGAATTTCTTCGTGGCCTGGACAAACACTGCCCCTGTGCACACATCTGTAAAAGACTGTACATATCTAAAGCCTCCTATGGACTCATTGCTTACTGGCCCGGCTAGGTCCGTGTCAACTAATGCAAGTGGTACCCTTACCTTTTCTGTGGGATTTCTGTATCTCGGTTGAGTAAACGTCCCCGTTTTGCACACTGCAACATTTTTGTCAGGTCTACGCTTTTCACCCTCAATGTGCATGCCTTCTGTCACTACTTGCAGTTTCTGTAAATCCTCGTAATTACAATGACCCATAATCTCGTGCCATGTCTGAATATCGTGACTGGCCGTCACGCTACACATATCATTATTATCATTACACTTGTCGTTGTCATTACACTCCGTTTGCAGATAATATATTCTCTGGTACATCTTTATGTCAAACCGTGTAACGTCAGGTTCTACAAATCTTTTTTTACCTTTATCAAAGAATACCTTGGCACCGCTTGCAGTAGCAGCTATTACAGAGAATAGTCCTTGTGGGAACGATTGTACGTAGAGAGCGTTCTTTAACGTCACCGTACGCCGGCGCCCCTTACTGTCCATGAGGCATACCTGTACGTCTCCTCTCTCTTGCGCCAATCCGTAGGTGCGTCTCCCGTCTGCCAGCTCAATGCTGTGCCTCTCCGGGTGGAAAGTGTCGTCAAAGTTCTTGAACCGACTCCTGTCGTTGATGACATGGGACGACGCACCTGTGTCCACGATCAGTCTCCTTCTCAGCGCTCTCTGCAGCTGGGCCGGTCCGGCGATGCACGCCGTCCGTGCCCCGAAAGCGCAGTCTTCTTGTCCCGTTATTCTCCGGGCGTCGTCTCATTCCGTCTCACGTCAACCGTCGCCACCATCGTGTCCGCTGCCGTCATCCTGTCCACAGCCGTCTTCTTGTCCATAGCCGCCATCTTGTCCGTAGCCGCCATTTTGTCCGTAGCCGCCATTTTGTCCGTGGCCTCCGTCTCGTCCATGGCCGCCGTCTCGTCCATGGCCGTCATCTTGCCCATGCGTGTATTGTGCGCTCTGGTCGTGTTTCTTCATGCACGCTCTGTCTGTGTGCCCTGTGGATTTGCAGAAGCTACACCAGACAGTCTTTGTGCAGTTGCTTCTCCGATGGCCTTTCTCTCCGCATCGCCAACACGCCAGTACCGTCGTGGTCCTGGTCCTCTCCCTTGGCGTCGCTCGGGCCTTTAGCACCCTCTCTCCTGCCTCCGCGGCGACTGGGTTGGTATCTTCTGAGGCCTCGAAGTTTCTTAACTTAGCCTTGAACTGTTCCAGCGTCATGTCCGTTGAACCATGTGTTACCAGGAGTGTGAACGGTTTGTACAGCTCCGGTAGTCCTCTCATCATCATCGCCATCATTAGCCCATCGCTTGGTGCTTCTCCGGCACTCCTCAATGGTGTCGTGATTTGCTCCGCTCTGTTGACGTATTCGGTCACAATCTCGGTGGGCCCCTTCCTCAGGGCCGTTAGTGCTATGTAGAGGGCCACGACTCTGGGTCTTCCTCGCCCGATGTAATGCTCTCTCAACACCTCCAGGGTTTCTCGGCCTTGGTCTTTAGTGTCGCGGAATATCAGCCCCAAGCTGGTGTCGTCAAGCAGCGGCGCTAACTCACAGTACGCATCTGCGTTACGCTGGTCGTCCAGGGCTTGCTCTTCCGCCATCAGTTCTCCCGTGGGGGCTGCCAGGATCGTCTCCTTCAGTCCCGCACCGTGCATGCAGCATAGCATGCGTTCTTCCCAGAGCTCGTAGTCCTCTGCTGTTCCATTGAATGAGGGCCATTTGCCCCTTCCCTTGTTTTCCATCCTCTTCGTTGGTGGTAGGCGTAGCTTTAGCTCTTGTTGGCCTTGTTGGCGGGTGCTCCCGGCGCTAACCTAGCCTATACTTTAGCTAAGCTTGCTACCCTTATTATTTCGCCCCGGCGCTATCTGGGCCCATAACCTGTTGACAGAATCCGGCTATAGGGCGACAATAATGTGGTTGTTACGGACGGTGTCCTTATGTATATATATAGAGGGAGTAGTGTATGATAATATGTTGTGTATATATAGGCATGTGGTGTTTTTTTTTTTTTGTCTCCCTCTTGTGTCTACATATCCCCCTTCTCAGGGCCCTGTTTCTTGTACCTGGATAACTGAGTTAGCCGGATAACTTTAGCTGGATAACTGAGTTAGCCGGACTTTCCGGTTTCATGTACGTGGATTTTCCAAATCACCATGACAACAGATCCAAAAGTTTGAGCCTGCTCGAAAGCAGAGTTCAAGTTCAAGTTAGCCGGATCACGCAGAGCCACGCCCCCGCAAAGAAAGTGACAACTTGTTTCCTGAAACTATTCCCACAGTCTACGATCTGCATTATACCATTCTGAATTACGTTTTTGTGCTCCATTCTTCCAGAGGGGGCTTTTGAAATGTAAAATAGACCCAAAATGCTGATACTAAATTCACTTTGTCCTAAATAATGCACGTTATATATACCGTGGCGCTCGCTCGGTGCGATGTACACGTCATTATGTGGTTATTTTAATTGTAACTGGGATTAAGATGTCTGATGAGATGCGCTGTTTGACGGATTTGAGAAATTGAATGAGCCGTTGACGTCACATTAATGAATGAGGATAAAGAGATAAACTTCATTCAAAACAAAGGATATTCTAAACACGGGTCTCTCGTTCATTAATGTATAAACAATGAATTTATCCCATCTGGCCCAGTGGCCCAGCGGTAGTGCTCAAGCCTGCCAACCCAGGGACCGGGGTTCAAATCCCGGTGTTTCCAATATGATTTTTTTGAATATAATATTAATGATTATACGCCAAAGTAGCCTGGTTTTAAGTTAAAATATTATAAATCTACATGCATTGAGGATGTCATTCTTTATATAGCTCTCAACGTGCACCAAATTGAATTATTCCTATATTGCAAAAAGAAGGAGACGACTAGGGTCTAAGATCTCATTTGATTATTCAATCCAGCAGGCAAGTTTAAAGAAATATAATCTGATTGATTGAGGTAATGAGGGACTTAGAATTAGCCTATAGATAACGCATTTAACTTGTCGGCGAGGCGATTGAGCCGTATTGCAATCTGTCAATAAAGTCTTAAATCAATTAATCAATCAATGCCGTTAGAGAATCAGGATCTCTGCCATCGATACGTGCTGGCTTTTCACCTAAAACGGCCGCGCGCATTTAGCCTGAGTCGCAAGTCTGGCTTGAGTTAACGAGACTGAATCCACCTTCGTGAAACAGGAAAATCCCGGCTTCAAACATCGGGTTAACTGAAGCTGGATAATGACATCTTGATCGACTTAGTTGAACCACGTACAAGAAACAGGGCCCAGGTGTCTCAGTTACAGCAACAATAACAACAGCAGCAGCAGCAGCAGCTGAGGCTCGTTAGCAATTAACCTTCTCTCTCCCTTCATATACCCATTTTGTTTCAATGTTAGTTAGCTCCCTGGTTCGTTTGGTTGTGGTAACTATACTTGGTCTGTGTGGGAGCTCATCTTTGTGTGTTCTGGTAATAGAGCTGGTGAAGGCTCTGGCACTTTGTCATGTTAGTTAGTTAAGGATGTCTTTAGTGTTATGCATCTTTATTATAGAAACTGTGTCTCAGTGTTGTGTATCTTATGTAGAGCTGTGGCCTTTTTGGCATTAGTCTGGTATAGAGCTGGTACCTGAAGCTCTGGTTCATTTTGTTGTGTTTAAGTCTATTACGACCCTGGCTCAGAGGGAAGCAACATAAGGGCACACAGACACCAATGGTTTGTGTTTAAACCAAAAGACTATACGTATTATCCTATTCAGTGCAAACTAAAGATCAAAGTGGTGGAAGGGGGAGAGACACTGTTTCAACAATGTCTTGTGTGTGCAGGCTTGAAAAGCAGCTGCATGAGGCTAGTACTGTCTCTGAGGGGGGTCTCTCTGCTGCTCAGAGTATTGTGACGCTGCATTTTGTACTGTGCTGTGTGGACTTTCTCACAATGTATTATGTGTTTTTCTTTGTGAGAAGGAAGAGGGCAGCAGTCTGCCATTGTGCATTTTAACCGTGGACCATCCGTCTGTATATTTTTTTGTGAGGTGCCTTCTCAGACAATTCTGTCTTAAAACCTTTGATGTTTTAAGTTTTAAGTTTAAGTTTATTTGGATCCCCATTAGCCACAGCAGTGCTGGGGCTATTCTTCCTGGGGTCCATAACACATAAAATACAGTTACAGACTTATACACTCACAACATATACATGTCATACAGACAATTAAAACAACAATAAAAACCCTAATCAAATTCATAATACAATATAGCAATATATACACCTTATGAATTCATAATACAATACAATAATACCTACTCATAATTAATTCATAATACAATACAGCATAATATACTATTTAGATTTTACATACATTATCTATGTTCATATCAGCCAATTATACAATATTTTAATAATATATCCCTATCAGACACATGCCTTTTCATCCATATATACCATCTCTTTATCAGACACATACATTTTCATTTACGTACACACTATCTATTAGGGAATGTCAATTTATTTGGTTGAAAATGTTGTTTTACCACGATTTTGAAACGACATGTACTATTCTCCTGCTTAACATGTCTGGGAAGAGAGTTCCATTCCTGCATACCATGGAACATGACAGTTCGCTTCATTGCATTCGACCTCACTTTTGGAAGTGTAAAACCTCGTGCAGAAGCATGTCTGGTGGAATGGTTGTGTCTGTCAAGACTTATTGATAAATTGTTATATAAAATTGAGGGGATCTTTGTAACAAGAATATTCCTAGGGAATACAAGGAGTGAGCAGAGTAATTTATGTTTGACAAGTAACCAAGTTAAACAACTGTGTATCGCTGCAACATTAGTTTTGTACTCACAGCGAAGCGCTATACGTGCTGCTTTGTTTTGTACCATTTGTAATTTTTTCAGTTTATTCGTCGTTACATTCGACCATACTGCAGGACAATAGTCAAGATTTGACAAAACCAGAGCTTGAATGACCTGTTTGATAGAATTTAGTGGTAACAAATGAGCACATCTTTTAACAACAGAAATCCCTCTTCCCATTTTCACTACTATATTGTTTATATGGTGTGACCATGACAATTTACTGTCTAATGTTACCCCTAGGAGTTTAGTCTCCAGGACTTGATTAATTACCACATCACTTATCAAAAGTTTCAAGACTGGGTTCGTTCTTAGAGTATGGTTTGAACCGAAAATGATGCTACTTGTCTTTGATATGTTTAGAACTAGTTTGTTATTCTTTATCCATTCCATCACTGATTGCAACTCTGCTTTTAGGACCGTATTTAATTCATTGGCTGTTGAGGCTGATGTGTAAATCGTTGAATCATCCGCATACATAGAAATATAGGACTTGGTGTTGGGAATGCTGTACCCCTGGACATTTAGTGTCAACAGCACCCCTGATCATGTCAGTGCTACCAAGAGAGGTATGAGGAAGCGGAAGGTGATGGTCTGGTTGGTTGATGGCGGTGGTGGAATATTTTGCTTGTGTTATGATGTGTGTTCTTTGTGAAAGAAAAAATGGGGTACTTGGGTGTTATGTGTTGTGTTGTCGCCAGCCATGGGCTGACTCTTTATGGGGTCGAGTGTTACGTGTTTAAGTCATTATAGTTTGTTGCACATTTCTGTTAACCCGTGTATTGTTCTCTTGTGTCACCCAGCCTAAGGTGATTGTTTTTCTTGTGTGTTAATCTTTTGTTTCACACACAGGGACATTGAGGACAGGAAGATACCCTGGGTCTACATTTTGCATCACGTAGGTGACCTACTGTTAAAGACACCAGCCTTAGAAGTGAGCACCACCACCTGTACTTTTTGGCGTCCGCGCCTGTAAGGGGGGGTGGGGCGTTAATTTCCTTTTGATTTTTCATTTGGTGCCACTGGTAGGTCCTCCTTGATCTCTGTGTTGCTGAGTTTTGTGTTTTGTAAAATAAATATTATTATTTTGCAAATTGTCTCTTGGACTTTGTGTCACTGCACCCTCACCTACCCTGGCTGTGGCCTTGTGTTGCGTCTCCCTACTGGGGTACGTAACAGTGGTCACGAGGCATGGTTTCTATCTTGAGCCTTAACTGGCGTGGTTTATTTATTCACATGGCAGAGCAGCAGTTCTACAGTTCTCCTCTCACTGAGAGGCTGGGGGAAAGAGAAAGAATGGGAGGAGACTTCTCTATTTATACTCGCCACCTGGTGGTGTTCCTGAGTGGCTCCGCCTAGAGCGCCCTCTAGTGGAAACAGTTATATATGCAGTTAGACAGTTACTAATGGAAACAGTTATATATGCAGTTAGACAGTTACTAACAATCCTACACAGAACCTCTGACTTCAACACAGAGTCCATTCTCTTTGGATCAAATAACAAACTCAGCAAGGCCAACGGCTTCTCTGTTACAATGGGTGACAATATTGTCACAAGGAAAGATGAAATTACATACCTGGGTTCCATCCTAGAGGCAAATCTTTCCTGTGACAAAATGGCAACCAATGTAATCAAAAAGTCAACCAACAAACAAGATTCTTGTAACGGATCTCATCTCTGGTAAACAAGAATACTCTGAAGACTCTAACAGGAGCATTCATTCAAGGGTACTATACGACTATGCTTGCACCTCATGGTACCAAAGCACCTCAAAGGCACTAAAAACAAGATTACAAACATCACAAAACAAACTGGTCAGACTACTGCTTGACCTTACTCCTAAAGCCCACCTCACCGCTGGCCATTTTGACGGTCTAGGTTGGCTTAGAGTAGACGACAGAGTACAGCAACTTGCAATGGGCCTGGTCTACAAGATACACTACACCACTAAGGTACCCATGTACATGTCGAAATACTTCCCTATTCTCTATTCTCTTTTAGAAACTCTGTCTGTAAATAGACAGTACTGTATATGTGATGCCCACTAGAAGTGGTATCACGTTAATATCTTTAGATTATGTGTCAAAACAGTGTGAACATATTGGTACAGGATAACCTCCATCAGAAACAAGGTAGAACAGTCATTTATATGTAATGGGAGACATTAACATAATTTGGTCAATAGGTGGCAGTATAGGACTGGTGTTTAGTGGCTTCGCCTTCCAGGGAACCGTACTTTGTGCTTAGGGATGCACAAGGCGATCTCAGTCTCACAACCGGGAGGACCCAGAGTCTGCACCTTCCTTTGTCAAATGACTAACTACAACCTGTTTCATAGGTGGGTAATATACTACAAAACACACATAAAGGTTAACAAGGATACATGCAAGGTCGAGGGTTCAAATGAAGTAACTATTGTCGATGTTTGAGTCAAGTTTAAGAAGTTTAAGACGACAAGTAACGTGGTTGAGAAGCAGACCGTCTATTGATGGCGCCATGTTTCGTGGTACATTTAAATAGAGTGTTGGAATACAATTGTCCATTTAATCACTAACGTGTCGGAGTTAAGTGTCTCCAAGGGGATTATAAAGGTTTATGTTTTGAAATACATACTGTTTTGGGTTGAATTGCTGTGTAGTAAATGTGTATATTGTGTATAAGACGGTTAGAGGGAAATTACTTTAGCTTACACTACCTGGGAGGTGGCTAAACACCGGAGCGGTACCACATGCTCTCTCTCTCTCTCTCTCTCTCTCTCTCTCTCTCTCTCTCTCTCTCTCTCTCTCTCTCTCTCTCTCTCTCTCTCTCTCTCTCTCTCTCTCTCTTTCTCTCTCTATTGCGCCCTCCGTTAAATGTAAATATAAATCTATTCCGTTGAGTTATACCATGGTCACTGTTACAAAGGGTCAGATTAAACCGAATATATATATTTATTGCTTGAGATCCCTTGTATAATATTTGTATATCGTTTGATATCCCTTGTATATTATTTGTATATATACACGGAATATCCCTTTACCTGGGTACAAACCAGACCATAATATTCGTTCTCATATTGGACAGCGACCCCTAGGCGCCAACGACCATACCCCCAACAGCAAGTTCAAAGGCAACGCCAAGGCATGTCTCAACATGTCCAGGTTTGCGCAGTAATACGAGGCAGAACTGAGGTTGGCACTAGATAATTCACCTTACGTATAAATACGGCGCAGGTGGAAACAGCAGCACTTAGTCATTCATTCAAGTTCGTTCATTACTAGTAAAGCCTTCACCACGAGTCAACGACCAAGTGAAGTGAGCAACTTTGCGTCTAAATAGAGCACTTATAACATGTGCGAATAGGATAGTAAAAGTGTCAGAGTTTAGTGAAATAACGTCAAGTTCGACCTAGTTAAATGTGAAGGATAGTGCACAGGAGAATCTAAACCGGCGAATGCAGAACCATTTTCTGGTCGGATTATATTGCTTTGGTACCGTGGCTGCTGGAGCAGAGAACCGTCTACCCCACTATCGTGTGGGATCTACCCCTGTGAGGAGCACCCTCGAGCCTGCCTCTAGGACCAGAGGCTGGCTAGCTTTCGTCCATGATGTCGAGCATACTTGGATTATAGCTGCTGCTTTGTCTGCCGATCAAGGGGAGTACATGCATCGACTCCCGTAGCTGGAGCTTCTTTATTCCTTGTTGACCCAGACTTTGCACCCGAACATTCCTCTACCCTGCCGGCTTACAACCGGAGGGAACCCCCCAGTGTCTCCAGCTGACTACTAGTGGGCCTTATGTAATTGCTATGCTACAGGTGGCGTCAGTTATACCCATCTTACTATTCTCATGGACTTACGCTCTTGACCTACTTTAAGTGTTCTTCGCCTTACAAGCGCAAGTATAATTCTCAATCTGTAACCTACCGTTGCTGCTCTGATAATAATAAATCCCTCTAACTAGAACTTTATGTGTCATTGCCGTATTCTTGTGTGGGTGTTCACCAGATATATTCATGTACTGTATGGCCAGTAATTAAAGTACATAACTAAGTAGTGGTTTAATAATACCATACTCTCAATACAGTCAGGGAATTGTACCCCTCAGTTACAATTGGTCCTTCGAGCCGGATGGTATCAGTGTAATATCTAATATAATATTGATATTAACCATGGCCAGCGGTGAACACTCCCCAAGCGGCTCTCCCAAGCTAGAACGCCCGCAGCGCAGACGTCAGCCACCTCCCTATCTAGAGGACTACGCTGTCAGTCTAATACCTAGCTTTAAACAGATGTTAAATGCGGATAAAGCGGATAGTCAAAGCATGTCAAATCCTACCGACCAGGCGACCCGACCAGTAGAGACCCCAGTGGATTCAGACCAAACTGACTCAGCTCACGAGGGGGACCAGGTGGGACATGACCAGACTATACCTCCAGACAACGTCACCGGGATAGTCCCCGGAGAGCTCCAGGATAAAGAAAGCGCTCCAGGGACAGAACCCGACACACCACCAGAAGAGAAGCGTGCCGAGGAGATGGATCTCGAGGCGCGCCCAGAGAACAGATCTCCAACGAGCACTGTCAGAAGCCGGTCACCTCCGTCAGTGTCATCCCCCAGCGAGGCGGACCAGATGCTGGCGCAGGCATTCATCGCCACCCTGGCAGCCTCCACCGAACGCGATCGACTTCAGGGTGAACGCGATCGACTTCAAGCACAGGCGCTTAGTGAGCGCGAACAGTCTTCCATGGAACAAGAGCACCTCCGGGCACAACAACTAAGTGAGCGCGAACACTCTACCATGGAAAGAGAGCGCCTCCAGGCTCAACAGACGAGCGAGCGCGAACAAGCTGCAGACCAACGAGAGCGCCTTTACGCGCAACTCCAAGCGCAAGCCCTTAGTGAACGAGAACACGCTGCAACCGAGCGAGAGCGCTTCCAGGTGCAACAAAGGAATGAAGACGACCGCATAAAACTGGAGACCAGACGCCTTCAGACGGAAGAGAACATTGAAAGAGGCCGCGCCGATGCACAGCGCGCCGCCGCCAATGCACAGCGCGACGCCGCCCATGCCAGCGCCAATGCACAGCGCGACGCCGCCAATGCACAGCGCGACGCCGCCCATGCCAGCGCCAATGCACAGCGCGACGCCGCCAATGCCCAGCGCGAAGCAGAGCGCGACGCCACCCATGCCCAGCGCGAAGCAGAGCGCGACCGGCTGCAGGCGCAGATGATAGAACAATTGATTGCCATGGCGACACCCCCTCGCTCCGCACGGAGCTCCCGGAGATCATCACGACAAGGGTCTAGGGCACCTTCCCCTACCCGACGAAGCGACCCGGGACCCGGCCAACAAGAGGATCCTGTCTACGTCTCCGACCCCCCTCCCCGACCGGTCCATACGAGACCCAGCCACCGGGAAGAACCGGCCTACGTCGCCGAGAGACTGACTAGAAAACACCAGGACAACAAAGTGGGCCCGTCACGGTGATGTATCAGGCCGAGGCGGTGGCACCAGTACCGAAGATCCACCAGACCGCCCCCTGGTGTACCGCCTGCTACAGCAGACACTGGGAGTCATGGTGCTACTCGGACGACCGCGAGTCGGCACCACTCCAGAAGATCCAAGGCAACCCACCAACAGGAGTGCTCCACATAGACCAGCATAGCGGGACCCCCCGAGTGCTCATCAAAGTGGTCAGAGTGCTCCTGAGCTACGAGGACAAGGTCCTGGACACTTACGCCGTCCTAGACGATGGGTCTGAAAAGACTCTCCTCCTCGCTTCCGCCGCAGCCCAGCTGGGCCTGCGGGGTGCCAAAGGAACAATGACAATCCGTACCATTAGAAGAGACCAGAAGACCATAAAGGGTGAAAATGTCTCCTTCAAGATAGCAGCGGTGGATCAGCCCGAGAAGCAGTATAGCATCACCAACGTCTTCACCAGCCACGACATAGGCCTGTCACAGTACACCTACCCCATCCCACAGCTGATGGCGAAGTACGAGCACCTACGCAGACTACCTATACCGCTTATCGACGGCGCCACACCGACCCTGCTTATAGGCTCCGACCATGCGGACCTCATTCTCCCAATTGAGGCGGCCCACATCGGACCCAAAGGATGCCCAGTCGCGGTTCAGACCCGACTGGGGTGGGCGCTCCAGGGCCCCCTCTACGGACTTGACAGTCAACCCACGTCTACACGCTGCCTGCACACAAAGGTGAGCGACACCGGTCACTCTCTCGTACAGCCCGTTGAGAGGCTATTGACATTAGACGAGAGGCCTGTGAGAGAACCGTGGGCCCAAGAAGAGGGTGTTCCGAACTCCACCCCCCTCAGCTGCGCTCCAAGCAACGTAGCTGACCTCGAACCCAGCACCCCAAGCGACTCCTTGATGGGGCAGCCGGAACCGGCCCCTCCTCAGACGGGGTACAGACCAAACAAGAGGAACAGACGGAGGATGTGGAGACACAGCCGAGCACAGCCCAGTATACCCAGGAGGGCCGACCTGCCTCACCGCCACACCCGACCCGTGGCGAGGCTGATAGAGTTGCCAAGGCTCCCTGACTCCCTTGATGACGATCATGACCCACTGACTTTGTAGATTGCCCTACCCCCCACAACAGACATTGAGTAGTTGACAGGACTATTAATCTGTCTTTGCTTTATCTAATCGGTGCGGACTAATTAGGAGGCGGCTGTTACAAAGGGTCAGATTAAACCGAATATATATATATTTATTGCTTGAGATCCCTTGTATAATATTTGTATATCGTTTGATATCCCTTGTATATTATTTGTATATATACACGGAATATCCCTTTACCTGGGTACAAACCAGTCCATAATATCCGTTCTCCTATTGGACAGCGACCCCTAGGCGCCAACGACCATACCCCCAACAGCAAGTTCAAAGGCAACGCCAAGGCATGTCTCAACATGTCCAGGTTTGCGCAGTAATACGAGACAGAACTGAGGTTGGCACTAGATAATTCACCTTACGTATAAATACGGCGCAGGTGGAAACAGCAGCACTTAGTCATTCATTCAAGTTCGTTTATTACTAGTAAAGCCTTCACCACGAGTCAACGACCAAGTGAAGTGAGCAACTTTGCATCTAAATAGAGCACTTATAACATGTGCGAATAGGATAGTAAAAGTGTCAGAGTTTAGTGAAATAACGTCAAGTTTGACCTAGTTAAATGTGAAGGATAGTGCACAGGAGAATCTACACCGGCGAATGCAGAACCATTTTCTGGTCGGATTATATTGCTTTGGTACCGTGGCTGCTGGAGCAGAGAACCGTCTACCCCACTATCGTGTGGGATCTACCCCTGTGAGGAGCACCCTCGAGCCCGCCTCTAGGACCAGAGGCTGGCTAGCTTTCGTCCATGCTGTCGAGCATACTTGGATTATAGCTGCTGCTTTGTCTGCCGATCAAGGGGAGTACATGCATCGACTCCCGTAGCTGGAGCTTCTTTATTCCTCGTTGACCCAGACTTTGCACCCGAACATTCCTCTACCCTGCCGGCTTACAACCGGAGGGAACCCCCCAGTGTCTCCAGCTGACTACTAGTGTGCCTTATGTAATTGCTATGCTACAGGTGGCGTCAGTTATACCCATCTTACTATTCTCATGGACTTACGCTCTTGACCTACTTTAAGTGTTCTTCGCCTTACAAGCGCAAGTATAATTCTCAATCTGTAACCTACCGTTGCTGCTCTAATAATAATAAATCCCTCTAACTAGAACTTTATGTGTCATTGCCGTATTCTTGTGTGGGTGTTCACCAGATATATTCATGTACTGTATGGCCAGTAATTAAAGTACATAACTAAGTAGTGGTTTAATAATACCATACTCTCAATACAGTCAGGGAATTGTACCCCTCAGTTACAATTGGTCCTTCGAGCCGGATGGTATCAGTGTAATATCTAATATAATATTGATATTAACCATGGCCAGCGGTGAACACTCCCCAAGCGGCTCTCCCAAGCTAGAACGCCCGCAGCGCAGACGTCAGCCACCTCCCTATCTAGAGGACTACGCTGTCAGTCTAATACCTAGCTTTAAACAGATGTTAAATGCGGATAAAGCGGATAGTCAAAGCATGTCAAATCCTACCGACCAGGCGACCCGACCAGTAGAGACCCCAGTGGATTCAGACCAAACTGACTCAGCTCACGAGGGGGACCAGGTGGGACATGACCAGACTATACCTCCAGACAACGTCACCGGGATAGTCCCCGGAGAGCTCCAGGATAAAGAAAGCGCTCCAGGGACAGAACCCGACACACCACCAGAAGAGAAGCGTGCCGAGGAGATGGATCTCGAGGCGCGCCCAGAGAACAGATCTCCAACGAGCACTGTCAGAAGCCGGTCACCTCCGTCAGTGTCATCCCCCAGCGAGGCGGACCAGATGCTGGCGCAGGCATTCATCGCCACCCTGGCAGCCTCCACCGAACGCGATCGACTTCAGGGTGAACGCGATCGACTTCAAGCACAGGCGCTTAGTGAGCGCGAACAGTCTTCCATGGAACAAGAGCACCTCCGGGCACAACAACTAAGTGAGCGCGAACACTCTACCATGGAAAGAGAGCGCCTCCAGGCTCAACAGACGAGCGAGCGCGAACAAGCTGCAGACCAACGAGAGCGCCTTTACGCGCAACTCCAAGCGCAAGCCCTTAGTGAACGAGAACACGCTGCAACCGAGCGAGAGCGCTTCCAGGTGCAACAAAGGAATGAAGACGACCGCATAAAACTGGAGACCAGACGCCTTCAGACGGAAGAGAACATTGAAAGAGGCCGCGCCGATGCACAGCGCGCCGCCGCCAATGCACAGCGCGACGCCGCCCATGCCAGCGCCAATGCACAGCGCGACGCCGCCAATGCACAGCGCGACGCCGCCCATGCCAGCGCCAATGCACAGCGCGACGCCGCCAATGCCCAGCGCGAAGCAGAGCGCGACGCCACCCATGCCCAGCGCGAAGCAGAGCGCGACCGGCTGCAGGCGCAGATGATAGAACAATTGATTGCCATGGCGACACCCCCTCGCTCCGCACGGAGCTCCCGGAGATCATCACGACAAGGGTCTAGGGCACCTTCCCCTACCCGACGAAGCGACCCGGGACCCGGCCAACAAGAGGATCCTGTCTACGTCTCCGACCCCCCTCCCCGACCGGTCCATACGAGACCCAGCCACCGGGAAGAACCGGCCTACGTCGCCGAGAGACTGACTAGAAAACACCAGGACAACAAAGTGGGCCCGTCACGGTGATGTATCAGGCCGAGGCGGTGGCACCAGTACCGAAGATCCACCAGACCGCCCCCTGGTGTACCGCCTGCTACAGCAGACACTGGGAGTCATGGTGCTACTCGGACGACCGCGAGTCGGCACCACTCCAGAAGATCCAAGGCAACCCACCAACAGGAGTGCTCCACATAGACCAGCATAGCGGGACCCCCCGAGTGCTCATCAAAGTGGTCAGAGTGCTCCTGAGCTACGAGGACAAGGTCCTGGACACTTACGCCGTCCTAGACGATGGGTCTGAAAAGACTCTCCTCCTCGCTTCCGCCGCAGCCCAGCTGGGCCTGCGGGGTGCCAAAGGAACAATGACAATCCGTACCATTAGAAGAGACCAGAAGACCATAAAGGGTGAAAATGTCTCCTTCAAGATAGCAGCGGTGGATCAGCCCGAGAAGCAGTATAGCATCACCAACGTCTTCACCAGCCACGACATAGGCCTGTCACAGTACACCTACCCCATCCCACAGCTGATGGCGAAGTACGAGCACCTACGCAGACTACCTATACCGCTTATCGACGGCGCCACACCGACCCTGCTTATAGGCTCCGACCACGCGGACCTCATTCTCCCAATTGAGGCGGCCCACATCGGACCCAAAGGATGCCCAGTCGCGGTTCAGACCCGACTGGGGTGGGCGCTCCAGGGCCCCCTCTACGGACTTGACAGTCAACCCACGTCTACACGCTGCCTGCACACAAAGGTGAGCGACACCGGTCACTCTCTCGTACAGCCCGTTGAGAGGCTATTGACATTAGACGAGAGGCCTGTGAGAGAACCGTGGGCCCAAGAAGAGGGTGTTCCGAACTCCACCCCCCTCAGCTGCGCTCCAAGCAACGTAGCTGACCTCGAACCCAGCACCCCAAGCGACTCCTTGATGGGGCGGCCGGAACCGGCCCCTCCTCAGACGGGGTACAGACCAAACAAGAGGAACAGACGGAGGATGTGGAGACACAGCCGAGCACAGCCCAGTATACCCAGGAGGGCCGACCTGCCTCACCGCCACACCCGACCCGTGGCGAGGCTGATAGAGTTGCCAAGGCTCCCTGACTCCCTTGATGACGATCATGACCCACTGACTTTGTAGATTGCCCTACCCCCCACAACAGACATTGAGTAGTTGACAGGACTATTAATCTGTCTTTGCTTTATCTAATTAGGTGCGGACTAATTAGGAGGCGGCTGTTACAAAGGGTCAGATTAAACCGAATATATATATTTATTGCTTGAGATCCCTTGTATAATATTTGTATATCGTTTGATATCCCTTGTATATTATTTGTATATATACACGGAATATCCCTTTACCTGGGTACAAACCAGTCCATAATATTCGTTCTCCTATTGGACAGCGACCCCTAGGCGCCAACGACCATACCCCCAACAGCAAGTTCAAAGGCAACGCCAAGGCATGTCTCAACATGTCCAGGTTTGCGCAGTAATACGAGACAGAACTGAGGTTGGCACTAGATAATTCACCTTACGTATAAATACGGCGCAGGTGGAAACAGCAGCACTTAGTCATTCATTCAAGTTCGTTTATTACTAGTAAAGCCTTCACCACGAGTCAACGACCAAGTGAAGTGAGCAACTTTGCATCTAAATAGAGCACTTATAACATGTGCGAATAGGATAGTAAAAGTGTCAGAGTTTAGTGAAATAACGTCAAGTTTGACCTAGTTAAATGTGAAGGATAGTGCACAGGAGAATCTACACCGGCGAATGCAGAACCATTTTCTGGTCGGATTATATTGCTTTGGTACCGTGGCTGCTGGAGCAGAGAACCGTCTACCCCACTATCGTGTGGGATCTACCCCTGTGAGGAGCACCCTCGAGCCCGCCTCTAGGACCAGAGGCTGGCTAGCTTTCGTCCATGCTGTCGAGCATACTTGGATTATAGCTGCTGCTTTGTCTGCCGATCAAGGGGAGTACATGCATCGACTCCCGTAGCTGGAGCTTCTTTATTCCTCGTTGACCCAGACTTTGCACCCGAACATTCCTCTACCCTGCCGGCTTACAACCGGAGGGAACCCCCCAGTGTCTCCAGCTGACTACTAGTGTGCCTTATGTAATTGCTATGCTACAGGTGGCGTCAGTTATACCCATCTTACTATTCTCATGGACTTACGCTCTTGACCTACTTTAAGTGTTCTTCGCCTTACAAGCGCAAGTATAATTCTCAATCTGTAACCTATCGTTGCTGCTCTAATAATAATAAATCCCTCTAACTAGAACTTTATGTGTCATTGCCGTATTCTTGTGTGGGTGTTCACCAGATATATTCATGTACTGTATGGCCAGTAATTAAAGTACATAACTAAGTAGTGGTTTAATAATACCATACTCTCAATACAGTCAGGGAATTGTACCCCTCAGTTACAGTCTCGGTTTAGCAAATTCCTAGTAGGGTTGAGAACGGCCCTATACATATATAGATATATAAATGCACTTTCATTGCACATTTGAGTTTCAATAGAACTTGAACCGGAACACAAATATGGGTAACACTGAGGTGTTAAGGTATTTCTGTATACTAGAGAATAGTGGATATGACTGATGATAAATGACTGATGATAAAGGTAACACTTATTGGTGATTTAAGGAATTGTTTGACAGACAATGAGAATGACAGTGTTGTTTAAAAGACATACGATGGTCTCTTCCAACATGCCTAGACATGTCTAGACAGAGGTTAACAGGAGAATGTTTCTCTTCTCACGTGCTTATACTTAAGACGCCAACTATGTATAAATACATAAGTAATCACAATGTACAGTATATAATACTGGATAACTACATTTAAAAGGAAAATGCTATTGAAGTGAACCAGGGTATCCTAAAAGGGTAGAATGTGTGTTGCAATGATGAATATGCTTTTGAATTAATAACAAGAATGGGATTATAATTGAATGTATTAAAGTAATGTAACTAATTGAACTGAATGATTATACAATGATGATACAATGATTATACAATGATGATACAATGATGATACAATGATGATACAATGATTGATTGATTATTCTGTGGAATAAATAAACATTGTTGAAAGACAACCGGGAGGACCCAGAGTCAGTAACATCATGTCTGCACCTTCCTTTGTCAAATGACTAACTACAACCTGTTTCATAGGTTAAACATATATCTGCTATCAGGTGCCATATCCTGGTACCTGTAACATATATCTGTATGTCATGTATGTCATAAATGTTATGAATTGAAAATGGGGGACCCTAATGTAAACAAGACAAAAGTCTTTCTCTGGTCTGCATCTGTATGTATTCAGCCGTACTGTATTGTACCCATTCTGCAATCTGTTAATACAATTTTCAATCAATCAATCAAACATGCTTCCAATCTCAGGTTATATAACCAAAGAGCCAACGAGCTTCAGTTTCGGAAAAGTGACCACGTCCAGTTTTGCCTCCCGGTGAATGGACCAGTCACCTCTGACGATAGAATAGAAATACTTTAATCATCCCAAGGGAAATTTGGCACTACAAATCGCTCACAGTAAACATTTAGGTAGATAAAACAAAGTCACAAATTATACGAATAACAAAAAAATTGCCTAAGAATAAAGAAGCCTAACAATAAAATAATAATAAAGTACTGTCCGGGATTCACATTTCCTTTGTTATATGTATATACATTCTAATATAAAATATACAGAAATCTGCAGTAAGTGTACAGTATGTGTAATATTGAACAATGTTGTTTTAATTAAAAGTAAAAGTCCAGGAAGATGGTAACTGTCACCCTGTGCTCAGTGATGCAGTGAGGCACAGTGATGCATTGTAAAGTCTGATGGCTGTCGGAATGAAGGACTTCCTGTGCCGTTTAGTGCTACATCTTGGGAGTGTCAGTCTAGCATAGTCTATGTGTATAGTGGATGGGAGGGGTTGTCCCTGATGGCATGGAGCTTAGCAAGGCTCCGCCTCTCCGCCACCCCCGCTACAGAGTCCAGCTACACCCCTACCACGTTACTGGCCTTCCTGACCAGCTTATCCAGGCTGTTTGCGTCCCCCGCTCTCAGTCCGCTGCCCCAGCAGGTCACAGCGTACAAGAAGGTGCCCGCTATCACCGACTCGTAGAACAACCTCAACATCCTTGTACAGACAAAACAGAGGATATGGAGAGGGCTTCAGCGTTCTTATTTTGTTTCAGGTAGGTGCTCTTTGGATTAAATCCGGGGTAGGATTCGCTTATAAAAGAAAGGTTGAGATCCAAGGCAGCTCTACAAATTTTTAAAAAGCCTTTATTTATTGGCTTACATTATTTAGAAAATCTCTCAAAAAAAAAAAAAAAAACACAGACAGACAGACGTTGAAGGATCTCAGAACAACAAGTAGAACAAGAAGAAAGGAGAATTACTTGCTTGACATGAAAATGAGCTTGACCAGATTGCCATTTTGGATAAGCATACCAATACAAACATGTGTGTAACGGCCAAAATGGATTTAATGTGCAGTGGATTTATGTGACCAGGGGGTGGCGCTTCTTTTATTTAAGCGTCAGGTACACCTGTATGAGGAGGAGTTTTGACCCGGAAAGGGCAATGGTTTTTGACCGCACGCACGACGCAGGTCACAGGTCGAAATGTTTGTATCTAATTAGTTATTGTGTTCATTATTATTTTATCAGTTTATGAAGACATTCTGTTTGACGGTGAGGGAAAATAAACACCATTTTCCTGCATGTATCATTGGGACAAAGGACTGTTTTGGTATGAGACCAGGAGTAGAACGGCGCTTCAGCCAGTCTAGCTACGGGATCAAAACTGCTCAGTAGCTCCGTATAGACGGGAGCTCCTTTAATATTAGTCAAAAACCCAGCACCAGTTGGACTCTCGTTTTGAGACTGGGGAAGATTCGCTGCGTTTGGGACGTCGGAGAATCTCCACCGGAGGAAGACGAGGAGCTGCTGTTGTCGTTTGTGGAGGAAGAGGATTCTACTGTTTGCTGCTGCATCGGGGAGCCGCCTGAGGCCGTTCGTGGACGAGGAACACACCGGTGCTGACCTGAAGTTTGGCTGAGGAACAGTACTGGACCGCGAGTACTGGTCCGAGAGCGACAGCATGGTACCCAACGCAAGGAGGTATGTTTATAGCGCTATATAAATGCATGGCCATGTAAAATTGTGCGCGCACATAACTTGGGGTTGAGCATAAATCCATGGTTGCTGAAGTGGAATAACACTTGACTTTTACTTTTACACGCGGACCTTTTTGTATTGACTTTGTTGCGCGACTCGCCAGCCATCTCGTTTTAATTCACTGACTATCTAATAACATGGAGACGCGCAAACCGGCGTCAAACGTTTCCATGGAGACCCCAGTGCGCTCCGCTGCTAGCGGTGACGTCACTGGGAAACGTGTCGTTAAAATGACTGCCAAGGCTGTTGCAGAACATTGTGGCAAATTGGAAGCCAGCAGAAAACGTAAATTTAACATGGCAGCCAAGATAAAAGATGCAATTCTTGGTTTCATGTTAAATAATGAGAAGGCAAAAGTAGAGAATGCTCTTACAGTGTTATGAGGCGAAATGCATACATGACAATCTGTTGGGTTATACGTTACATCAGGGCTATTCAACTAAATTGTTCAGGGGGCCACATTGTCAGAAACCCAAGGGGCCAGGGGCCGGACTGCCACGGCGCCTTCCCGTGCTATGAATATATGTACACTTGACACAACACGCAACCACATTTTCACAACTTTTATTTAACTACATTGCAAAAGTAGTATACTTTTAAAAAAAAGTGCTTCATTTATGTGCCACATCTGCAACATCTCCTGCAAAAAGTGCTTCATTTATGACTGTGCAACAACTGCAACATCTCCTCTTCAACATTTCAATATAAAAATTAAATAAAAAACAAACAAGTGCATGATGTGCATCTGAACATTCTAACATCAACACTTGAACAAAAAAACACATTTATAGTGCAGCTGAACTTATGAAAAAGTGCTTCATGTCTGTGCAACAACAGCAAATCACAGCATCTTATTAGCACTTATTGTCCACTCTTAACTCTCAAACATCAGGGGGGTGGGGGGCAGACAGGCCTAGCCTACATACACACATCTAATGAGAGCGATTGCACTTCTTTGACTGGGCAATGGCAGAGAAAGAGGGTTCATAGGAAGTGAGGGCTACCCGCAAACAGTGATGCAAATGCTCATTTGTCAAGGAGGCACGGTTGCTTGTTTTAATGGCATTCATGTGAGAGAAACTGGATTCACAGGTGTATGTTGAGCCAAACATTGTTAGCACAGATATTGCCAGCGTTTTTATTTTGGGGAATGTCTTGACATGAATACACTTTATCCAAAATGTTGTGGTGGATTCATTCTCAAGTGCCTGCTTCAGAGCAGATGATGCTTGCATGTCAATTATTTCAAGTTGCAGGAGACCTTCATCAATGTGAAGTGATGCAAGGAACTCTTGTCCTTTTGTGGAAATAGCAGCTACATTGGCAAATGGGTTGCTCACAAAATGCATAAATTCTCTGGACATGTCAAATTCATCAAATCGACTTGCAAAGTTTTCCCTCAATTTATCAATGAAATCTGTCATTAATTGAGTGAATTTTGGCTCAATTGTGCGTGTTAACGTTGACACGAAAAGAAAAAAGTAAAAAAAAAAAAAAAAAAAAAAAGAAGAACAAGACACCTGGTTTAAAGCAAAAATGTTGTCAAACAATGAGTGTATTACAAATGCAAAACTGTGGGTTTCAAATATTGAAGGTATAACGAATGTACATGATGAAATTGATGGTAAAACAACTGAAGGTGATTTGCATTTAATTGATGATGGTATTGCTCCAAATGACAGTGTGTCAAACATTGTGAGCAAATATTCAAAAACAAGTAGCAGGTCATCTGCCAGGATTTTAGCTGAAGCCGATAGAGCTGCACTTCTCGCTCGTGCTGAATCTCTAAAAGAAAAACATGCTTTGGAGGAGCAGGAACTAAAGTTGAAGGAGCAGGAACTACAGTTGAAGAGAAAAAAGGAACAACTGGAGGTGGACACTGAATTGGCTGCAACCACTGCAAGGTTGGCCGTGTTGCACTCCTCTGAAAGTAAACATTCATCTTGTGCACCTTCAAATGCAATGAATTCCTATTTTGAAAAGGAACACCACAAGGTCTTAAATCCTGTTGCAAGAGAATATCAACCTGGGACATTAACACAACGAAGTAAATTGACACAATTGTCAATACCACCAAACAAGCCTGTGGATGTGAGACCAAAGGAACGTGGTCAATGGCATAGCACTGCTACTAACCGCCAATATAACCACAACCACAAGGAACAGGAAAGCATGGAATTGGTCCACTGATGGATACATCTTGATATTTGTCTAGTCGAGTGTGTTCATTAGATGGGTGAAATCCTCTTTCAGTGACTCTGTGCCCGTTTTCTTACGCAGCTAGCCTCTCTGGTATGCGCACCATTCGAATTAGCCACGCTTCTAGGCTCCTCTCACAGCTCTGTAATGTGCCCCTATGCGTACTAACCTCCTCTCCTCTCCTCTCCTCTCCTCTCCTCTCCTCTCCTCTCCTCTCCTCTCCTCTCCTCTCCTCTCCTCTCCTCTCCTCTCCTCTCCTCTCCTCTCCTCTCCTCTCCTCTCCTCTCCTCCTCTCTCAGTAATGTTCCCCTATGTCTGCATACTAACATCAACCTCCTCTCCTCTCCTCTCCTCTCCTCTCCTCTCCTCTCCTCTCCTCTCCTCTCCTCTCCTCTCCTCTCCTCTCCTCTCCTCTCCTCTCCTCTCCTCTCCTCTCCTCTCCTCTCCTCTCCTCTCCTCTCCTCTCCTCTCCTCTCAAATCAAATTTATTTATAAGGCCCGACAACACACGTTAATGTCCCCATGGGCCGTACAGGTCTTCTTTAAACAAGTCAAGAAGAAAACATAACAATAAGTCAAGAACAGAACAAGAACACCATAAGGTCCAAACATTTTTAGATGATTGCAAATAAATGAAAGAATGCAAGAATGCAAGCACTCCCAGACATAACCCACGCGAAGGTAAGGAAAAACTCACTAAAACCTAACAATAGGGAAAAAAGCTCCACAGGCAGTGTGGAGGAGAGAAACCTTAGAAGGGCCATTCAAGGGGGGATCTCCCTTCTTAGATGTTGGTGATAGTAGTGTTGCAGACGGACAGTTGGTAAGCATGCACTCATGTGTGTAGTGAAACACAGATGAGTGCATGCAATAGAAACTGAACATTTTGAAAGATTAAAGATAGAGCTAATAGCGATAGCAACTGAACATTTTGAAAGATTAAAGATAGAGCTGATAGCGGATCTATTTGAGGCACAGGGGCGGCGCAAAGAGGGTCACGTCCTCCCCTTCTTAGTCACGGGACATTCAACACTCCGGTCATTGCTCAGGGACAGCCGGAGACAGGGAGATAGGGGGCGGCGCAGAGAGGGTCGCGAACTCCCCGACATCATCGCGGGACGTCCGGCACTCCGGTCACCACTACGAGACCTCCGGAGACAGGAGGGCACGCAGAGGGGGTCGCAACCTCCCGGCCTTCATCACGGGATGTCCGACACTCCGGTCACCACTCCAGGACAGCAAGTCATAGGGGGACAGGGAGACGGGACAGGCATTAGACAGCTCATGTGATTGTAGTGGGCGGCCATAGCAATAGATACAAGTGGTAAGCATATATGTGAATGGAGTAGATATATGAAGTAAGCATATTATGTGAATAGAATAGAAGTACTTAACCCAGCAATGAAACCGCGTTGACTGTTAATCTGTTAACAGTCTGTTAATACTGTTAATCAGTTGACAGGACCACGGACAGACAACGGTAAATAACTGATCCAAGGCCTCGGAGGTGCATGTAGAGCAGTCACTCTCCTCTCATCTCCTCTCTTCTCCTCTCTTCTCCTCTCCCCTCCTCTCCTCTCCTCTCCTCTCCTCTCTCAGTAATGCTTCTCTATGTCTGCATACTAACCTCAACCTCCTCTCCCCTCCTCTCACAGCTCTGTAATGCACCTCTATGTCTGCATACTAACATCAACCTCCTCTCCTCTCCTCTCCTCTCCTCTCCTCTCCTCTCCTCTCCTCTCCTCTCCTCTCCTCTCCTCTCCTCTCCTCTCCTCTCCTCTCCTCTCCTCTCCTCTCCTATCCTCTCCTCTTCTCTCCTCTCCTCTCACAGCTCTGTAATGAACCTCTATGTCTGCATACTAACCTCCTCTCCTCTCCCATCCTCTCCTCTCCTCTCCTTTCCTCTCCTCTCCTCTCCTCTCCTCTCCTCTCCTCTCCTCTCCTCTCCTCTCCTCTCCTCTCCTCTCCTCTCCTCTCCTCTCCTCTCCTCTCCTCTCCTCTCCTCTCCTCTCCTCTCCTCTCCTCTCTCAGTAATGCTTCTCTATGTCTGCATACTAACCTCAACCTCCTCTCCCCTCCTCTCACAGCGCTGTAATGTCTGCATACTAACCTCCTCTCCTCTCTCCTCCTTTCTCATTCCTCCTCTTCTCTCCTATCCTCTCCCCTCCTCTCCCCTCCTCTCTCCTCTCCTCTCACAGCTCTGTAATGTGCCCCTATGTATGCGTACTAACCTCAACCTCCTCTCCTCTCCTCTCCTCTCCTCTCCTCTCCTCTCCTCTCCTCTCCTCTCCTCTCCTCTCCTCTCCTCTCCTCTCCTCTCCTCTCCTCTCCTCTCCTCTCCTCTCCTCTCCTCTCCTCTCCTCTCCTCTCCTCTCCTCTCCTCTCCTCTCCTCTCCTCTCGCAGTAATGTTCCCCTATGTCTGTGTAACGCTTCTTCCGGTCCTGCGGGACCGGACGGCAACCCTCCTCCCGGTTCGGCTGGTCCAGGTGTATTGAAAAATCTATATTGATCGACCACTAATGACAAATGCTATAAATTAGATGAATACTAAATAAAACAGGTGTCAGCTAAGAGAGCAGCCACACTGATTCAACATTGCCAACCGGTGGGCTGATCCAGATGTGGCAGATCTGGCATCAGCTCACTCAACTGATCCACATCATTTGCTGTCATTTATGTTTGATTTATTCGTTGTCTATGTTGTCTTTATTATTTCCACTGTGTTAGTCTTGTGTCCCTACTGTCTGTGTTTTGTAAATATGTTTTAGTCTCGTTTGTCTCAGTTTGTACAATTGTTATTGTTTCCCCCTGTGTGCTCTGTATTCAGTTAGTTCTGTCTACCACACCTGTGTCCTGTTAGTAATTACCCTCTGTGTCTAATTAGTGTCTGTATTTAAGTCTTCTGGGCCAGCATGCACTTGCTGGTTCATTGTTTAAATGTTACCTGTGTGTCAGTCGTGTTTCCGTGTTTTCTGTTTTGAGTAAACCTTATCGCCACAACGTCGTCTCCTGCTTCCTGTTATATCTCTCCGTTATCTGCTGCAACTGGGTTCAACACTCCACCATGCTATCGAAACATGCCATTCATAACAGAATGAACCAGCCACCTCGGAACCCTCTCCTCTGCTCCTATCTCAGTAATGCACCTCTATGTCTGCATACTAACCTCAACCCCCTCTCCTCTCCACCTCTATATCTGCATACTAACCTAATTCAAACTCAAACACTCAATTCATTCCCTCCTCTCTGTCCCGCGGCCCCTTTTCATTCCCAAAGACCAGGAGGACGTCTCCTTTTTTATTCCGACTCCGTCTCTCCCGCACCCCATAAAGTGAATTTCAGCGGGGGTATAATACCAGCTACAACGCAGCAGTGACGGGTAATGGGAAATTGATTTTGACAATACAATATTACAGACAGCCATTTCCATAATATTTTATTTATCGCCGTTTCCAGCGAGGCTCGTCAGGGGAAAATATTTCCTGATATTTCATTCCGGTCGGCGGCGGCAGCGGGGAGGGGGGGGTGCAGTGGGGCCCGTCGAGACTCCTGACCTGCCGTATCTACTAACAAATGAACAGCGGCCCGCTAACCAGCGCCGCCCAGGCCCAAACAAACCAGTCATCTATTCATTTAACCCAGTAAAATGTTTTCACAGACCCTCATATCGCCTCCGAATCCTCGTCGTGCTCCGGGAGGTGGCAACTTCAAATGAAGAGGTAATTTCATCTTTCTGACTTTTTTGCATTGCAGATGTGGCAACACACGCCACCCACCCTCACACACACACACACACACACACACACACACACACACACACACACACACACACACACACACACACACACACACACACACACACACACACACACACACACACACACACACACACCACCCCCACTCACACACACACACCCCCTCACACACACAACACACACACACACACACACACACACACACACACACACACACACACCACACCCTCCCACACACCACCCCCTCACACACACACACACACACACACACAACCGTCCATTGTTGTTTTTATTGAGAGATATGAAAGTCAGCGATACAACGCTAGATACCCATGGCTGACGGCAATAATTACAGCTGTAATAACAGAATGCTCTTTACATAAATGGAAATGTATATATATATATACAACAAATTGGTAATTGTGTGTGAATGCTAATGATGAGGATTGTTTGTGTTTTCTGGGTAGACGCAAACCTTTTCATCTCTGTAACAGCGTATTTCAAACTCATGTTCCCCCTGAGAGAGACATGTCATGTGTACGGAAGAGAGATGTATTATTATACATGGATGCTTTTTCTTTTTTTACTTTTAGTAGTGGTGAGAAAAGAACATACTTTACCTATACAAATAAATTGTAATTAGAGTGTTTTCTTTTTATATTGCTGCAGAAGACATCCTTGTATCCCCACAATGACAATTCAGCGATTTAGAAAAACTGACTTTTAGACTTTTAGTCAGCTTTTAATTATTTTTCCACAAGGAGGATCTGTTTGCTGGACAAGGGCTCACAATGTGTCTGTCTCCACCAGATTTGTGTCTGTTTTGACAGACAGAAAAGTTCAGAGAGGATGAACTTTTGGAACTGCCGGCTACATCACTGTCTGTTTGCAAAGAGCCTGTTTCTGCAAACACACATGTTTGGTCCTAATTTAAAAACAACCAACGATGGACAGTGATACCTTCCGTCTGTTTTGTCTTATTCCTTATCTTTTATTCAAACTGGGCAATTAATCACATTTTATTTTCAATAAAAATGTGGCTTCCATTGATTATGAAAAAAAGATAATCAAATTGTATAGCCAAGTCATACATTTGGACAGGTAATATTTTAGTTTATCAGTTGAATTGTATTTCATGTTAAAGGAAATCCACAGTTAAAAATATAACTTATTTTCTTATTTAACAAATGCATGATGTTTCCAAAGTCAATGAGTAATTGTGTTGACCAAAATAATGGTGATTATTGAATTTGGGTTTTTTACTTTCCACTCTTCCAGCCATCAAACACTCATTTTCACAATGAATTTGAAAGGTTCTGTATGGGTTCCAGGGACTCTAGAGATATGGAACTTACTCAACCAATAAAAGACAATTAAATCAATTCAAATGTAATCTTTAATTCAAGAAAAAACTGGACAATTTGTCTCAGATGTGTATCTGTTTTGACAGACAGAAAAGTTTGGAGAGGATGAACTTTTTGGAACTGATGGATACGTCACTGTCTGTTAGCAAAGCTGTTTCTTCAAACACACTGTCATTTAAAAACAAACCATCTGACCATTTTTTGATGAATCAGTGTGGCTGCTCTCTTAGCTGACACCTGTTTTATTTAGTATTCATCTAATTTATAGCATTTGTCATTAGTGGTCGATCAATATAGATTTTTCAATACATTTCGCAGAGTAAATTTTACTCAAACTGAGTCCATTTGAGCCCAAGTGAGTAAGATCTTACTCAATTTGAGTAAAATGTACTCGGTTTGAATTTACTGTGTACCGATGCTGAGATTTAGAGAGCAGGGTGACCGATGGCCTATAATGATATATAATGATATATAATGATATATAACGATAATGATATATAATGATAATGATATATAATGATATGAACTCTTAGTTTTGAAACAGCACTGTGCAATATTAAACCTACTGTGAGGTTCGCCTGTTCCCTGGACCTTTAATTCCCTGTCTCCTCACCTCACCAGCCCCCACCCTCGCGATGTTTTACTCTCCTCTGCTCTTCAACAGCCCCCACCCTTGGACTACCTTTCACAGCTGTGATAAGTTATGATTAGCGCCCCAGAGGGCTTTAAATACCTGGACTTCCCCTCCAGTCCTGGTCTGGTCGTTCTGTATGCTGGTTCTTTGTTCTGGACTCTTTATCCTTTTCTGTGTTCAGTGTTCATGGAGTCCTGGACGTTACCATCACCTGCCGCGTCTCCGGCGTGAGACGAGGTGCCAGCCATCACCACCTGTCGCCGTTTGCCTGGAGTGGGACACCGTCTACGCTCTCTAATCCTCTACGGGAGGTTTTCCAGTGTCCCACTCCAGACGTCAAGCCGGCGCGCTCCAACTCCAGACGCTCAAGCCGGCGCGCATCGCTTCCTATCCCACGGGAGGATGCGTCTCTTCAAGCCGGCGCGCTCCTACTCCAGACGCTCAAGCTGGCGCTCATCGCTTCCTATCCCACGGGAGGATGCGTCTCTTCAAGCCGGCGCGCTCCTACTCCAGACGCTCAAGCCGGCGCGCATCGCTTCCTATCCCACGGGAGGATGCGTCTCTTCAAGCCGGCGCGCTCCTACTCCAGACGCTCAAGCCGGCGCGCATCGCTTCCTATCCCACGGGAGGATGCGTCTCTTCAAGCCGGCGCGCTCCTACTCCAGACGCTCAAGGCGGCGCGCATCGCTTCCTATCCCACGGGAGGATGCGTCTCTTCACTTCCGAGGAGGATCTCCTTGCCAGGCCTCCGCCGTCTGAACCCTGCCATCCCTGTAAGCAGCTCTGGCCCTCGCCCTGTCCAAGGCCTTAACCCTGTTTCTCTGTCCCTGTCTCCAGCCCGCCTCCCCAGGCCTCTGTCCCTGTTTCCCCCTCTCAAGTGCCCCTGTTCCTGCCCTGACCTTTTTGCCCTGGCCCTGTCCTTTAGCCTTAGCCCCTTAGCCTGCTCGCCTCTTAAAGGCACAGTGCCACATTTTTCCCTATTTCTTTGTTTCCAGTATTTTTGTGTTCTCCCTTAAAGGGACAGTGCCGCTTTTTGTTTGTATTGAATAAATGCCCTGTTTTGGCTTACTCTCATACCTGTCTTGTGTTGTGCGATTGCGGTCGGTTACAAACCATAACAGTACGACCCGACCCGTCGACGACCCCAGCCAGCACAGACAGTGTATGTTGAGTTTGCCCTTTTTTTATTTCCCTGTTAGCCTTGTTAGCTTCCCTGTTAGCCTCGTTAGCTCCCCTGTTAGCTTCCCTGTTAGCCTTGTTAGCTTCCCTGTTAGCCTCGTTAGGACTGCCCCTTCAGCTAGCAAGGTCAGTTTCCCCACTGCTAGGACTGCCCCTTCAGCTAGCAAGGTCAGTTTTATCCACTGCTAGGACTGCCCCTTCAGCTAGCAAGGTCAGTTTCCCCACTGCCAGGACTGCCCCTTCAGCTAGCAAGGTCAGTTTCCCCACTGCTAGGACTGCCCCTTCAGCTAGCAAGGTCAGTTTCCCCACTGCTAGGACTGCCCCTTCAGCTAGCATGGTCAGTTTCCCCACTGCTAGGACTGCCCCTTCAGCTAGCAAGGTCAGTTTCCCCACTGCTATGACTGCCCCTTCAGCTAGCAAGGTCAGTTTCCCCACTGCTATGACTGCCCCTTCAGCTAGCAAGGTCAGTTTCCCCACTGCTAGGACTGCCCCTTCAGCTAGCAAGGTCAGTTTTCCCCACTGCTAGGACTGCCCCTTCAGCTAGCAAGGTCAGTTTTCCCCGCTGCTAGGACTGCCCCTTCGGCTAGCAAGGTCAGTTTCCCCACTGCTAGGACTGCCCCTTCAGCTAGCAAGGTCAGTTTCCCCACTGCTAGGACTGCCCCTTCAGCTAGCAAGGTCGGTTTCCCCACAGCTAGGACTGTCCTTCCAGCTAGCTTGTTCTCTCATGCTGTTCCAGCCCTGTCTGCTAGCCTAGCTCCGGCAGCTAGCGCAGCCTCTATGTTAATGTAGCAGTACAGCTAGCATAGGCCCTGTAGCTAGCAGTGCCCTGGCAGCTACCCTGTCCCTCTGCTAGCCCCACTTTTGGTGTAGCTTCCCCTGCTAGCATGGCCCGGTTTTTTTTTTGGTTGTTGCTTTGTCTTGTCCCCTGCCCCGCTGTCTGATTTTTTGGGTCGCCCGGTGGCTCCCGTGGAGGGGGGGGTACTGTGAGGTTCGCCTGTTCCCTGGACCTTTAATTCCCTGTCTCCTCACCTCACCAGCCCCCACCCTCGCGATGTTTTACTCTCCTCTGCTCTTCAACAGCCCCCACCCTTGGACTACCTTTCACAGCTGTGATAAGTTATGATTAGCGCCCCAGAGGGCTTTAAATACCTGGACTTCCCCTCCAGTCCTGGTCGGGTCGTTCTGTATGCTGGTTCTTTGTTCTGGACTCTTTATCCTTTTCTGTGTTCAGTGTTCATGGAGTCCTGGATGTTACCATCACCTGCCGCGTCTCTGGCGTGAGACGAGGTGCCAGCCATCACCACCTGTCGCCGTTTGCCTGGAGTGGGACACCGTCTACGCTCTCTAATCCTCTACGGGAGGTTTTCCAGTGTCCCACTCCAGACGTCAAGCCGGCGCGCTCCAACTCCAGACGCTCAAGCCGGCGCGCATCGCTTCCTATCCCACGGGAGGATGCGTCTCTTCAAGCCGGCGCGCTCCTACTCCAGACGCTCAAGCCGGCGCGCATCGCTTCCTATCCCACGGGAGGATGCGTCTCTTCAAGCCAGCGCGCTCGTACTCCAGACGCTCAAGCCGGCGCGCATCGCTTCCTATCCCACGGGAGGATGCGTCTCTTCAAGCCGGCGCGCTCCTACTCCAGACGCTCAAGTCGGCGCGCATCGCTTCCTATCCCACGGGAGGATGCGTCTCTTCACTTCCGAGGAGGATCATCTTGCCAGGCCTCCGCCGTCTGAACCCTGCCATACCTGTAAGCAGCTCTGGCCCTCGCCCTGTCCAAGGCCTTAACCCTGTTTCTCTGTCCCTGTCTCCAGCCCGCCTCCCCGGGCCTCTGTCCCTGTTTCCCCCTCTCCAGTGCCCCTGTTCCTGCCCTGACCTTTTTGCCCTGGCCCTGTCCTTTAGCCTTAGCCCCTTAGCCTGCTCGCCTCTTATAGGCACAGTGCCACATTTTTCCCTATTTCTTTGTTTCCAGTATTTTTGTGTTCTCCCTTAAAGGGACAGTGCCGCTTTTTGTTTGTATTGAATAAATGCCCTGTTTTGGCTTACTCTCATACCTGTCTTGTGTTGTGCGATTGGGGTCGGTTACAAACCATAACACCTACTGTCTGTAAGTCAAGTCAAGTCAAGTAATTTATTTATATACTGTAGCACGTTTAAAAGCTCAAGAGCCAACCAAAGGGCTGTACAATCAAAGGTTAAAATCAATGTCCTGATATAAAATACACAAATACAAAAATACAAAAAGGCACAGCAGGACAAGACAGTACATTCAGAGAATAGGACAGTAGGACAACACACGGATAGGGGAACACAAAGTACAGTAGCACACAGGGGACAGAGGAGCATAAGAAGAGATACAAGAGGGAGGGGGCAGAATAAAATTGCATGGGAGTGTGTGAGTTAGGGTGTGGGAGAATCAGGGTTTATTGAAGGCTATGTAATAGAAGTGGGTGTTTAGACAGGCCTTAAATGTCTCCAGCGAGGGGGCAGATCGGATCTCCAGGGGAAGCTGGTTCCATAGTTTGGGGGCCACGGCCTTGAAGGAGCGATCGCCTCTATTTTTGAGTCTGGTGCGGGGGGGGGACCAGCTGAGCCTGGTTGGAGGATCTTAGTGACCTGGGTGCTGTGTAGGGGGTGATGAGCTCGGTGATGTATAGGGGTGCTGCACCCGATAGTGCCTTAAAGGTGAGGAGGAGGATTTTGAAGTATATTCTAAATGGGACTGGGAGCCAGTGTGTAGGGAGGCTATAGGACTGGTGTGATGTGTTCTCTTTTCTTATACTGAGGTGTAGACCTCAGTATATTTTTACTGTATTTATTTACTGTATATTTTATTCCATTTTTATTCTATTTTATTCTACTCTTATTTTAGGCAATTTGATTTGATTTGTTTTGTTATTCTTATTTGTGACCTGTTCTGTCTAAATGTTTAAATGTTTAAATGTTGAGCGATTTGCAGTGTCAAATTTCCCTCGGGATAATAAAAGTATTTATATTCTATTCTATTCTATTCTATTCTATTCTATTCTATTCTATTCTATTCTATTCTATTCTATATAATGATATATAATGATATATAACGATAATGATATATAATGATAATGATATATAATGATATATAATGCTGATGAGATTTTTTGGCATCTGATAAAATACAACAATTTAATAATAATAACAAATGAGACACAAAATTGCTAAACTTAAATTAACATGTATTTAAAACAAATGTCATTATCTGTCTGCATTGTCTGTTTGCTTAAATAGATGTGCACTCTGTCTCTGCAGTGCACTTATTTTAAATTGTTCACTGCACAGTATCTACCAAGTGACAACAAGGTGATAGAGCAGAGATTATGTCCTGCAAATCTGCTACGATTTATTGTTGACTTAAACACTGTGCCAAGTTAGCTTGGTGTATTGAAGCACAGAAAAACACACACACAGAGTGAGACAAAAGCAAGCACTGTTTCTCAGTCTCTCTGTCTCTCCGTCTGTCTCTCTCAGTCTTTCAGTCGATCTCTCGTCTCTCAGTTGATCTCTCTTAGTTTTTGTATATGGCGGTATCTCTTCAGTCTAGTGGTAGTAGTTAGTTTGAGTAGATGGAGGTCTGTCTCTCTGCAGTATAATGGTAGTAGTTAGTTTGTGTATGGAGGTCTGTCTTCAGTCTATTAGTGGTAGTAGTTAGTTTGAGTAGATGGCAGTCTCTCTTCAGTCTATTAGTGGTAGTAGTTAGTTTGTGTAGATGGCGGTCTCTCTTCAGTCTATTAGTGGTAGTAGTTAGTTTGAGTAGATGGAGGTCTGTCTTCAGTCTATTATTTAGTGTGTGAAGAGCTGCTCACCGTCTTACTGACACACACACCCAGACATTCACACATATACACAGACACACACAAACACACATGCATGCACACACATACAAACACACACACAAACACACACTAAAAAAAGTGAGTTGTGAAAAGCCCAAGCCTTTCAACACATTTGACATGTGAAGAATGTTTATAGTGCTTTAGTGGAGGGGGGGGGGCAGATAGGCAGACATACAACCATATAGATGGATAGACAAAGAGGCAGAGAGAGAGAGAGAGAGAAGAGAGAGAGAGAGAGAGAGAGGACGATGAGAGAGAGAGACGAGAGAGAGAGATACTGATATAAAAAAAATCATATTTAATACGTTGGTGATGAAATTACCATAGACAGGCACATACTGACTACTGTCATTTTCTTGTAGAAACAGAGAGAGAACGATCTTAGTAAAATCTCTTAGTCATAATTCAGAAATAATTTATCAGTTATGTGTCACTGGCTGAGTACAAGGGTTAAGTTAAGAATGAAAGGAAACATGGAGGATGATGAGAAGAGCAGATGAGAGGAGAAAAGAGGAGTGGAGAGAAGAGTGGTTGGGACAAGAGGAGAAGAGAAGGGGGAAGACAAGAAGAGGGGATGAGAGAAGATGAGAGAAGGTGAGAGGAGATGAGAAGAGTGGAGAGGAGATAATATGAGATGAGAGGAGAGGAAAGGAGAGGGGAGGAGAAGAGAAGAGAAGAGAAGAGAAGAGAAGAGAAGAGAAGAGAAGAGAAGAGAAGGAGAAGAGAAGAGAAGAAAGAGAAGAGAAGAGAAAAGAGAAGAGAAGAAGACGAGAAGAGAAGAGAAGAGAAGAGAAGAGAAGAGAAGAGAAGAGAAGAGAAGAGAGAGAGGAGAGAGAGGAGAGAAGAGAAGAGAAGAGAAGAGAAGAGAAGAGAAGAGAAGAGAAGAGTCTCTTTTTATTATATCCATCTCTCTCTTTCTCTCTTTCTCTCTCTCTATCTATCTCTCTCTTTCTCTGTCTCTTTGTGTGTGTGTGTGTGTGTGTGTGTGTGTGTGTGTGTGTGTGTGTGTGTGTGTGTGTGTGTGTGTGTGTGTGTGTGTGTGTGTGTGTGTGTGTGTGTGTGTGTGTGTGTGTGTGTCAGTGCGGCTCGCCACTGGTGGCGCTATGGGCGCCGACCCACCTGTTAAATGAGAGAATAAGAAAAAAAAAACTTTTTTGTTTTTTGTTTTATAGCCCTATAAATAATATAAACATGTTTAAAATGAATAATATTTACTCGTTTTAAGTATGTTTGTATTTCCAATGCACAATATAACGTTATTATCTAAATAAAAAAAACAGCGTTTTCATGGGCAGGAAGTGACGTTTTTTTTTATTTTTTCTTATTTCTCGCCCGGGCAATAGCGATAGCGCTCTGACTGCGCTGTCACAGTTTGATCGCTGTCTCCGTCACAGCCAATCAGTGCATACGGCGTTGTGCGTTGAAATATGACTATTATGTTGGAATCCGAGCGCTATTTGAAGCGGTCCAGGCAGCAAAAGTGAACTTCCGTGAAGAATTTCCATAGCCCGCATTTCGCGGAGACGCTCTCTGATTGGCCGACGCGATGCCAGTTTTTTTCCATAGCCGCATTTCTCGCGCCAGGAGGAGGTATCTTATCACAGCAAGTCAGCAAGTTCAGTCTACTCGTCAACAACAGCAACTACACTACTACAGTTCACAATAGAGAAAAAGAAAAGACGCCTTCGGTTTATTCAAGGACTGAGTATTTTCATTTCGATTTATAGTTAGCTAAAGCTACCCACCATGGAATTGGATAATTCTGTTAAATCCATCAAATCAACAACAATGCAAGAAAAAAAAGACTTGAAACTACTTGGACCACACCAACCTGAGATCCGGATGGACATCAACACAGGCTGGATGGACAATGCCATGGAGTGGATATACTTTATCAACAAGCCAACAACAAGGTAGATTAGCGATCTTAACTCTAGTTTAATACATGATACGTTGTCTACTGATGCCGCCTAACGTTACAGCTACTGCTAGCTGTTAGCTCCGTTAGCTTAGCTGGCCACTTAGAAGTGCATGGAACGGAGTAACGTTAACGTTTAAACGTTATGTCGAGGTCATACAATACTACAGTTGACATAAGGTTAACGTTACCCCGTTTCCATGAAGTGTTTAAATAGCAGCAATCTTGTTGAAAATGTAACTACTAAAATGCTCTCTGATGCTGCTGATGCATAATGAATGAATGGTGAGTTGTTTAAAATGACAACATACATGTGTTAATTATTTGATTTGATTGATCCGAGAGACAGAGAGATCGTCTATGTTTGAATGAATGAGAACTTTATTAACAGATTGCAGAATGGGTACAATACAGTACGGCTCAATACACACAATTGTTAAGGGGATGCAGACCAGAGAAAGACGTTTGTCTTGTTTACATCAGGGTCCCAGATTTTCGATTCATATCGATAGTTTAATAGCTAGCCTTGGCTCGTTTAACAATATGCAAAATATGTGTACAGCCCTGTACTCATACTGAAGTTATTCTTGGTATATAATAGGTCTGATTGTGTAACGAATCGATTCCACGTCGCGCTGTGTGTGAGAGAGAGAAGGAGAGAGGGAGAGATCTGCCTGTGTTTGTAGACGGGCGAGTTTTGTTTCTAACTTTTCTATTTATATATTGTGTTTCAAGTTGTGAATTAGAGTCTAGACTATACTTTATTTGACTGGTTGTGTGTTGTTGTAGTAACAGCTGAGCGACTCGTTCATAAGAGCCGATTCATTGCCGTGAGCGTGAGTCGAATCACAAGTGTTGCGTGGTACTGTACTGTACTGTACAAAATATTTGGTATAGCGCCCCTAGTGGCGAAAACCGACCGGCCGCCACTGGTGTGTGTGTGTGTGTCTCTCTATCTATCTCTCTCTCTCTATCTCTCTATCTCTCTCCCTCTGTCTATTTATCTCACCCCTGCTAGGCATACATATACAGGACATACACACACACACACACACACACACACACACACACACACACACACACACACACACACACACACACACACACACACACACACACACACACACACACACACGCACACACACAAACAAAGTCTGTCTGTCTGTCTGTCTCTGTCTGTCTGTCTGTCTGTCTGTCTGTCTGTCTGTCTGTCTGTCTGTCTGTCTGTCTGTCTGTCTGTCTGTCTGTCTGTCTGTCTGTCTGTCTGTCTGTCTGTCTGTCTGTCTGTCTGTCTGTCTGTCTGTCTGTCTGTCTGTCTGTCTGTCTGTCTGTCTGTCGTCTATTTGTCTGTCCATCTGTTCGTCCGTCTCTCACTTCCAGATTTTGAAAGGATTACAAGTATGTCCCTCCCTCCCTCCCTCCCTCCCTCCCCTCCCTCCCCTCCCTCCCTCCCTCCCTCCCTCCCTCCCTCCCTCCCTCCCTCCCTCCCTCCCTCTCTAGTTGTGAGTGGATGAGAGTGGACAGGCTATCTAGCCAATCCCATTCAATATTTACCAGTTTGTGAGAGAGCTTGTTAACTATTGACGAGCTACTGAGGCTCGTTAACTATTAACAGGGTTGTGAGTTCAGCTTGTGTTTTAACGGCTCGCACCGGGACCCGACCGGCCGCCATGTCACAGTGCATCAGTGTCATATACATCTACATCCACACACACACACACACACACACACACACACACACACACACACACACACACACACACACACGCACATACACACATACACACACATACGGACAAGCCTCAAACCGACTGCTATGTTAAAGTGTCCGATTTGAGTAAAAACAGAAATGAAAACCGCAGGCAGATTATTAAAATAAATGATGCATGGATACAGCATTCTTATTGGCCGCAGCAACAGTAATATGGTAAATTATTCAGAAAAAGGGGGTGGGCTTGATGCATCATTTAGAGCGATTGATATGTATTATTATTAGACTGAATGAAGGCATAATGATGTGTGTGATGGTCTTAAATAGATCGCTTGGCCTTTTTTTAGGAAAGAGTCGTCCTCACACACACACACACACACACACACACACACACACACACACACACACACACACACACACACACACACACACACACACACACACACACACACACACACACACACACACACACACACACACACACACACACACACACACACACACACACACACACACACACACAGCATGTGTATTTGTGAACAGTATAGCAATTAATGTTGACATAATTGTATGGAGACACTGAGAGGCAGACAGGTAAAGTAAAGGAAATCAGCTACTAGGAAATGGGGCCCACACATCTCTTAATAATTACCATATAAGAATAAGCGGTTCATTTTTAATTCTCCCCTCATCTCTACTCCTCCCCTCCTCTCCTCCCCTCCTGTCCTCTTCTCTCTCCTACTCCCCCCTCTTCTCCTCTCCTTCCCTCTCCTCTTCTCCTCCCTTCTTCTCCTCTCTTCCTGTCCTCTTCCTCTCCTACTTTCCTCCGCTCTTCTCTTCTCCTCTTTTCCCCTCCTCTCTCCTTCTGTCCTCCACTATTCTCCTTTCCTCCTGTTCTCTCCTCTCTATTTCTCTCCTCCCCTCTTCTCATCTCCCCCACTTTCCTCCTCTTTTTAAAATATTATTATTATTATTATTATTATTATTATTATTATTATTATTATTATTATTATTATTATTATTATTATTATTATTATTATTATTATTATTATTATTATTATTATTATTATTATTATTATTATTATTATTATTATTATTATTATTATTATTATTATTATTATTATTATTATTATTATTATTATTATTATTATTATTATTATTATTATTATTATTATTATTATTATTATTATTATTGTTGTTATTATTATTATTATTATTATTATTATTATTATTATTATTATTATTATTATTATTATTATTATTATTATTATTATTATTATTATTATTATTATTATTATTATTATTATTATTATTATTATTATTATTATTATTATTATTATTATTATTATTAATATTATTATTATTATTATTATTATTATTATTATTATTATTATTATTATTATTATTATTATTATTATTATTATTATTATTATTATTATTATTATTATTATTATTATTATTATTATTATATTATTATTATTATTATTATTATTATTATTATTATTATTATTATTATTATTATTATTATTATTATTATTATTATTATTATTATTATTATTATTATTATTATTATTATTATTATTATTATTATTATTATTATTATTATTATTATTATTATTATTATTATTATTATTATTATTATTATTATTATTATTATTATTATTATTATTATTATTATTATTATTATTATTATTATTATTATTATTATTATTATATTTTACCATATCAATGTAGGGTATATTGAAATACGTTTGTGAATATCAGTAGATGGAAAATATGCTATTTCTCATCCCATTGTTAAATATAGATCCGTTTTACAAACATGTAAACAAACGTTTGCAGCCACAAAATACAGTCGACATATTACCTGTCAATCAACTAGAGAAGGATTATTATATCCGGTGGTGGGCAGACTCATTTGTTTTGTTTAGGTTTGGATCTCTTTGCAGTGACAATATGTATCTCCTTGATTGAGAAGACAATCTGTCTACCAACAAAACACACATTCCACGTTTTTAGAAATTAGAAACTGTGTTCATTTCACTAATAATGGAGCATTAATTTTCAGTCATTTTATTAAAAAATGTGTTCTCAAATGTCCCAAGTAGTTCTGAATTGAATCCAACTGCATTCAATTGAATTTATATGAATTGGGAATCAGATTTACACACATTATATACATTAGAAACACAAAATATACTTGAAGTGTAAAAAAGGAGGTATGAGTGGCAGGTGTGTGAGCCAAGCTGTCTGTGGTCCCGCTGAAGACAACAACAACAACAACAACAACAACAACAACAACAAAAACAACAACAATAACTACAATAACAACACTGAATGACAGCAATTATCTTCCAAGAGACGAATGAGGGGGACAAATCGTAATTGGTGGTCCCAGTTACTTTCCTCTCTCTCCCCTACTCTCATCTCATCTCCTCTCTCCCTCTCCTCTCTCTTCTCTCCTCTCCTCTCTCTCCTCTTCTCTCTCTCCTCTCCTCTCTCCTCTCCAGAAGCTAAATGTCTGTAATAGACGCTCAGGGGAAGAGTCCATTGAGCAGAAATAAAGCATTGAAAACCAAAGGGAAAAGTGACTTACAAACTGAAACAGGCCTACTCACTAAATTCCCATGCTGCAGGTCTGTGAATGGCGAGTGTGTGTGTGTGTGTGTGTGTGTGTGTGTGTGTGTGTGTGTGTGTGTGTGTGTGTGTGTGTGTGTGTGTGTGTGTGTGTGTGTGTGTGTTGTGTGTGTGTGTGTGTGTGTGTGTGTGTGTGTGTGTGTGTGTGTGTGTGTGTGTGTGTGGTTGTGGGTGTGTGTGTGTGTGTGTGTGTGTGTCTGTGCATGTCTGTGTGTGTCTGTGTGTGTCATCATAAGATATAAACAGCAGAAGTTCCTCAGGGCACAAAACAGACAGGCAAGATGTTGCTCTCATGGCCTTCTATCTCTCTCCCCCCACCACCCCCCCCCCTCTCTCTCTCTCTCTCTCTCTCTCTCTCTCTCTCTCTCTCTCTCTCTCTCTCTCTCTCTCTCTCTCTCTCTCTCTCTCTCTCTCTCTCTTTCTCCTCTGCTGTGTTGGGACTATGAGAAAGGTTTTAGATAAGTCTCAGAGGCCCAGAGGTTTTCAGATCCTCTAAACTAAATGTTCTAAACAAACAAACTCTAAACAGGCCTTCCGCAGACATCCTGCCTGCTAGTTTCGTTCTCACAAAGGCTGAACTTTTTTTTTTGCTCTGAAGATGATCTGCAAACCTTTGCAGACGTCGGAAGTCTGATTCACAAAGGGGTTTATCTGTGTACATGCGCTACACATCCCCAATGGCCAAAGCAGAATGCCACGCTATGCTATTCACAAACCTTAATAATTTCCAAAATGACTTCAGCCTTCAGTGAATGAATGTATGGGTGAGACAGTTCATGTGTGTCATGTGCAACATAACTTGATTTAGAGAATGAGTTGTATGGGTGAGACTGTTCATGTGTGTCATGTGCAATACAACTTGATTTCGGGCAGATATACAGTATATCGACAAATATATCGGCTGGTGATAGTGATTATTTTACTGACTGCATCAGTCCAATGAGCAAACACTGGATTATTTCTCTTTCTAGCTGTTGTTGTTTTTATGTACAAAAATGT
>NC_140174.1:70504676-70629676 GCF_963971535.1 Notolepis coatsorum
GCTTTTGTCTCACTCTGTGTGTGTGTTTTTATGTGCTTCAATACACCAAGCTAACTTGGCACAGTGTTTAAGTCAACAATAAATCGTAGCAGATTTGCAGGACATAATCTCTGCTCTATCACCTTGTTGTCACTTGGTAGATACTGTGCAGTGAACAATTTAAAATAAGTGCACTGCAGAGACAGAGTGCACATCTATTTAAGCAAACAGACAATGCAGACAGACAATGACATTTGTTTTAAATACATGTTAATTTAAGTTTAGCAATGTTGTGTCTCATTTGTTATTATTATTAAATTGTTGTATTTTATCAGATGCCAAAAAATCTCATCAGCATTATATATCATTATATATCATTATCATTATATATCATTATCGTTATATATCATTATATATCATTATATAGAATAGAATAGAATAGAATAGAATAGAATAGAATATAAATACTTTTATTATCCCGAGGGAAATTTGACACTGCAAATCGCTCAACATTTAAACATTTAAACATTTAGACAGAACAGGTCACGAATAAGAATAACAAAACAAATCAAATCAAATTGCCTAAAATAAGAGTAGAATAAAATAGAATAAAAATGGAATAAAATATACAGTAAATAAATACAGTAAAAATATACTGAGGTCTACACCTCAGTATAAGAAAAGAGAACACATCACACCAGTCCTATAGCCTCCCTACACACTGGCTCCCAGTCCCATTTAGAATATACTTCAAAATCCTCCTCCTCACCTTTAAGGCACTATCGGGTGCAGCACCCCTATACATCACCGAGCTCATCACCCCCTACACAGCACCCAGGTCACTAAGATCCTCCAACCAGGCTCAGCTGGTCCCCCCCCCGCACCAGACTCAAAAATAGAGGCGATCGCTCCTTCAAGGCCGTGGCCCCCAAACTATGGAACCAGCTTCCCCTGGAGATCCGATCTGCCCCCTCGCTGGAGACATTTAAGGCCTGTCTAAACACCCACTTCTATTACATAGCCTTCAATAAACCCTGATTCTCCCACACCCTAACTCACACACTCCCATGCAATTTTATTCTGCCCCCTCCCTCTTGTATCTCTTCTTATGCTCCTCTGTCCCCTGTGTGCTACTGTACTTTGTGTTCCCCTATCCGTGTGTTGTCCTACTGTCCTATTCTCTGAATGTACTGTCTTGTCCTGCTGTGCCTTTTTGTTTTTTTGTATTTGTGTATTTTATATCAGGACATTGATTTTAACCTTTGATTGTACAGCCCTTTGGTTGGCTCTTGAGCTTTTAAACGTGCTACAGTATATAAATAAATTACTTGACTTGACTTGACTTACAGACAGTAGGTGTTATGGTTTGTAACCGACCCCAATCGCACAACACAAGACAGGTATGAGAGTAAGCCAAAACAGGGCATTTATTCAATACAAACAAAAAGCGGCACTGTCCCTTTAAGGGAGAACACAAAAATACTGGAAACAAAGAAATAGGGAAAAATGTGGCACTGTGCCTTTAAGAGGCGAGCAGGCTAAGGGGCTAAGGCTAAAGGACAGGGCCAGGGCAAAAAGGTCAGGGCAGGAACAGGGGCACTGGAGAGGGGGAAACAGGGACAGAGGCCCGGGGAGGCGGGCTGGAGACAGGGACAGAGAAACAGGGTTAAGGCCTTGGACAGGGCGAGGGCCAGAGCTGCTTACAGGTATGGCAGGGTTCAGACGGCGGAGGCCTGGCAAGGAGATCCTCCTCGGAAGTGAAGAGACGCATCCTCCCGTGGGATAGGAAGCGATGCGCGCCGACTTGAGCGTCTGGAGTAGGAGCGCGCCGGCTTGAAGAGACGCATCCTCCCGTGGGATAGGAAGCGATGCGCGCCGGCTTGAGCGTCTGGAGTAGGAGCGCGCCGGCTTGAAGAGACGCATCCTCCCGTGGGATAGGAAGCGATGCGCGCCGGCTTGAGCGTCTGGAGTAGGAGCGCGCCGGCTTGAAGAGACGCATCCTCCCGTGGGATAGGAAGCGATGCGCGCCGGCTTGAGCGTCTGGAGTTGGAGCGCGCCGGCTTGACGTCTGGAGTGGGACACTGGAAAACCTCCCGTAGAGGATTAGAGAGCGTAGACGGTGTCCCACTCCAGGCAAACGGCGACAGGTGGTGATGGCTGGCACCTCGTCTCACGCCAGAGACGCGGCAGGTGATGGTAACATCCAGGACTCCATGAACACTGAACACAGAAAAGGATAAAGAGTCCAGAACAAAGAACCAGCATACAGAACGACCCGACCAGGACTGGAGGGGAAGTCCAGGTATTTAAAGCCCTCTGGGGCGCTAATCATAACTTATCACAGCTGTGAAAGGTAGTCCAAGGGTGGGGGCTGTTGAAGAGCAGAGGAGAGTAAAACATTGCGAGGGTGGGGGCTGGTGAGGTGAGGAGACAGGGAATTAAAGGTCCAGGGAACAGGCGAACCTCACAGTACCCCCCCCTCCACGGGAGCCACCGGGCGACCCAAAAAATCAGACAGCGGGGCAGGGGACAAGACAAAGCAACAACCAAAAAAAAAACCGGGCCATGCTAGCAGGGGAAGCTACACCAAAAGTGGGGCTAGCAGAGGGACAGGGTAGCTGCCAGGGCACTGCTAGCTACAGGGCCTATGCTAGCTGTACTGCTACATTAACATAGAGGCTGCGCTAGCTGCCGGAGCTAGGCTAGCAGACAGGGCTGGAACAGCATGAGAGAACAAGCTAGCTGGAAGGACAGTCCTAGCTGTGGGGAAACCGACCTTGCTAGCTGAAGGGGCAGTCCTAGCAGTGGGGAAACTGACCTTGCTAGCTGAAGGGGCAGTCCTAGCAGTGGGGAAACTGACCTTGCTAGCCGAAGGGGCAGTCCTAGCAGCGGGGAAAACTGACCTTGCTAGCTGAAGGGGCAGTCCTAGCAGTGGGGAAAACTTACCTTGATAGCTGAAGGGGCAGTCCTAGCAGTGGGGAAACTGACCTTGCTAGCTGAAGGGGCAGTCATAGCAGTGGGGAAACTGACCTTGCTAGCTGAAGGGGCAGTCATAGCAGTGGGGAAACTGACCTTGCTAGCTGAAGGGGCAGTCCTAGCAGTGGGGAAACTGACCATGCTAGCTGAAGGGGCAGTCCTAGCAGTGGGGAAACTGACCTTGCTAGCTGAAGGGGCAGTCCTAGCAGTGGGGAAACTGACCTTGCTAGCTGAAGGGGCAGTCCTAGCAGTGGGGAAACTGACCTTGCTAGCTGAAGGGGCAGTCCTAGCAGTGGGGAAAACTGACCTTGCTAGCTGAAGGGGCAGTCCTAGCAGTGGGGAAACTGACCTTGCTAGCTGAAGGGGCAGTCCTAGCAGTGGATAAAACTGACCTTGCTAGCTGAAGGGGCAGTCCTAGCAGTGGGGAAACTGACCTTGCTAGCTGAAGGGGCAGTCCTAACGAGGCTAACAGGGAAGCTAACAAGGCTAACAGGGAAGCTAACAGGGGAGCTAATGAGGCTAACAGGGAAGCTAACAAGGCTAACAGGGAAGCTAACAGGGGAGCTAATGAGGCTAACAGGGAAGCTAACAAGGCTAACAGGGAAGCTAACAGGGGAGCTAACGAGGCTAACAGGGAAGCTAACAAGGCTAACAGGGAAACAAAAAAAGGGCAAACTCAACATACACTGTCTGTGCTGGCTGGGGTCGTCGACGGGTCGGGTCGTACTGTTATGGTTTGTAACCGACCGCAATCACACAACACAAGACAGGTATGAGAGTAAGCCAAAACAGGGCATTTATTCAATACAAACAAAAAGCGGCACTGTCCCTTTAAGGGAGAACACAAAAATACTGGAAACAAAGAAATAGGGAAAAATGTGGCACTGTGCCTTTAAGAGGCGAGCAGGCTAAGGGGCTAAGGCTAAAGGACAGGGCCAGGGCAAAAAGGTCAGGGCAGGAACAGGGGCACTTGAGAGGGGGAAACAGGGACAGAGGCCTGGGGAGGCGGGCTGGAGACAGGGACAGAGAAACAGGGTTAAGGCCTTGGAAAGGGCGAGGGCCAGAGCTGCTTACAGGGATGGCAGGGTTCAGACGGCGGAGGCCTGGCAAGGAGATCCTCCTCGGAAGTGAAGAGACGCATCCTCCCGTGGGATAGGAAGCGATGCGCGCCGCCTTGAGCGTCTGGAGTAGGAGCGCGCCGGCTTGAAGAGACGCATCCTCCCGTGGGATAGGAAGCGATGCGCGCCGGCTTGAGCGTCTGGAGTAGGAGCGCGCCGGCTTGAAGAGACGCATCCTCCCGTGGGATAGGAAGCGATGCGTGCCGGCTTGAGCGTCTGGAGTAGGAGCGCGCCGGCTTGAAGAGACGCATCCTCCCGTGGGATAGGAAGCGATGAGCGCCAGCTTGAGCGTCTGGAGTAGGAGCGCGCTGGCTTGAAGAGACGCATCCTCCCGTGGGATAGGAAGCGATGCGCGCCGGCTTGAGCATCTGGAGTTGGAGCGCGCCGGCTTGACGTCTGGAGTGGGACACTGGAAAACCTCCCGTAGAGGATTAGAGAGCGTAGACGGTGTCCCACTCCAGGCAAACGGCGACAGGTGGTGATGGCTGGCACCTCGTCTCACGCCGGAGACGCGGCAGGTGATGGTAACGTCCAGGACTCCATGAACACTGAACACAGAAAAGGATAAAGAGTCCAGAACAAAGAACCAGCATACAGAACGACCAGACCAGGACTGGAGGGGAAGTCCAGGTATTTAAAGCCCTCTGGGGCGCTAATCATAACTTATCACAGCTGTGAAAGGTAGTCCAAGGGTGGGGGCTGTTGAAGAGCAGAGGAGAGTAAAACATCGCGAGGGTGGGGGCTGGTGAGGTGAGGAGACAGGGAATTAAAGGTCCAGGGAACAGGCGAACCTCACAGTAGGTTTAATATTGCACAGTGCTGTTTCAAAACTAAGAGTTCATATCATTATATATCATTATCATTATATATCATTATCGTTATATATCATTATATATCATTATATATCATTATAGGCCATCGGTCACCCTGCTCTCTAAATCTCAGCATCGGTACACAGTAAATTCAAACCGAGTACATTTTACTCAAATTGAGTAAGATCTTACTCACTTGGGCTCAAATGGACTCAGTTTGAGTAAAATTTACTCTGCGAAATGTATTGAAAAATCTATATTGATCGACCACTAATGACAAATGCTATAAATTAGATGAATACTAAATAAAACAGGTGTCAGCTAAGAGAGCAGCCACACTGATTCATCAAAAAATGGTCAGATGGTTTGTTTTTAAATGACAGTGTGTTTGAAGAAACAGCTTTGCTAACAGACAGTGACGTATCCATCAGTTCCAAAAAGTTCATCCTCTCCAAACTTTTCTGTCTGTCAAAACAGATACACATCTGAGACAAATTGTCCAGTTTTTTCTTGAATTAAAGATTACATTTGAATTGATTTAATTGTCTTTTATTGGTTGAGTAAGTTCCATATCTCTAGAGTCCCTGGAACCCATACAGAACCTTTCAAATTCATTGTGAAAATGAGTGTTTGATGGCTGGAAGAGTGGAAAGTAAAAAACCCAAATTCAATAATCACCATTATTTTGGTCAACACAATTACTCATTGACTTTGGAAACATCATGCATTTGTTAAATAAGAAAATAAGTTATATTTTTAACTGTGGATTTCCTTTAACATGAAATACAATTCAACTGATAAACTAAAATATTACCTGTCCAAATGTATGACTTGGCTATACAATTTGATTATCTTTTTTTCATAATCAATGGAAGCCACATTTTTATTGAAAATAAAATGTGATTAATTGCCCAGTTTGAATAAAAGATAAGGAATAAGACAAAACAGACGGAAGGTATCACTGTCCATCGTTGGTTGTTTTTAAATTAGGACCAAACATGTGTGTTTGCAGAAACAGGCTCTTTGCAAACAGACAGTGATGTAGCCGGCAGTTCCAAAAGTTCATCCTCTCTGAACTTTTCTGTCTGTCAAAACAGACACAAATCTGGTGGAGACAGACACATTGTGAGCCCTTGTCCAGCAAACAGATCCTCCTTGTGGAAAAATAATTAAAAGCTGACTAAAAGTCTAAAAGTCAGTTTTTCTAAATCGCTGAATTGTCATTGTGGGGATACAAGGATGTCTTCTGCAGCAATATAAAAAGAAAACACTCTAATTACAATTTATTTGTATAGGTAAAGTATGTTCTTTTCTCACCACTACTAAAAGTAAAAAAAGAAAAAGCATCCATGTATAATAATACATCTCTCTTCCGTACACATGACATGTCTCTCTCAGGGGGAACATGAGTTTGAAATACGCTGTTACAGAGATGAAAAGGTTTGCGTCTACCCAGAAAACACAAACAATCCTCATCATTAGCATTCACACACAATTACCAATTTGTTGTATATATATATATACATTTCCATTTATGTAAAGAGCATTCTGTTATTACAGCTGTAATTATTGCCGTCAGCCATGGGTATCTAGCGTTGTATCGCTGACTTTCATATCTCTCAATAAAAACAACAATGGACGGTTGTGTGTGTGTGTGTGTGTGTGAGGGGGTGGTGTGTGGGAGGGTGTGGTGTGTGTGTGTGTGTGTGTGTGTGTGTGTGTGTGTGTGTGTGTGTGTGTGTGTGTGTGTGTTTGTGTGTGTGAGGGGGTGGTGTGTGTGTGTGAGGGGGTGGTGTGTGTGTGTGTGTGTGTGTGTGTGTGTGTGTGTGTGTGTGTGTGTGTGTGTGTGTGTGTGTGTGTGTGTGTGTGTGTGTGTGTGTGTGTGTGTGTGTGTGTGTGTGTGTGTGTGAGGGGGGGTGGCGTGTGTTGCCACATCTGCAATGCAAAAAAGTCAGAAAGATGAAATTACCTCTTCATTTGAAGTTGCCACCTCCCGGAGCACGACGAGGGATTCGGAGGCGATATGAGGGTCTGTGAAAACATTTTACTGGGTTAAATGAATAGATGACTGGTTTGTTTGGGCCTGGGCGGCGCCGGTTAGCGGGCCGCTGTTCATTTGTTAGTAGATACGGCAGGTCAGGAGTCTCGACGGGCCCCACTGCACCCCCCCTCCCCGCTGCCGCCGCCGACCGGAATGAAATATCAGGAAATATTTTCCCCTGACGAGCCTCGCTGGAAACGGCGATAAATAAAATATTATGGAAATGGCTGTCTGTAATATTGTATTGTCAAAATCAATTTCCCATTACCCGTCACTGCTGCGTTGTAGCTGGTATTATACCCCCGCTGAAATTCACTTTATGGGGTGCGGGAGAGACGGAGTCGGAATAAAAAAGGAGACGTCCTCCTGGTCTTTGGGAATGAAAAGGGGCCGCGGGACAGAGAGGAGGGAATGAATTGAGTGTTTGAGTTTGAATTAGGTTAGTATGCAGATATAGAGGTGGAGAGGAGAGGGGGTTGAGGTTAGTATGCAGACATAGAGGTGCATTACTGAGATAGGAGCAGAGGAGAGGGTTCCGAGGTGGCTGGTTCATTCTGTTATGAATGGCATGTTTCGATAGCATGGTGGAGTGTTGAACCCAGTTGCAGCAGATAACGGAGAGATATAACAGGAAGCAGGAGACGACGTTGTGTATAAGGTTTACTCAAAACAGAAAACACGGAAACACGACTGACACACAGGTAACATTTAAACAATGAACCAGCAAGTGCATGCTGGCCCAGAAGACTTAAATACAGACACTAATTAGACACAGAGGGTAATTACTAACAGGACACAGGTGTGGTAGACAGAACTAACTGAATACAGAGCACACAGGGGGAAACAATAACAATTGTACAAACTGAGACAAACGAGACTAAAACATATTTACAAAACACAGACAGTAGGGACACAAGACTAACACAGTGGAAATAATAAAGACAACATAGACAACGAATAAATCAAACATAAATGACAGCAAATGATGTGGATCAGGTGAGTGAGCTGATGCCAGATCTGCCACATCTGGATCAGCCCACCGGTTGGCAATGTTGAATCAGTGTGGCTGCTCTCTTAGCTGACACCTGTTTTATTTAGTATTCATCTAATTTATAGCATTTGTCATTAGTGGTCGATCAATATAGATTTTTCAATACACCTGGACCAGCCGAACCGGGAGGAGGGTTGCCGTCCGGTCCCGCAGGACCGGAGGAAGCGTTACACAGACATAGGGGAACATTACTGCGAGAGGAGAGGAGAGGAGAGGAGAGGAGAGGAGAGGAGAGGAGAGGAGAGGAGAGGAGAGGAGAGGAGAGGAGAGGAGAGGAGAGGAGAGGAGAGGAGAGGAGAGGAGAGGAGAGGAGAGGAGAGGAGAGGAGAGGAGGTTGAGGTTAGTACGCATACATAGGGGCACATTACAGAGCTGTGAGAGGAGAGGAGAGAGGAGGGGAGAGGAGGGGAGAGGATAGGAGAGAAGAGGAGGAATGAGAAAGGAGGAGAGAGGAGAGGAGGTTAGTATGCAGACATTACAGCGCTGTGAGAGGAGGGGAGAGGAGGTTGAGGTTAGTATGCAGACATAGAGAAGCATTACTGAGAGAGGAGAGGAGAGGAGAGGAGAGGAGAGGAGAGGAGAGGAGAGGAGAGGAGAGGAGAGGAGAGGAGAGGAGAGGAGAGGAGAGGAGAGGAGAGGAGAGGAGAGGAGAGGAGAGGAGAGGAGAGGAGAGGAGAGGAGAGGAGAGGAGAGGAAAGGAGAGGAGAGGATGGGAGAGGAGAGGAGAGGAGAGGAGGTTAGTATGCAGACATAGAGGTTCATTACAGAGCTGTGAGAGGAGAGGAGAGAAGAGGAGAGGAGAGGAGAGGAGAGGAGAGGAGAGGAGAGGAGAGGAGAGGAGAGGAGAGGAGAGGAGAGGAGAGGAGAGGAGAGGAGAGGAGAGGAGGTTGATGTTAGTATGCAGACATAGAGGTGCATTACAGAGCTGTGAGAGGAGGGGAGAGGAGGTTGAGGTTAGTATGCAGACATAGAGAAGCATTACTGAGAGAGGAGAGGAGAGGAGAGGAGAGGAGGGGAGAGGAGAAGAGAGGAGAAGAGAGGAGATGAGAGGAGAGTGACTGCTCTACATGCACCTCCGAGGCCTTGGATCAGTTATTTACCGTTGTCTGTCCGTGGTCCTGTCAACTGATTAACAGTATTAACAGACTGTTAACAGATTAACAGTCAACGCGGTTTCATTGCTGGGTTAAGTACTTCTATTCTATTCACATAATATGCTTACTTCATATATCTACTCCATTCACATATATGCTTACCACTTGTATCTATTGCTATGTCCGCCCACTACAATCACATGAGCTGTCTAATGCCTGTCCCGTCTCCCTGTCCCCCTATGACTTGCTGTCCTGGAGTGGTGACCGGAGTGTCGGACATCCCGTGATGAAGGCCGGGAGGTTGCGACCCCCTCTGCGTGCCCTCCTGTCTCCGGAGGTCTCGTAGTGGTGACCGGAGTGCCGGACGTCCCGCGATGATGTCGGGGAGTTCGCGACCCTCTCTGCGCCGCCCCCTATCTCCCTGTCTCCGGCTGTCCCTGAGCAATGACCGGAGTGTTGAATGTCCCGTGACTAAGAAGGGGAGGACGTGACCCTCTTTGCGCCGCCCCTGTGCCTCAAATAGATCCGCTATCAGCTCTATCTTTAATCTTTCAAAATGTTCAGTTGCTATCGCTATTAGCTCTATCTTTAATCTTTCAAAATGTTCAGTTTCTATTGCATGCACTCATCTGTGTTTCACTACACACATGAGTGCATGCTTACCAACTGTCCGTCTGCAACACTACTATCACCAACATCTAAGAAGGGAGATCCCCCCTTGAATGGCCCTTCTAAGGTTTCTCTCCTCCACACTGCCTGTGGAGCTTTTTTCCCTATTGTTAGGTTTTAGTGAGTTTTTCCTTACCTTCGCGTGGGGTATGTCTGGGAGTGCTTGCATTCTTGCATTCTTTCATTTATTTGCAATCATCTAAAAATGTTTGGACCTTATGGTGTTCTTGTTCTGTTCTTGACTTATTGTTATGTTTTCTTCTTGACTTGTTTAAAGAAGACCTGTACGGCCCATGGGGACATTAACGTGTGTTGTCGGGTGTCGTATATTTCTAAATGAAAACATGAATAAATGCAAGTAAAATGTACAAGGTAATGATTAGAAAGACAAAATTGGCTATAGTGAAGCTTGAGAGGGAGATCACCCCGCACTCAGCCAATGCACCGACAATCTGGAGGGCAAAAGACTGTTTATGATGTTAATGCACATTCCACTGGTTAGCAGCTGTGGTTTAGGCCACCTCCAACTGAAAAGCGAGGAGATCATTCTCGTTGAAACAGGAACTAAAAACTCAGAATAACCGGTGAGATCATAAAAGGTCATATTTACCCTAAGTAAGGACTTTCAAGTTACAACACGGCAGCTGCTGACTAACCCAGAGGTCAGAAAGGTGACACAGGCTATTTGGAAATATATACTAAAAGATTTAGCAATTTCATAGGTTACATGTAGGCATAAACTATTAGAATAACTTAGTCACAGTAAAGAATAAAAACTCTTAAATATTAGAAGGTAAAAACTATACAACTATTGGTCACATTATTTAATCAGTAAATAAGGTGTTCTATTAAAGAACCCAATAGGCATATGGTTTGTTATCTGGGCACTGTCTGAAAAAGTAGTCTGGTTCTTATCTAGACTATGTAAACCTTTTAGTCACAAGCATGATGTTGTATTACTCAGTGAAAAACTACCCTCTCATTAAGTAATGATTAAAGTGTCAGCAGATTCAAACTGTGAAAACCGTTGTCAGAGGACCCAGGAGGTTGTGTCAGCGAAACATGTGGTCACAGGACACCCTCAGACAGGTTTCTGCTGGAATGTGGACCAAAATAAGAAAAGCGTATGGACGTGAACAGGCAGGCAGGGTCTCCCCCCCCCTCTCGCTCTCTGTCTCCCCCTCCCCCTCTCTCTCTCTCTCTCCTCTGATAAAAAGGGCGGATGGCGACTCATTAGACACACGACTCACACCAGAAGGAACCTGGAGAGACACGTCACGCACACCCGGTGACACTCAGAGGAGACGGAGAAGGATCCCTGCAGAGCCAAGCCGTGACACAGAGGGACTGAGACCCGATGACAGACGAAATCGCTTCGCATCAGGAGAAGCGCTGACACACCAGAAAGGACCTGAAGACCCAGAGACATGGGGACAGACGATGACAGAGATCGCATCGCAACTGGAGCGCTGAAAACCTCCACCGACAGAGGGAGACTCGCCACTCAGGCTACTGAAGAGCCGATGACTCAGAGAGCCATTGAGACCAGATGACCGAGCCGAGGTTCATAGCGGACTCCGCCGATACGAAATCAAGCACTCCCTGCCTGATCGGCGAGGAGACCAGGTTGTCTTGACAACCAGACCAGCGAACCACAAGAGAGAACTCGGTGTTGGCCATGGACAACCTGAGACAGCGAACAGCACCGAGAGACGACAACAGCCAAATGAAAGAGACAATTAGATTGAACCAAAGAGACGATGTACTGTTTTAATTCCTAAAGCTGTTTTATTAATAAACAACCGCCGCCCGTTGATTTTGACCATATCGTCAGTCTCCTCTTACTTGAAACCGAACATCTGAAAATACCTAAACCAATGCAGAGAGAAGGGTGAAATAGAACACTATACGATCAATGAACTTAGATAGAGATACATGAATGAAGAAAAGACACTTCAATTGGTGCCATGACCCGTCCTGCATTCGGCCAGTACCGGTTGAAAAACGACAGCAGCCACTTCTCAAGGACACGGAGAGGTTCTCTCCCCCTCATCGATGCTCTCTACGACTGAGGACTGAGGATCGTCACCGTTGCGACCGAGGCCAGTGGGAATAGGTAAGTAGTACTAATGTGTTTAAAATTGGTAAATGGTCGAAGCAGTCTCGCATTTTGGGGTTGCTATTGCATTAGGTAGAAATGAGTTGTAAATGGACCAGGATAATGTTGGTGTTGGAGGGGTACCGGGGTCCAGGTTTCACAACCTGGCTCTGGTCTCAGCCACACACCGGCGCTGCACTTATGTTCAGTTGGGATGCCTATAATTGGTACAAGGCCAAGTGAGGAGAGGAAATAGATGTCTGTATTTAGTTATATCAGCTTAGGGGATAGGCTAGGGATTAGGTGAAATATTTGAGGGGACCGGCGTAGGAGCAGTAGAACGGAGATTAGTCACAGATAGCGGGAAGTGGGACTGTGCGTGACGGAGTGGTTCAGTAGAGGGTAAGGTAAGGAGTTTAATGAGAAAACCGTGGTAGTACAGGGCAGCCTGGTTCCACGAAGAGATAAACCGTGGTGTAGTACGGGGCAGCCTGGTTCCACGAAGAGAACAGAGAACGGAGTGGAGTGTAGAGTAGTATAAGAGAACCGTGGTGAAGTACGGGGTAGCCTGGTTCCGCGAAGAGAAATAGAGAACAGGGGGATAATTGGTTGCTTTTTTTGCCGCGCCATCATTCGCGGACTTCACTCTTAGAATCGGCACGTATAACAGACGAGTTTAGAAAGACGTTTTCATACAGATCTGTTGTAGTGTGACCCGACGGAATCTGCTTAAAAAATTCGCCTTTGGTACGGATTTTTAAGAAGGTATTTGGTCGATTTGGGGGTGAGACAGGTAAAAGCTCCCCAAACGGCGCTGAATATGAAGATTGAGAGGCAGAGAAGAGGAATGATGGGGGGGGGGAAAGTAACCTTTGGAGATAATGCACTAGTGGGGGAAATGCGTGGGGTAACTGCACATGAGATTAGAACATAGGAGGATGTTGTGTGAAAAGAGCAAGCAAATGCGTTTGGAAGGAATGTGTGCATAAATGAATGGTATGCTTATGAATGAGACATTAATTTGCTAAGTATATGTGTTTAAATGGATGAATGTTAGGAGCTCTGAGTAAATGTCAAGGTATTTTTTATATTATTTTGGACCAGGTGGCCAACGCTGCAGCGGGGAGAAACCACACCCCTGTCCTGCCAGCATTAGCTGAGCGCGATGCGACTAACGTGTGGTCGCTGTGTTGCGTTGTCGAGTGAATTGAATGAATGACATGTGAGATGGAACCTAGGAGATGTGTAATGTTCGTTGAAATTTTTCAAATCGGGGCTGTAGAAGTCTAAAAGTAATGTAGTAAAGATCAAAGAAAACGGGGATTTTGGAGCTAATGACGTCACTGGAAGCGTCGGAGCTTGGGGTGCGTTAGATTTAAAATACGGAGCCGGCCGGGGCCAAGCGGGCGAGCATGCTAGGATAAGGATAATAATATAGGTTCTGTGAACGGGGGCTAAATAGGATTAAAGTTGTGTTACGGGGTGTAGCTGGGGTTGTGTAAACGTCGCGATGTGTTGTGCCGCTCGAGTCAACAGGACTGGGCCGTTTAGGAGGAGTGGTGTTGGATGCTAAGCTAAGCTGGTGCGAGCGGCACTGAGCTAACGAAGCTAAGATGCTAAGCTACCTGTGCTAACAATATAGCATGATTGAACTCTCGGGGAATCTCGCGTGTTGCTACTCTTTACTAGTGCGGGATCTTAGAGGGGCGGAGGACAGGGACTTCCGATGTAGAGGGTTCTGGGAATTGTAGTTTTGTGGTTTGAGGTGGAACGTCGAGTTGACGTCTTGGGGTGGTTTACGTAATGACGCACTTGCGGGGGAGGCGTGGGCGCCTCCTACAGGAAGTGGTGAGTGCTGTAGTGCGTTGGTTGGTGATGGACAAGACGTTCCAGCGGAGGGCGCTGTTGCCTCTTTTATAGTTTCACCTTTACAGGTGGAACGAGGTGCAGTGAACAATAGAGAGCAGTTGTGATTATAATAGGTTTTGAAGCGCGGCAATCTGTGGGAATTTGTGGGTTCTTTTTGTCGGTTTTTTCTGTTGTTGATGATGGGTGTGTTTACTGGTTTGATTATAAATCTGTATTTGTTATGGGCCAAGTATGGTTGAAGTGAGAGCAGCGGCGTTTTGTGATGGGATTTGGCGTGAACAACCCCCCCCCCCTTTTTCCTCTGTCTCTTCCTCCCTCGTTCACTCTCCCCTTCCTCCTTCCTTCCCTCCCTCCCTCCCTCCCTCCCTCCCTCCTTCCCTCCCTCCCTCCCTCCCTCCCTCCCTCTCTTCCCCCCCCCCCCCTCCACCCCCGCCCCCCTCCGCTCCATCCCGGCTTAACTTTGTGAGGGGACAGGTGCACAAAGGGAGTTTTTGTTTAGGATGGATTGCCTGATTGATTGATTGATTGAAAATTTTTATTAATCAGACTGTAGAGTGGGTGCAGTACAGTACAGCTCAATACACACAAATGTTAAGGGGATGCAGACCGGAGTAAGACTTTCGTCTTGTTTACATCAGGGTCCCCCATTTTCAATTCATCATGGGCTTGGAGTGTTGGTTATATTAATATGGTGTTACTTGCTAAAATAGGGTTACATAAGGATAAGTGGGGTATTCTGCTGATTGAGTGTAGACGGTTTTGGTAGTAGTTAATGTTGCATTGTGTGCCCCCCCCCCCCCCCCCTTCCTCCCCTTAGTCCCTGTATCCCTCTATCCCTCCCTCCTTTTTTCTTTTCCCTTCCCTGTCTCTCCTTGTATTTCGCCGTCCCTAGATTGCGGCGTGTGTTGTGGGCGTTTGGTTGTAGGTTTATTTGTACTGCGTTGGTATTATGTATGTGAAGTAGGTACCGGATGGGCGCTGGCCTGTCTAGGTGCAGGTGGTGGTAGGATGATTTGTGATATTCTTGGTGTGGTAAAAGCTTGGGGTGTTTCCGTTCAGGTTCGAAACTGAAGGGAGGACGCTTTGGGCTGTGAGTTGACGGTTCTTTGTGTATTCAGAGAACTGGGAGGATATTGCGGTGGCATAGTGCGGGTGTCCGTGAAATTATTAACGTGGCCAGCTGTACTATGTGTCGGTCAGGGTTTTGGTGATCTAAGTTGCTAAAAGTTTATTGTTTTCCCTGATTAGGTGGTTGGTAGCAGTAGCAACACTAATTAATTTTTATTGAGTGTTGTGGGGGGTAATGGTTGTGTGTAAGGATGAATGAAATGGATGTAGTATGAGAAGTGAAGCGAAAGCGAATAATACATTTAGTCGATACGCTAATCGGAATAATAGGTTTAGTCGATACGCTAATCGGGCATTTAAAAGTAAGAAATAAGGTTAGGATGAAAAGCGTCATCAAGCAAAGAGATTAGAGTCAGATGAAGGACCAGGTTTACAAAGGATTATTAGACAATGGATAGGAAGGGGATTAATGATTATATTTCCCAGGAAATCAGGAGGAGAGAGCACACAGGGGATTGGAAAACCTCCAGTGTTCCTGTTGAAGGAACGGACAAAAAACAAGATAAGCTGTATCGTTATTTTTTCAAGCAAATCACACTGTGTCTCTTTGAATATATTAGTATAGTGTTGCCCGACATTTCCAATGCGTAACGAAGAGTGGAAATAATAAGGGAAATGCCACTGTATTAAGTGCTGGATATTTCTGCTTTCTTTCTGTACAGGTGCTCGGCCGGACAGGTGCTCTAACGACTTCCATAACCATCTAGGGAAAACGGCTTTAATGCGCCTTGGTATAAGTATGAATGATAAGCCAGTTATCAATCCGTGTCTGCACAGTAAAAATTTGACAGTGTGAGTGTTTTAACTCAAGTAAGTAGAAGTAGTGGAAGACAGAGAAACTTGTTTTTTCAAACGGTGATTATAAGAGTGTGTTGAAAGTGGAATGAATGACAGTAACATAGGAAGTTCACCTTAGAGGAAAATTGATAGGAACAACTGAAGCGTTAGATGCAATAACAATAGAATAACAACAACGACAATATGGAAGAGGGCCTTAGTGATCGGGCCATTGGGGGGAGTAGGCCGAGAGCCTCTGCAGACATTTCCCAGATAGACTTTACCAGTGATAATGATCTGATTGATTTGAATATGGACTTCTCTCATGTGACCAGTACGACAGAAGGACTTGAAATGTTGACTATTCAAGCTGGAGTGTCCATTGCAGGCGACTGCGGTTTAACCAAGGGGCAGAAAAAGAGACTGAGGTTACAGCCGTCCCACGAAGTCCACTCTGGCCGGATGGCTGGAACTGAGACCGACAGCAGGTATGGAATACACAAACAGTTTCTACAGCCCACCCGTTTCCCATATCCACCCTGCCCTCAGCACCAGAGCCAAGATGAGAGGCGGAGCCCAACGATGGGACGTCAAACCGCCCGTGCTGAGATGGGGGAAGAGGCAGCATACTATAGACAACAGAGAGCGTTTGTGACGGCGTTCGAACAACACGAGGCAGTTCATCGAGATCTGATGAAGACACAGCTGGAGATCGGTCAAGCCGCACACGAGACTCAGAGATTGGAACGGGAACTGGCGAGAAAGACTGTGCTACTAGAAGCGACGGCTGTTGAGATCATGCTTCGGGCGTCTGACCTAGGCCGCTGTGATCAAAGAATGCCCTGTGCTCCGTTGCCCGGACAGGGAACTGGGCCGCAACAGGGTGAACAGAACCGCAGGAGGGGTGAGTTTCCAGGCCCCTCCCAACAAGAGAAGGCCCGAGGAGAGGCAGCAGAAAAGGACAGGTATGCCCCTCTCTCCTCCAGGCAACAGGACATGCGACCAGAGGACAGGAGAGGGGTGGACCTGGAGAGGACGGTGGGAGGCCAGCCGAGAGACTGTGGGAGTCATGGTAAACTGGGTGAACTGGAACCCCTGGGATGGCCGGCGTCGGCTGTGTGCTGGGGTTGTGGGGAGGTTGGCCATTTCGCTCGGTCATGTTACAAAGGGTGGAGGCCTCAGCGAAGGTCCAGAAAGAAGCAAGAGTCCAAACAGGGTTGCTGGGAATGTGGAGAGTTGGGACATTTTCAGAGGAGGTGTCTGCATAGGTCATAGGTTAATTAAGAGCAAAGCGAAAATGCACCAACAAAGTCTTTTGGGTGCTCGGGAAAATAGAGTTATTAATAAGTTAAAATGGGAAGAAGGACTGATTGGAATAAAAATAGAATAAAAAATATATAGAAGCGTTGGTACATTAGATTATGAGTGGAAGCGACTAAGATGGATGTGCAACTAACAGGGAGAGATGAAATGACTGACAGATGCATGAGCCAATCGTACTAACAGTTAATTAATAGACAAATCATGGGTTTTCCTTTTTGCTACAGTGTGTCTGATCAACTCTTGCTGTGGCAGTGAGGAAAACGTAAGGGAGAATGGTATGGTGGACGATTTTTGGTATCTCCCACCTGTGCAGCCTGGCCCGGCTGCACAGATTGGAGAGAGAGAGAAAAATGGTCACCGCAATGGCTCTTGTGGTCTTGTGAACTCTGAACCAGACGGTGTCAGAGAAGGGTTGAACAGTTGGTTTTAGACAGGAACAATGGAACATATAATATTAGACAGAGTTAGAAACAAAGGACTATTTATAGTAGTGATTACAATACTTGATCAAAGGGTGGTCAAAGTTGAAATAAGGAATTAAAAAAAAAAAAAAAAAAAAAAAAAAAAAATATTATTATTTCATTACTTATTTTATTTCTTTTTGGATTTCTAATGTTGCTGTCTTAGTTTTGCGGGGGTATTCATGCCTCTAGATGATAGTTTAATTCTGTTTGATGGGTGTGTAGCATGTAGGCACTCACAATTTTTTTGTTTGTTTTTAATTTTCTTTGTTTTTGGTTGACTATATTTTTTTTAGGAACTGGCTGGCTGGGAGGGTTCTCTCGCCGGTCAGGGATAGCAGGTGGTGGTGACACAGCGAGACTGGTAGGAGGTCTGATATAATGAGCTGGAAACTAAGAATGGACGGGAGCTGGTTCATGGTTTGTTTTCCGCTCATTAAGACTCCAGATGTAGAATCTGGAGGGTTGTGTCACTTTTTGGGTTATGGTGAGTGTTGGGGGAACATATTTCTCTGTCTATAAGAAAGCTCTGTAGGTTTTTGGTCGCCAATTGGCCGAGACAGTGTTCATGTAGGGTGCAGACATGTGAGTTTGATGATTGACTTATGGTAGACTCTGCACCGGCTTGTTGAAAGCTGGCAGAGACTGTGTGATGTGTGTTTAAAAGGGTCTGTGGTTTGTTGACCATGCACATAGGTTCTGTTGGTGATTGGCCTCGTCTAGAGCTGACTGTCCGGACCGAGGAGCTGTCGGGAAACGAGGTATTTGAAAGTGAAATAATGGTTATTCCACTGTCAAGGGTGGAGGTAGTTGTGTTGATCTTAAGATATTTGATCTAGTAAAACAGTACAGCACAAAAAGAAATGAGACAAAGATGATTTGATTGAATGCTAACGTAAGAAGCTGTGAAATACATAGATAATGAATTGGAGAAAAATGTATTGTCAAAATGCAGAACAGTAGAGAATGTATCTGCGAAAATAACTGTTTCCAATCTATTGTGTGTTTTGTAAATAATAATCCAAAATGCAAAAAAGGACAGAGGGAAAATCGTTTCCTTCTGTGGAAAATCGGAGCAGTACCAGAGACCTGCATACAACGAAGAAGGGGCGGTGATTAGCACAAGATACAACAAGAAGAAAACGGTCAAAAACGAGTTAGCAGTAAAGGCCTCAGGAGGTTTAAACAGGGATAACTGAGGCCTCAGTGGTCTTTTTAAGGAGTAAAAATGATTTATGTTGCTTGTTTGAATTTCCCTCAAATGTTTAGAGTGTTAATATTTTAGTGGTGTGATGTATTAATCTTTTCTTGCAGAGTCCATTACACAAAATAGACATTTAAGCTAAGTACATGGATAAATATAGTCTTAAACGAAAAGAAGCTGAGAATGGTACGATCATCTCTTTGCATAGAGAGACGGACCTAGACTGGATGTCATAATAATAACTGATAAATGTGTATAACTGTGAAAGGAGGGAAAGGTAGGTGAAATGATGATTTTGTAACTATACAGATGGAAAAGGGGTTGTAGTTCGATTTGGGTAAATTTTGAATTTTTTTGAAAATTTTAGAAAATATTAGCAAAAATTATGAGAATGATTTTAAACATGTTTAATTTAGAATATTAATGTTGTATAGGAGGTTATTAAACCCCCTAAGGGTGGATTGTCGTATATTTCTAAATGAAAACATGAATAAATGCAAGTAAAATGTACAAGGTAATGATTAGAAAGACAAAATTGGCTATAGTGAAGCTTGAGAGGGAGATCACCCCGCACTCAGCCAATGCACCGACAATCTGGAGGGCAAAAGACTGTTTATGATGTTAATGCACATTCCACTGGTTAGCAGCTGTGGTTTAGGCCACCTCCAACTGAAAAGCGAGGAGATCATTCTCGTTGAAACAGGAACTAAAAACTCAGAATAACCGGTGAGATCATAAAAGGTCATATTTACCCTAAGTAAGGACTTTCAAGTTACAACACGGCAGCTGCTGACTAACCCAGAGGTCAGAAAGGTGACACAGGCTATTTGGAAATATATACTAAAAGATTTAGCAATTTCATAGGTTACATGTAGGCATAAACTATTAGAATAACTTAGTCACAGTAAAGAATAAAAACTCTTAAATATTAGAAGGTAAAAACTATACAACTATTGGTCACATTATTTAATCAGTAAATAAGGTGTTCTATTAAAGAACCCAATAGGCATATGGTTTGTTATCTGGGCACTGTCTGAAAAAGTAGTCTGGTTCTTATCTAGACTATGTAAACCTTTTAGTCACAAGCATGATGTTGTATTACTCAGTGAAAAACTACCCTCTCATTAAGTAATGATTAAAGTGTCAGCAGATTCAAACTGTGAAAACCGTTGTCAGAGGACCCAGGAGGTTGTGTCAGCGAAACATGTGGTCACAGGACACCCTCAGACAGGTTTCTGCTGGAATGTGGACCAAAATAAGAAAAGCGTATGGACGTGAACAGGCAGGCAGGGTCTCCCCCCCCCTCTCGCTCTCTGTCTCCCCCTCCCCCTCTCTCTCTCTCTCTCCTCTGATAAAAAGGGCGGATGGCGACTCATTAGACACACGACTCACACCAGAAGGAACCTGGAGAGACACGTCACGCACACCCGGTGACACTCAGAGGAGACGGAGAAGGATCCCTGCAGAGCCAAGCCGTGACACAGAGGGACTGAGACCCGATGACAGACGAAATCGCTTCGCATCAGGAGAAGCGCTGACACACCAGAAAGGACCTGAAGACCCAGAGACATGGGGACAGACGATGACAGAGATCGCATCGCAACTGGAGCGCTGAAAACCTCCACCGACAGAGGGAGACTCGCCACTCAGGCTACTGAAGAGCCGATGACTCAGAGAGCCATTGAGACCAGATGACCGAGCCGAGGTTCATAGCGGACTCCGCCGATACGAAATCAAGCACTCCCTGCCTGATCGGCGAGGAGACCAGGTTGTCTTGACAACCAGACCAGCGAACCACAAGAGAGAACTCGGTGTTGGCCATGGACAACCTGAGACAGCGAACAGCACCGAGAGACGACAACAGCCAAATGAAAGAGACAATTAGATTGAGAGGATAGGAGAGGAGAGGAGGTTGATGTTAGTATGCAGACATAGGGGAACATTACTGAGAGAGGAGGAGAGGAGAGGAGAGGAGAGGAGATGAGAGGAGAGGAGAGGAGAGGAGAGGAGAGGAGAGGAGAGGAGAGGAGAGGAGAGGAGAGGAGAGGAGAGGAGAGGAGAGGAGAGGAGAGGAGAGGAGAGGAGAGGAGAGGAGAGGAGAGGAGAGGAGAGGAGAGGAGAGGAGAGGAGAGGAGGTTAGTACGCATAGGGGCACATTACAGAGCTGTGAGAGGAGCCTAGAAGCGTGGCTAATTCGAATGGTGCGCATACCAGAGAGGCTAGCTGCGTAAGAAAACGGGCACAGAGTCACTGAAAGAGGATTTCACCCATCTAATGAACACACTCGACTAGACAAATATCAAGATGTATCCATCAGTGGACCAATTCCATGCTTTCCTGTTCCTTGTGGTTGTGGTTATATTGGCGGTTAGTAGCAGTGCTATGCCATTGACCACGTTCCTTTGGTCTCACATCCACAGGCTTGTTTGGTGGTATTGACAATTGTGTCAATTTACTTCGTTGTGTTAATGTCCCAGGTTGATATTCTCTTGCAACAGGATTTAAGACCTTGTGGTGTTCCTTTTCAAAATAGGAATTCATTGCATTTGAAGGTGCACAAGATGAATGTTTACTTTCAGAGGAGTGCAACACGGCCAACCTTGCAGTGGTTGCAGCCAATTCAGTGTCCACCTCCAGTTGTTCCTTTTTTCTCTTCAACTGTAGTTCCTGCTCCTTCAACTTTAGTTCCTGCTCCTCCAAAGCATGTTTTTCTTTTAGAGATTCAGCACGAGCGAGAAGTGCAGCTCTATCGGCTTCAGCTAAAATCCTGGCAGATGACCTGCTACTTGTTTTTGAATATTTGCTCACAATGTTTGACACACTGTCATTTGGAGCAATACCATCATCAATTAAATGCAAATCACCTTCAGTTGTTTTACCATCAATTTCATCATGTACATTCGTTATACCTTCAATATTTGAAACCCACAGTTTTGCATTTGTAATACACTCATTGTTTGACAACATTTTTGCTTTAAACCAGGTGTCTTGTTCTTCTTTTTATTTTATTTTATTTTTATTTTTTTTACTTTTTTCTTTTCGTGTCAACGTTAACACGCACAATTGAGCCAAAATTCACTCAATTAATGACAGATTTCATTGATAAATTGAGGGAAAACTTTGCAAGTCGATTTGATGAATTTGACATGTCCAGAGAATTGATGCATTTTGTGAGCAACCCATTTGCCAATGTAGCTGCTATTTCCACAAAAGGACAAGAGTTCCTTGCATCACTTCACATTGATGAAGGTCTCCTGCAACTTGAAATAATTGACATGCAAGCATCATCTGCTCTGAAGCAGGCACTTGAGAATGAATCCACCACAACATTTTGGATAAAGTGTATTCATGTCAAGACATTCCCCAAAATAAAAACGCTGGCAATATCTGTGCTAACAATGTTTGGCTCAACATACACCTGTGAATCCAGTTTCTCTCACATGAATGCCATTAAAACAAGCAACCGTGCCTCCTTGACAAATGAGCATTTGCATCACTGTTTGCGGGTAGCCCTCACTTCCTATGAACCCTCTTTCTCTGCCATTGCCCAGTCAAAGAAGTGCAATCGCTCTCATTAGATGTGTGTATGTAGGCTAGGCCTGTCTGCCCCCCACCCCCCTGATGTTTGAGAGTTAAGAGTGGACAATAAGTGCTAATAAGATGCTGTGATTTGCTGTTGTTGCACAGACATGAAGCACTTTTTCATAAGCTCAGCTGCACTATAAATGTGTTTTTTTGTTCAAGTGTTGATGTTAGAATGTTCAGATGCACATCATGCACTTGTTTGTTTTTTATTTTATTTTTATATTGAAATGTTGAAGAGGAGATGTTGCAGTTGTTGCACAGTCATAAATGAAGCACTTTTTGCAGGAGATGTTGCAGATGTGGCACATAAATGAAGCACTTTTTTTTAAAAGTATACTACTTTTGCAATGTAGTTAAATAAAAGTTGTGAAAATGTGGTTGCGTGTTGTGTCAAGTGTACATATATTCATAGCACGGGAAGGCGCCGTGGCAGTCCGGCCCCTGGCCCCTTGGGTTTCTGACAATGTGGCCCCCTGAACAATTTAGTTGAATAGCCCTGATGTAACGTATAACCCAACAGATTGTCATGTATGCATTTCGCCTCATAACACTGTAAGAGCATTCTCTACTTTTGCCTTCTCATTATTTAACATGAAACCAAGAATTGCATCTTTTATCTTGGCTGCCATGTTAAATTTACATTTTCTGCTGGCTTCCAATTTGCCACAATGTTCTGCAACAGCCTTGGCAGTCATTTTAACGACACGTTTCCCAGTGACGTCACCGCGAGCAGCGGAGCGCACTGGGGTCTCCATGGAAACGTTTGACGCCGGTTTGCGCGTCTCCATGTTATTAGATAGTCAGTGAATTAAAACGAGATGGCTGGCGAGTCGTGCAACAAAGTCAATACAAAAAGGTCCGCGTGTAAAAGTAAAAGTCAAGTGTTATTCCACTTCAGCAACCATGGATTTATGCTCAACCCCAAGTTATGTGCGCGCACAATTTTACATGGCCATGCATTTATATAGCGCTATAAACATACCTCCTTGCGTTGGGTACCATGCTGTCGCTCTCGGACCAGTACTCGCGGTCCAGTACTGTTCCTCAGCCAAACTTCAGGTCAGCACCGGTGTGTTCCTCGTCCACGAACGGCCTCAGGCGGCTCCCCGATGCAGCAGCAAACAGTAGAATCCTCTTCCTCCACAAACGACAACAGCAGCTCCTCGTCTTCCTCCGGTGGAGATTCTCCGACGTCCCAAACGCAGCGAATCTTCCCCAGTCTCAAAACAAGAGTCCAACTGGTGCTGGGTTTTTGACTAATATTAAAGGAGCTCCCGTCTATACGGAGCTACTGAGCAGTTTTGATCCCGTAGCTAGACTGGCTGAAGCGCCGTTCTACTCCTGGTCTCATACCAAAACAGTCCTTTGTCCCAATGATACGTGCAGGAAAATGGTGTTTATTTTCCCTCACCGTCAAACAGAATGTCTTCATAAACTGATAAAATAATAATGAACACAATAACTAATTAGATACAAACATTTCGACCTGTGACCTGCGTCGTGCGTGCGGTCAAAAACCATTGCCCTTTCCGGGTCAAAACTCCTCCTCATACAGGTGTACCTGACGCTTAAATAAAAGAAGCGCCACCCCCTGGTCACATAAATCCACTGCACATTAAATCCATTTTGGCCGTTACACACATGTTTGTATTGGTATGCTTATCCAAAATGGCAATCTGGTCAAGCTCATTTTCATGTCAAGCAAGTAATTCTCCTTTCTTCTTGTTCTACTTGTTGTTCTGAGATCCTTCAACGTCTGTCTGTCTGTGTTTTTTTTTTTTTTTTTAGAGATTTTCTAAATAATGTAAGCCAATAAATAAAGGCTTTTTAAAAATGTGTAGAGCTGCCTTGGATCTCAACCTTTCTTTTATAAGCGAATCCTACCCCGGATTTAATCCAAAGAGCACCTACCTGAAACAAAATAAGAACGCTGAAGCCCTCTCCATATCCTCTGTTTTGTCTGTACAAGGATGTTGAGGTTGTTCTACGAGTCGGTGATAGCGGGCACCTTCTTGTACGCTGTGACCTGCTGGGGCAGCGGACTGAGAGCGGGGGACGCAAACAGCCTGGATAAGCTGGTCAGGAAGGCCAGTAACGTGGTAGGGGTGTAGCTGGACTCTGTAGCGGGGGTGGCGGAGAGGCGGAGCCTTGCTAAGCTCCATGCCATCAGGGACAACCCCTCCCATCCACTATACACATAGACTATGCTAGACTGACACTCCCAAGATGTAGCACTAAACGGCACAGGAAGTCCTTCATTCCGACAGCCATCAGACTTTACAATGCATCACTGTGCCTCACTGCATCACTGAGCACAGGGTGACAGTTACCATCTTCCTGGACTTTTACTTTTAATTAAAACAACATTGTTCAATATTACACATACTGTACACTTACTGCAGATTTCTGTATATTTTATATTAGAATGTATATACATATAACAAAGGAAATGTGAATCCCGGACAGTACTTTATTATTATTTTATTGTTAGGCTTCTTTATTCTTAGGCAATTTTTTTGTTATTCGTATAATTTGTGACTTTGTTTTATCTACCTAAATGTTTACTGTGAGCGATTTGTAGTGCCAAATTTCCCTTGGGATGATTAAAGTATTTCTATTCTATCGTCAGAGGTGACTGGTCCATTCACCGGGAGGCAAAACTGGACGTGGTCACTTTTCCGAAACTGAAGCTCGTTGGCTCTTTGGTTATATAACCTGAGATTGGAAGCATGTTTGATTGATTGATTGAAAATTGTATTAACAGATTGCAGAATGGGTACAATACAGTACGGCTGAATACATACAGATGCAGACCAGAGAAAGACTTTTGTCTTGTTTACATTAGGGTCCCCCATTTTCAATTCATAACATTTATGACATACATGACATACAGATATATGTTACAGGTACCAGGATATGGCACCTGATAGCAGATATATGTTTAACCTATGAAACAGGTTGTAGTTAGTCATTTGACAAAGGAAGGTGCAGACATGATGTTACTGACTCTGGGTCCTCCCGGTTGTCTTTCAACAACGTTTATTTATTCCACAGAATAATCAATCAATCATTGTATCATCATTGTATCATCATTGTATCATCATTGTATAATCATTGTATCATCATTGTATAATCATTCAGTTCAATTAGTTACATTACTTTAATACATTCAATTATAATCCCATTCTTGTTATTAATTCAAAAGCATATTCATCATTGCAACACACATTCTACCCTTTTAGGATACCCTGGTTCACTTCAATAGCATTTTCCTTTTAAATGTAGTTATCCAGTATTATATACTGTACATTGTGATTACTTATGTATTTATACATAGTTGGCGTCTTAAGTATAAGCACGTGAGAAGAGAAACATTCTCCTGTTAACCTCTGTCTAGACATGTCTAGGCATGTTGGAAGAGACCATCGTATGTCTTTTAAACAACACTGTCATTCTCATTGTCTGTCAAACAATTCCTTAAATCACCAATAAGTGTTACCTTTATCATCAGTCATTTATCATCAGTCATATCCACTATTCTCTAGTATACAGAAATACCTTAACACCTCAGTGTTACCCATATTTGTGTTCCGGTTCAAGTTCTATTGAAACTCAAATGTGCAATGAAAGTGCATTTATATATATATGAGCATATATATGAGCATGTGGTACCGCTCCGGTGTTTAGCCACCTCCCAGGTAGTGTAAGCTAAAGTAATTTCCCTCTAACCGTCTTATACACAATATACACATTTACTACACAGCAATTCAACCCAAAACAGTATGTATTTCAAGACATAAACCTTTATAATCCCCTTGGAGATACTTAACTCTGACACGTTAGTGATTAAATGGACAATTGTATTCCAACACTATTTAAATGTACCACGAAACATGGCGCCATCAATAGACGGTCTGCTTCTCAAACACGTTACTTGTCGTCTTAAACTTCTTAAACTTGACTCAAACATCGACAATAGTTACTTCATTTAAACCCTCGACCTTGCATGTATCCTTGTTAACCTTTATGTGTGTTTTGTAGTATATTACCCACCTATGAAACAGGTTGTAGTTAGTCATTTGACAAAGGAAGGTGCAGACACGATGTTACTGACTCTGGGTCCTCCCGTTGTGAGACTGAGATCACCTTGTGCATCCCTAAGCACAAAGTACGGTTCCCTGGAAGGCAAAGCCACTAAACACCAGTCCTATACTGCCACCTATTGACCAAATTATGTTAATGTCTCCCATTACATATAAATGACTGTTCTACCTTGTTTCTGATGGATGTAATCCTGTACCAATATGTTCACACTGTTTTGACACATAATCTAAAGATATTAACGTGATACCACTTCTAGTGGGCATCACACACTCCCTGACCTTAAAAAAATGGCTCCTGACATTTCCGAAAATCACCAAACACAACCATCCAATATCACCCTCAGGCGTGAACCCCTAACAAACTCCCCATGGGTGGACCGTGGGTGTCGGTTGGACGGTAAGCATACTGGGCATGTTGTGGAAGGCTGTAAAAAATTTGGATGCAACCATGGCATTACGAAGGGTATCAATGGATGTGGTAGTGGACTGTGGTGTGGTGCAGGCACCATCGGTGGCCACTGTACAACTGAATTCACGGTCACCTTGTTCTGCACTGACGGTTCACCTAGCATATCATACGTAAGACATTGTCTAGGCCTTCTGTCACAGGCAGACCTCCTAACCTCTGACTGGACCTGTTCTACCGGCGAGAGTGGAGGGGTTCGGAGATTGAGCTGGGCTACGGGGGAGTGAGCTTGGGATTGGGCTATTGGAGAGTGAGCTTGGGAGTGGGGTTGGGGTATTGGAGAGTGAGCTTGGGAGAGGGAATGGGATATTGGAGAGTGAGCTCGGGGATGGGGTTGGGGTATTAGAGAGTGAGCTCGGGGGGTCTCCCTTTCTTCTTCTTCCCCTGATTCACTAACATATCCCTCCGGTCTGGCCAAGACAGGCACATTTCCATTCGTGTTTCCTCCCCTGTCGTCTTCACTCTCAGGGCACAGGCCTGGCATGACTTCAGGTCGTCGTTCACGGTGTCCAAGTGATCTTTCCTCTGTCCTTTCAACAGGTATCCTTAGCCAGTATCCTCTGTCACTGTCATCATACGAATCACTGTCAGTGCTGTCCCTTGTCTCTACTTGTCTTCGTGTGTCTGACATTCTTCCTTGTCTTGGTCTGTCATTCGTTTTCTTCGCAGGGACAGTTCTGGCTGGCGGTGGAGTCATTTCCACGGGAAAATCATTTACCAGCAGTAAGAGATTTCGGTGTAGTGTTCTGGTCTTTTTCTGGTCTCCATGTTCAGGGCAGACAATGTATACTGGACTCTCAGCGAGCTGGCTTTTGACCACGTAGATCGCCTTCTCCCAGTACGATCTCAACTTGCCTGGTCCTCCACGCTGACTGAGGTTTCTCACCAGAACTCTGTCTCCTGACTGCAGTACTACTCCTTTTGTTTTCTTGTCATAAGTTACTTTTCCTCTTGCACTGGACTTTTTGCTATGTTCACAAGCAATCCGATAGGCTTCAGACATCTTCTCAGCCCATTGCTCCGCGTATCCTCTGGGTGAGTACGGTTCCTCTTTCTTCGTTAACCCAAACAACATGTCAACGGGGAGGTGTGGATGACGACCGTAGAGTAGGAAAAAGGGTGAGTAACCCGTTGATTCATGTTTGGTACAGTTGTACGCATGTAACACATGCGGGAGGTGGTCCTTCCACCGCAATTTCTCATTTTCAGTCAATGTCCTCAACATCTGTAGTATGGTCCCATCGAGCCGCTCCGCTGGGTTGCTCTGTGGATGGTAGGGTGATGTTCTAGAGTGGCCGACCCCAGACAGCCGTTGCAGTGCTTGGAACAGTTTATTCTCAAATTCTCTACCCTGGTCGTGATGTAATTTCGAGGGATAACCGAATTTGGGTATAAAAAGTCATTAAAGATACGCTCTGCAGCTGTTTTCCCACTCTTGTTCTTGGTGGGGTACGCCTGGGCGAACCTAGTGAAATGGTCGATCACCACTAGGATATATTCATACCCTCCACGACTAGTTTCCAGATGTAGATAGTCGATACACACAAGTTCTAATGGGAAGTTGGAGGTAATGCTGCCCATGGGAGCTCGGACATGTGTGACCGGCTTCTTAGACTTGATACAAGGACATCTTCGGGTCACATATTCTTCAATCTCTCTGGACATGAAAGGCCAGTAGAATCTTTCTCTTGCGAGGTGGATCACTCTTTCCGTTCCAACATGACCCATCTCATTATGTAGATGTTTCAGGGCAAGTGTTCTATACTTTACAGGGAGGACCAACTGTTGGTATTGATTGGTCTTTCTGTAAGGGAGATCATTTTCAATATGTAATCTGCTCCATTCATGAAGTAGCTTTCGGGTTGCTGCACTTACGGTTTTTCATACGTCGTCTGACAATTTCGTGTTCGACTCTTTCAACTCCCTGATTGTGTTGATGGCTTGGTCCTCTTTTTGGGCCTTCACCAGTTCATCGTGACTGATTGTTTGTAGGTGTGGGTGAGACTGCTGGTTTGAGTCTGGGGACGCGATGTTGAGCGCCGCAACCCATGCCACGTCTTTCCTTTCAACTGCTTGGCTTCCTTCCCACGTTGCTCGTACTGCTTCATTAGAGAGCTCTTCTGTGCAGGTCCTTTCATATCTCTCCATATCCAGGGGAAGGCGGGAAAGAGTGTCTGCATCTATGTTGGACTTTCCGGGTCTGTATTTGACGTCAAACCGGAAGTCTGCCAGTTCTCCAACCCACCGATGACCGACTGCATTGAGCTTGGCAGTACTCATTACTAGGGATGGGTACCTTTCACATTTGAACCGATACCGGTACCGGTACCTGTGAATCGATACCGGTACCCAACGGTACCTTTTTTCGGTACTTTAGTCTCAAGAAATTTAATTTGCCTACCTCAGTCGTAAAAAAAATAATCCAAACTTCAAATAACTACAATTTCTACAGTTTTCGGCTTGTCATTGCTCTGACTGCTTTGTTGTTGAATCAAGTCAAATCCTAGGTAAGCATATATTGTGCGTGTGAACGTTGACATGAAAAGAAAAAAGTAAAAAAAAAAAAAAAAAAGTAAAAAAAGAAATTAATAAAAAAAGATTTTATTTTTATTTTTTTTTATTTTTTTTTCGGTTTCTCACTTGATTAGATACTCGGTAGTACCGACGTGTTTCGGTTCGGTACCTCAAAAACTGCTGTGGTGTTTCACTATCCTTTTGCTTTGTACACATGAGTTCTTGAAACAACTCTGTATTACTTTGTTCACCGAGGTGAGAATGGAGAAAACCCTTCAGCTCATCGATAGTCAAATCGTCTTTTACCATAGCACGGGCGCCGCCCCACCTGCTGTTAAATCAGAGAAGAAGAAAATAAAACTTTTTTGTTTTTTGTTTTATAGCCCTATAAATAATATAAACATGTTTAAAATGAATAATATTTACTCATTTTAAGTATGTTTGTATTTCCAATGCACAATATAACGTTATTATCTAAAATAAAAATACACTCGTTTTCCTGAGCAGGAAGTGACGTTTTTTTATTTTTTTATGTTTTCGTATTTCTCGGCCCGGGCTAGACGCGATAGCGCTCTGAGTGCGCGTCACAGTTTGATCGCTGTATCCGTAACAGCCAATCAGTGCATAACGCGTTGTGCGTTGAAATATGACTATTATGTTGGAATCCGGGCGCGATTTGAAGCGGTCTAGTCAGTAGCGTCAAGAATTTCTGTAGCCGCATTTCGCGGAGACGCTCTCTGATTGGCCGACGCCAGTATTTTTTTCCGTAGCAGAATTTCACAGAGACGATCTCTGATTGGCCGAATCCAATTTCTAATGTTCCAATTCTAGCTTATTCCTAGGTTGGTGATGCAGGCAGCTGTTTGTCTTAGAGCGTGCCGTGACTGCAAGTTCTTTAGACTGTTAAGCTTAGGCACTCTTTCAAAGTTGGTTATGGTTAGAGTTTGTCTTAGAGCATGGCGATAGAACGCCAGGTAGTTTGCAGTCTGTTCGAGCGGAAATGGACAAAGGAATGAAGTACTTGTGTTGTGGTGCTGCTAACTGCTAACAAGCTAACACTTGGCTAACAAGCTATATGGCGGATGCAGTCTGGACACAGTGGACAGTGGTCTGGAATACATCAACAGTGGATTGATTATACACTACTTTATCAAGGCAAGCCCTCCTGCCCTGGACGTGTCAACTAAACAGTGAGTCTCTCTCTCTCTTTCTCTCTCTCTCTCTCGCTTTTGGATTGAAAATACGTGGATTATGGCTTGTTCAATATCGTCTATGTTTGAATGAATGAATGAATGAGAATTTTATTAACAGATTGCAGAATGGGTACAATACAGTACGGCTCAATACACACAATTGTTAAGGGGATGCAGACCAGAGAAAGGCGTTTGTCTTGTTTACATCAGGGTCCCAGATTTTCGATTCATATCGATAGTTTAATAGCTAGCCTTGGCTCGTTTAACAATATGCAAAATATGTGTACAGCCCTGTACTCATACTGAAGTTATTCTTGGTATATAATAGGTCTGATTGTGTAATGAATCGATTCCACGTCGCGCTGTGTGTGAGAGAGAGAAGGAGAGAGGGAGAGATCTGCGTGTGTTTGGAGATGGAGCGAGTTTTGTTTCTAACTTTTCTATTTATATATTGTGTTTCAAGTTGTGAATTAGACTATACTTTATTTGACTGGTTGTGTGTTGTTGTAGTAACAGCTGAGCGACTCGTTCATAAGAGCCGATTCATTGCCGTGAGCGTGAGTCAAATCGTTCACGTCTTGCCATGAGTCGGTTGCGTGGTACTGTACATGTTTGCAAAATGTTTGGTATAGCGCCCCTAGTGGCGAAGCATCCACGGGCCGCCACTGGCTTTGATCACTCTCAAAACTGCTCTAACAACCTCTGCATCGCTGAATTGCTCCTTCAGACCTTCGTCGATCTGTTTGCAGAAACTGTTGTAACTAATGTCTGATCCCTGGTCTCCTATCTGACCTCCCTGGAGCTTAAACTCCCTGCGGTGAAGGTACGACAGTTCTCTTAAAGATATTAGTTTATCTGGCGACACACCAGAGGTTTCCTGTTTACTTTCGGTGTCTGGTACACTCTCATTCAATGGCACAGCCTGAGCTGTGGGTGGTAGTACACTTGGCAGGCACTGTAAAACCTGGTTGCCTACTTTTGAAGTGGGCACACCCTCAATGGTTTCACTTACATCATAAAAGACGCTAATGAGTCGACTGGTACTGCATCACTTTGACTGGTGCACCGTAGGCCCTCGGTTTTACCCTCTGCTGGACCCACCACCTCACTCTGCATAAGCCCATCAGTCACATCTTTTATCTGTAATAAATAAGACAACCCTGTATCCTCTAACTCCAGTAAAACCTTACTGTACAGGTAGTCGTTGATAAAGTTGAAGCACCCCTCCGCGTCATCTACGGTAAGGTGGGTTCGGTCAGACGTCTCCAGTCCTGTTATCAGTTCCAATGCCTCGGCAATGCGAAACAGTTCATCCGCAGGTAGAGTGAGCAGGCTCTTCTTGATGTCCCACACCAAGCTTTTCCTCTCGCTGTCTCCCATGGCTGCTTCCCGATTCCTCGCACTTGGCTCTCAGTTCAGGATCACTGTGGCGACTTTCCGTGGTGGGTGGATCTCCTCTACACGACACCGGTCTTCCTTCTCGTCAGGTGGAGTAGTGGACGCAGCTCTCGTTGTCGTCTGGCATCAGATGAGGCACTTCACTGCAGATCAATCCCTCATTCGACGACCTTTACACCGGGCGTTGGTTCCTGGTTCATCGGGTCGCGGTTGGTGTCAAGATCTCTGGATTAGCTCCCATCCAGCAGGTGGCGCTGATCCCGGACGAGCCCCCAATAAACTGTTACAGGTACCAGGATATGGCACCTGATAGCAGATATATGTTTACCATATTGATCAAATTGTTTACACTGCCTGTGTTGTCTTTTACTACCTGTATACTGTGTTGTTTTACTACCTGTACCCCTCCCCCCTCCCCCCATGCTGCTATGATGCCTGAATTTCCCCAAGGGGATCAATAAAGGAATATCTTATCTTATCTTATCTTATTTAACCTATGAAACAGGTTGTAGTTAGTCATTTGACAAAGGAAGGTGCAGACACGATGTTACTGACTCTGGGTCCTCCCGGTTGTCTTTCAACAACATTTATTTATTCCACAGAATAATCAATCAATCATTGTATCATCATTGTATCATCATTGTATCATCATTGTATCATCATTGTATAATCATTGTATCATCATTGTATAATCATTCAGTTCAATTAGTTACATTACTTTAATACATTCAATTATAATCCCATTCTTGTTATTAATTCAAAAGCATATTCATCATTGCAACACACATTCTACCCTTTTAGGATACCCTGGTTCACTTCAATAGCATTTTCCTTTTAAATGTAGTTATCCAGTATTATATACTGTACATTGTGATTACTTATGTATTTATACATAGTTGGTGTCTTAAGTATAAGCACGTGAGAAGAGAAACATTCTCCTGTTAACCTCTGTCTAGACATGTCTAGGCATGTTGGAAGAGACCATCGTATGTCTTTTAAACAACACTGTCATTCTCATTGTCTGTCAAACAATTCCTTAAATCACCAATAAGTGTTACCTTTATCATCAGTCATTTATCATCAGTCATATCCACTATTCTCTAGTATACAGAAATACCTCAACACCTCAGTGTTACCCATATTTGTGTTCCGGTTCAAGTTCTATTGAAACTCAAATGTGCAATGAAAGTGCATTTATATATCTATATATGTATAGGGCCGTTCTCAACCCTACTAGGAATTTGCTAAACCGAGACTGTAACTGAGGGGTACAATTCCCTGACTGTATTGAGAGTATGGTATTATTAAACCACTACTTAGTTATGTACTTTAATTACTGGCCATACAGTACATGAATATATCTGGTGAACACCCACACAAGAATACGGCAATGACACATAAAGTTCTAGTTAGAGGGATTTATTATTATTAGAGCAGCAACGATAGGTTACAGATTGAGAATTATACTTGCGCTTGTAAGGCGAAGAACACTTAAAGTAGGTCAAGAGCGTAAGTCCATGAGAATAGTAAGATGGGTATAACTGACGCCACCTGTAGCATAGCAATTACATAAGGCACACTAGTAGTCAGCTGGAGACACTGGGGGGTTCCCTCCGGTTGTAAGCCGGCAGGGTAGAGGAATGTTCGGGTGCAAAGTCTGGGTCAACGAGGAATAAAGAAGCTCCAGCTACGGGAGTCGATGCATGTACTCCCCTTGATCGGCAGACAAAGCAGCAGCTATAATCCAAGTATGCTCGACAGCATGGACGAAAGCTAGCCAGCCTCTGGTCCTAGAGGCGGGCTCGAGGGTGCTCCTCACAGGGGTAGATCCCACACGATAGTGGGGTAGACGGTTCTCTGCTCCAGCAGCCACGGTACCAAAGCAATATAATCCGACCAGAAAATGGTTCTGCATTCGCCGGTGTAGATTCTCCTGTGCACTATCCTTCACATTTAACTAGGTCAAACTTGACGTTATTTCACTAAACTCTGACACTTTTACTATCCTATTCGCACATGTTATAAGTGCTCTATTTAGATGCAAAGTTGCTCACTTCACTTGGTCGTTGACTCGTGGTGAAGGCTTTACTTGTAATAAACGAACTTGAATGAATGACTAAGTGCTGCTGTTTCCACCTGCGCCGTATTTATACGTAAGGTGAATTATCTAGTGCCAACCTCAGTTCTGTCTCGTATTACTGCGCAAACCTGGACATGTTGAGACATGCCTTGGCGTTGCCTTTGAACTTGCTGTTGGGGGTATGGTCGTTGGCGCCTAGGGGTCGCTGTCCAATAGGAGAACGAATATTATGGACTGGTTTGTACCCAGGTAAAGGGATATTCCGTGTATATATACAAATAATATACAAGGGATATCAAACGATATACAAATATTATACAAGGGATCTCAAGCAATAAATATATATATTCGGTTTAATCTGACCCTTTGTAACAGCCGCCTCCTAATTAGTCCGCACCTAATTAGATAAAGCAAAGACAGATTAATAGTCCTGTCAACTACTCAATGTCTGTTGTGGGGGGTAGGGCAATCTACAAAGTCAGTGGGTCATGATCGTCATCAAGGGAGTCAGGGAGCCTTGGCAACTCTATCAGCCTCGCCACGGGTCGGGTGTGGCGGTGAGGCAGGTCGGCCCTCCTGGGTATACTGGGCTGTGCTCGGCTGTGTCTCCACATCCTCCGTCTGTTCCTCTTGTTTGGTCTGTACCCCGTCTGAGGAGGGGCCGGTTCCGGCCGCCCCATCAAGGAGTCGCTTGGGGTGCTGGGTTCGAGGTCAGCTACGTTGCTTGGAGCGCAGCTGAGGGGGGTGGAGTTCGGAACACCCTCTTCTTGGGCCCACGGTTCTGTCACAGGCCTCTCGTCTAATGTCAATAGCCTCTCAACGGGCTGTACGAGAGAGTGACCGGTGTCGCTCACCTTTGTGTGCAGGCAGCGTGTAGACGTGGGTTGACTGTCAAGTCCGTAGAGGGGGCCCTGGAGCGCCCACCCCAGTCGGGTCTGAACCGCGACTGGGCATCCTTTGGGTCCGATGTGGGCCGCCTCAATTGGGAGAATGAGGTCCGCGTGGTCGGAGCCTATAAGCAGGGTCGGTGTGGCGCCGTCGATAAGCGGTATAGGTAGTCTGCGTAGGTGCTCGTACTTCGCCATCAGCTGTGGGATGGGGTAGGTGTACTGTGACAGGCCTATGTCGTGGCTGGTGAAGACGTTGGTGATGCTATACTGCTTCTCGGGCTGATCCACCGCTGCTATCTTGAAGGAGACATTTTCACCCTTTATGGTCTTCTGGTCTCTTCTAATGGTACGGATTGTCATTGTTCCTTTGGCACCCCGCAGGCCCAGCTGGGCTGCGGCGGAAGCGAGGAGGAGAGTCTTTTCAGACCCATCGTCTAGGACGGCGTAAGTGTCCAGGACCTTGTCCTCGTAGCTCAGGAGCACTCTGACCACTTTGATGAGCACTCGGGGGGTCCCGCTATGCTGGTCTATGTGGAGCACTCCTGTTGGTGGGTTGCCTTGGATCTTCTGGAGTGGTGCCGACTCGCGGTCGTCCGAGTAGCACCATGACTCCCAGTGTCTGCTGTAGCAGGCGGTACACCAGGGGGCGGTCTGGTGGATCTTCGGTACTGGTGCCACCGCCTCGGCCTGATACATCACCGTGACGGGCCCACTTTGTTGTCCTGGTGTTTTCTAGTCAGTCTCTCGGCGACGTAGGCCGGTTCTTCCCGGTGGCTGGGTCTCGTATGGACCGGTCGGGGAGGGGGGTCGGAGACGTAGACAGGATCCTCTTGTTGGCCGGGTCCCGGGTCGCTTCGTCGGGTAGGGGAAGGTGCCCTAGACCCTTGTCGTGATGATCTCCGGGAGCTCCGTGTGGAGCGAGGGGGTGTCGCCATGGCAATCAATTGTTCTATCATCTGCGCCTGCAGCCGGTCGCGCTCTGCTTCGCGCTGGGCATGGGTGGCGTCGCGCTCTGCTTCGCGCTGGGCATTGGCGGCGTCGCGCTGTGCATTGGCGCTGGCATGGGCGGCGTCGCGCTGTGCATTGGCGCTGGCATGGGCGGCGTCGCGCTGTGCATTGGCGGCGGCGCGCTGTGCAACGGCGCGGCCTCTTTCAATGTTCTCTTCCGTCTGAAGGCGTCTGGTCTCCAGTTTTATGCGGTCGTCTTCATTCCTTTGTTGCGCCTGGAAGCGCTCTCGCTCGGTTGCAGCGTGTTCTCGTTCACTAAGGGCTTGCGCTTGGAGTTGCGCGTAAAGGCGCTCTCGTTGGTCTGCAGCTTGTTCGCGCTCGCTCGTCTGTTGAGCCTGGAGGCGCTCTCTTTCCATGGTAGAGTGTTCGCGCTCACTTAGTTGTTGTGCCCGGAGGTGCTCTTGTTCCATGGAAGACTGTTCGCGCTCACTAAGCGCCTGTGCTTGAAGTCGATTGCGTTCACCCTGAAGTCGATCGCGTTCAGTGGAGGCTGCCAGGGTGGCGATGAATGCCTGCGCCAGCATCTGGTCCGCCTCGCTGGGGGATGACACTGACGGAGGTGACCGGCTTCTGACAGTGCTCGTTGGAGATCTGTTCTCTGGGCGCGCCTCGAGATCCATCTCCTCGGCACGCTTCTCTTCTGGTGGTGTGTCGGGTTCTGTCCCTGGAGCGCTTTCTTTATCCTGGAGCTCTCCGGGGACTATCCCGGTGACGTTGTCTGGAGGTATAGTCTGGTCATGTCCCACCTGGTCCCCCTCGTGAGCTGAGTCAGTTTGGTCTGAATCCACTGGGGTCTCTACTGGTCGGGTCGCCTGGTCGGTAGGATTTGACATGCTTTGACTATCCGCTTTATCCGCATTTAACGTCTGTTTAAAGCTAGGTATTAGACTGACAGCGTAGTCCTCTAGATAGGGAGGTGGCTGACGTCTGCGCTGCGGGCGTTCTAGCTTGGGAGAGCCGCTTGGGGAGTGTTCACCGCTGGCCATGGTTAATATCAATATTATATTAGATATTACACTGATACCATCCGGCTCGAAGGACCAATTGTAACTGAGGGGTACAATTCCCTGACTGTATTGAGAGTATGGTATTATTAAACCACTACTTAGTTATGTACTTTAATTACTGGCCATACAGTACATGAATATATCTGGTGAACACCCACACAAGAATACGGCAATGACACATAAAGTTCTAGTTAGAGGGATTTATTATTATTAGAGCAGCAACGGTAGGTTACAGATTGAGAATTATACTTGCGCTTGTAAGGCGAAGAACACTTAAAGTAGGTCAAGAGCGTAAGTCCATGAGAATAGTAAGATGGGTATAACTGACGCCACCTGTAGCATAGCAATTACATAAGGCACACTAGTAGTCAGCTGGAGACACTGGGGGGTTCCCTCCGGTTGTAAGCCGGCAGGGTAGAGGAATGTTCGGGTGCAAAGTCTGGGTCAACGAGGAATAAAGAAGCTCCAGCTACGGGAGTCGATGCATGTACTCCCCTTGATCGGCAGACAAAGCAGCAGCTATAATCCAAGTATGCTCGACAGCATGGACGAAAGCTAGCCAGCCTCTGGTCCTAGAGGCAGGCTCGAGGGTGCTCCTCACAGGGGTAGATCCCACACGATAGTGGGGTAGACGGTTCTCTGCTCCAGCAGCCACGGTACCAAAGCAATATAATCCGACCAGAAAATGGTTCTGCATTCGCCGGTGTAGATTCTCCTGTGCACTATCCTTCACATTTAACTAGGTCGAACTTGACGTTATTTCACTAAACTCTGACACTTTTACTATCCTATTCGCACATGTTATAAGTGCTCTATTTAGACGCAAAGTTGCTCACTTCACTTGGTCGTTGACTCGTGGTGAAGGCTTTACTAGTAATGAACGAACTTGAATGAATGACTAAGTGCTGCTGTTTCCACCTGCGCCGTATTTATACGTAAGGTGAATTATCTAGTGCCAACCTCAGTTCTGCCTCGTATTACTGCGCAAACCTGGACATGTTGAGACATGCCTTGGCGTTGCCTTTGAACTTGCTGTTGGGGGTATGGTCGTTGGCGCCTAGGGGTCGCTGTCCAATATGAGAACGAATATTATGGTCTGGTTTGTACCCAGGTAAAGGGATATTCCGTGTATATATACAAATAATATACAAGGGATATCAAACGATATACAAATATTATACAAGGGATCTCAAGCAATAAATATATATATATTCGGTTTAATCTGACCCTTTGTAACAGTGACCATGGTATAACTCAAGGGAATAGATTTATATTTACATTTAACGGAGGGCGCAATAGAGAGAGAAAGAGAGAGAGAGAGAAAGAGAGAGAGAGCGAGAGCGAGAGCGAGAGCGAGAGCGAGAGCGAGAGCGAGAGAGAGAGAGAGAGAGAGAGAGAGAGAGAGAGAGAGAGAGAGAGAGAGAGAGAGAGAGAGAGAGAGAGAGAGAGAGAGAGAGAGAGAGCATGTGGTACCGCTCCGGTGTTTAGCCACCTCCCAGGTAGTGTAAGCTAAAGTAATTTCCCTCTAACCGTCTTATACACAATATACACATTTACTACACAGCAATTCAACCCAAAACAGTATGTATTTCAAAACATAAACCTTTATAATCCCCTTGGAGACACTTAACTCCGACACGTTAGTGATTAAATGGACAATTGTATTCCAACACTCTATTTAAATGTACCACGAAACATGGCGCCATCAATAGACGGTCTGCTTCTCAACCACGTTACTTGTCGTCTTAAACTTCTTAAACTTGACTCAAACATCGACAATAGTTACTTCATTTGAACCCTCGACCTTGCATGTATCCTTGTTAACCTTTATGTGTGTTTTGTAGTATATTACCCACCTATGAAACAGGTTGTAGTTAGTCATTTGACAAAGGAAGGTGCAGACTCTGGGTCCTCCCGGTTGTGAGACTGAGATCGCCTTGTGCGTCCCTAAGCACAAAGTACGGTTCCCTGGAAGGCGAAGCCACTAAACACCAGTCCTATACTGCCACCTATTGACCAAATTATGTTAATGTCTCCCATTACATATAAATGACTGTTCTACCTTGTTTCTGATGGAGGTTATCCTGTACCAATATGTTCACACTGTTTTGACACATAATCTAAAGATATTAACGTGATACCACTTCTAGTGGGCATCACATATACAGTACTGTCTATTTACAGACAGAGTTTCTAAAAGAGAATAGAGAATAGGGAAGTATTTCGACATGTACATGGGTACCTTAGTGGTGTAGTGTATCTTGTAGACCAGGCCCATTGCAAGTTGCTGTACTCTGTCGTCTACTCTAAGCCATCCTAGACCGTCAAAATGGCCAGCGGTGAGGTGGGCTTTAGGAGTAAGGTCAAGCAGTAGTCTGACTAGTTTGTTTTGTGATGTTTGTAATCTTGTTTTTAGTGCCTTTGAGGTGCTTTGGTACCATGAGGTGCAAGCATAGTCGTATAGTACCCTTGAATGAATGCTCCTGTTAGAGTCTTCAGAGTATTCTTGTTTACCAGAGATGAGATCCGTTACAAGAATCTTGTTTGTTGGTTGACTTTTTGATTACATTGGTTGCCATTTTGTCACAGGAAAGATTTGCCTCTAGGATGGAACCCAGGTATGTCATTTCATCTTTCCTTGTGACAATATTGTCACCCATTGTAACAGAGAAGCCGTTGGCCTTGCTGAGTTTGTTATTTGATCCAAAGAGAATGGACTCTGTGTTGAAGTCAGAGGTTCTGTGTAGGATTGTTAGTAACTGTCTAACTGCATATATAACTGTTTCCATTAGTAACTGTCTAACTGCATATATAACTGTTTCCACTAGAGGGCGCTCTAGGCGGAGCCACTCAGGAACACCACCAGGTGGCGAGTATAAATAGAGATGTCTCCTCCCATTCTTTCTCTTTCCCCCAGCCTCTCAGTGAGAGGAGAACTGTAGAACTGCTGCTCTGCCATGTGAATAAATAAACCACGCCAGTTAAGGCTCAAGATAGAAACCATGCCTCGTGACCACTGTTACGTACCCCAGTAGGGAGACGCAACACAAGGCCACAGCCAGGGTAGGTGAGGGTGCAGTGACACAAAGTCCAAGAGACAATTTGCAAAATAATAATATTTATTTTACAAAACACAAAACTCAGCAACACAGAGATCAAGGAGGACCTACCAGTGGCACCAAATGAAAAATCAAAAGGAAATTAAAGCCCCACCCCCCCTTACAGGCGCGGACGCCAAAAAGTACAGGTGGTGGTGCTCACTTCTAAGGCTGGTGTCTTTAACAGTAGGTCACCTACGTGATGCAAAATGTAGACCCAGGGTATCTTCCTGTCCTCAATGTCCCTGTGTGTGAAACAAAAGATTAACACACAAGAAAAACAATCACCTTAGGCTGGGTGACACAAGAGAACAATACACGGGTTAACAGAAATGTGCAACAAACTATAATGACTTAAACACGTAACACTCGACCCCATAAAGAGTCAGCCCATGGCTGGCGACAACACAACACATAACACCCAAGTACCCCATTTTTTCTTTCACAAAGAACACACATCATAACACAAGCAAAATATTCCACCACCGCCATCAACCAACCAGACCATCACCTTCCGCTTCCTCATACCTCTCTTGGTAGCACTGACATGATCAGGGGTGCTGTTGACACTAAATGTCCAGGGGTACAGCATTCCCAACACCAAGTCCTATATTTCTATGTATGCGGATGATTCAACGATTTACACATCAGCCTCAACAGCCAATGAATTAAATACGGTCCTAAAAGCAGAGTTGCAATCAGTGATGGAATGGATAAAGAATAACAAACTAGTTCTAAACATATCAAAGACAAGGAGCATCATTTTCGGTTCAAACCATACTCTAAGAACGAACCCAGTCTTGAAACTTTTGATAAGTGATGTGGTAATTAATCAAGTCCTGGAGACTAAACTCCTAGGGGTAACATTAGACAGTAAATTGTCATGGTCACACCATATAAACAATATAGTAGTGAAAATGGGAAGAGGGATTTCTGTTGTTAAAAGATGTGCTCATTTGTTACCACTAAATTCTATCAAACAGGTCATTCAAGCTCTGGTTTTGTCAAATCTTGACTATTGTCCTGCAGTATGGTCGAATGTAACGACGAATAAACTGAAAAAATTACAAATGGTACAAAACAAAGCAGCACGTATAGCGCTTCGCTGTGAGTACAAAACTAATGTTGCAGCGATACACAGTTGTTTAACTTGGTTACTTGTCAAACATAAATTACTCTGCTCACTCCTTGTATTCCCTAGGAATATTCTTGTTACAAAGATCCCCTCAATTTTATATAACAATTTATCAATAAGTCTTGACAGACACAACCATTCCACCAGACATGCTTCTGCACGAGGTTTTACACTTCCAAAAGTGAGGTCGAATGCAATGAAGCGAACTGTCATGTTCCATGGTATGCAGGAATGGAACTCTCTTCCCAGACATGTTAAGCAGGAGAATAGTACATGTCGTTTCAAAATCGTGGTAAAACAACATTTTCAACCAAAGAAATTGACATTCCCTAATAGATAGTGTGTACGTAAATGAAAATGTATGTGTCTGATAAAGAGATGGTATATATGGATGAAAAGGCATGTGTCTGATAGGGATATATTATTAAAATATTGTATAATTGGCTGATATGAACATAGATAATGTATGTAAAATCTAAATAGTATATTATGCTGTATTGTATTATGAATTAATTATGAGTAGGTATTATTGTATTGTATTATGAATTCATAAGGTGTATATATTGCTATATTGTATTATGAATTTGATTAGGGTTTTTATTGTTGTTTTAATTGTCTGTATGACATGTATAAGTTGTGAGTGTATAAGTCTGTAACTGTATTTTATGTGTTATGGACCCCAGGAAGAATAGCCCCAGCACTGCTGTGGCTAATGGGGATCCAAATAAACTTAAACTTAAACTTAAAACTTAAAACATCAAAGGTTTTAAGACAGAATTGTCTGAGAAGGCACCTCACAAAAAAATATACAGACGGATGGTCCACGGTTAAAATGCACAATGGCAGACTGCTGCCCTCTTCCTTCTCACAAAGAAAAACACATAATACATTGTGAGAAAGTCCACACAGCACAGTACAAAATGCAGCGTCACAATACTCTGAGCAGCAGAGAGACCCCCCTCAGAGACAGTACTAGCCTCATGCAGCTGCTTTTCAAGCCTGCACACACAAGACATTGTTGAAACAGTGTCTCTCCCCCTTCCACCACTTTGATCTTTAGTTTGCACTGAATAGGATAATACGTATAGTCTTTTGGTTTAAACACAAACCATTGGTGTCTGTGTGCCCTTATGTTGCTTCCCTCTGAGCCAGGGTCGTAATAGACTTAAACACAACAAAATGAACCAGAGCTTCAGGTACCAGCTCTATACCAGACTAATGCCAAAAAGGCCACAGCTCTACATAAGATACACAACACTGAGACACAGTTTCTATAATAAAGATGCACAACACTAAAGACATCCTTAACTAACTAACATGACAAAGTGCCAGAGCCTTCACCAGCTCTATTACCAGAACACACAAAGATGAGCTCCCACACAGACCAAGTATAGTTACCACAACCAAACGAACCAGGGAGCTAACTAACATTGAAACAAAATGGGTATATGAAGGGAGAGAGAAGGTTAATTGCTAACGAGCCTCAGCTGCTGCTGCTGCTGCTGTTGTTATTGTTGCTGTAACTGAGACACCTGGGCCCTGTTTCTTGTACGTGGTTCAACTAAGTCGATCAAGATGTCATTATCCAGCTTCAGTTAACCCGATGTTTGAAGCCGGGATTTTCCTGTTTCACGAAGGTGGATTCAGTCTCGTTAACTCAAGCCAGACTTGCGACTCAGGCTAAATGCGCGTGGCCGTTTTAGGTGAAAAGCCAGCACGTATCGATGGCAGAGATCCTGATTCTCTAACGGCATTGATTGATTAATTGATTTAAGACTTTATTGACAGATTGCAATACGGCTCAATCGCCTCGCCGACAAGTTAAATGCGTTATCTATAGGCTAATTCTAAGTCCCTCATTACCTCAATCAATCAGATTATATTTCTTTAAACTTGCCTGCTGGATTGAATAATCAAATGAGATCTTGCTAGCGAAAATAATTAGTTAACTGTTATACAGAATTACGATACGGCTCTCTTACCCATTGATTGATGTATAGTCAATCTTTAACTTATCTCCAATGTGGTCTAACGGGTTGTTCTTTTGACTTTCACACGGACGACCGGGGTTCATGACCCTAGTCGTCTCCTTCTTTTTGCAATATAGGAATAATTCAATTTGGTGCACGTTGTGAGCTATATAAAGAATGACATCCTCAATGCATGTAGATTTATAATATTTTAACTTAAAACCAGGCTACTTTGGCGTATAATCATTAATATTATATTCAAAAAAATCATAATGGAAACACCGAGATTTGAACCCCGGTCGCTGGGTTGGCAGGCTTGAGCACTACCGCTGGGCCACTGGGCCAGATGGGATAAATTCATTGTTTATACATTAATGAACGAGAGACCCGTGTTTAGAATATCCTTTGTTTTGAATGAAGTTTATCTCTTTATCCTCATTCATTAATGTGACGTCAACGGCTCATTCAATTTCTCAAATCCGTCAAACAGCGCATCTCATCAGACATCTTAATCCCAGTTACAATTAAAATAACCACATAATGACGTGTACATCGCACCGAGCGAGCGCCACGGTATATATAACGTGCATTATTTAGGACAAAGTGAATTTAGTATCAGCATTTTGGGTCTATTTTACATTTCAAAAGCCCCCTCTGGAAGAATGGAGCACAAAAACGTAATTCAGAATGGTATAATGCAGATCGTAGACTGTGGGAATAGTTTCAGGAAACAAGCTGTCACTTTCTTTGCGGGGGCGTGGCTCTGCGTGATCCGGCTAACTTGAACTTGAACTTGAACTTTTGGATCTGTTGTCATGGTGATTTGGAAAATCCACGTACATGAAACCGGAAAGTCCGGCTAACTCAGTTATCCAGCTAAAGTTATCCGGCTAACTCAGTTATCCAGGTACAAGAAACAGGGCCCTGAGAAGGGGGATATGTAGACACAAGAGGGAGACAAAAAAAAAAAACACCACATGCCTATATATACACAACATATTATCATACACTACTCCCTCTATATATATACATAAGGACACCGTCCGTAACAACCACATTATTGTCGCCCTATAGCCGGATTCTGTCAACAGGTTATGGGCCCAGATAGCGCCGGGGCGAAATAATAAGGGTAGCAAGCTTAGCTAAAGTATAGGCTAGGTTAGCGCCGGGAGCACCCGCCAACAAGGCCAACAAGAGCTAAAGCTACGCCTACCACCAACGAAGAGGATGGAAAACAAGGGAAGGGGCAAATGGCCCTCATTCAATGGAACAGCAGAGGACTACGAGCTCTGGGAAGAACGCATGCTATGCTGCATGCACGGTGCGGGACTGAAGGAGACGATCCTGGCAGCCCCCACGGGAGAACTGATGGCGGAAGAGCAAGCCCTGGACGACCAGCGTAACGCAGATGCGTACTGTGAGTTAGCGCCGCTGCTTGACGACACCAGCTTGGGGCTGATATTCCGCGACACTAAAGACCAAGGCCGAGAAACCCTGGAGGTGTTGAGAGAGCATTACATCGGGCGAGGAAGACCCAGAGTCGTGGCCCTCTACATAGCACTAACGGCCCTGAGGAAGGGGCCCACCGAGATTGTGACCGAATACGTCAACAGAGCGGAGCAAATCACGACACCATTGAGGAGTGCCGGAGAAGCACCAAGCGATGGGCTAATGATGGCGATGATGATGAGAGGACTACCGGAGCTGTACAAACCGTTCACACTCCTGGTAACACATGGTTCAATGGACATGACGCTGGAACAGTTCAAGGCTAAGTTAAGAAACTTCGAGGCCTCAGAAGATACCAACCCAGTCGCCGCGGAGGCAGGAGAGAGGGTGCTAAAGGCCCGAGCGACGCCAAGGGAGAGGACCAGGACCACGACGGTACTGGCGTGTTGGCGATGCGGAGAGAAAGGCCATCGGAGAAGCAACTGCACAAAGACTGTCTGGTGTAGCTTCTGCAAATCCACAGGGCACACAGACAGAGCGTGCATGAAGAAACACGACCAGAGCGCACGATACACGCATGGGCAAGATGACGGCCATGGACGAGACGGCGGCCATGGACGAGACGGAGGCCACGGACAAAATGGCGGCTACGGACAAAATGGCGGCTACGGACAAGATGGCGGCTACGGACAAGAAGACGGCTGTGGACAGGATGACGGCAGCGGACACGATGGTGGCGACGGTTGACGTGAGACGGAATGAGACGACGCCCGGAGAATAACGGGACAAGAAGACTGCGCTTTCGGGGCACGGACGGCGTGCATCGCCGGACCGGCCCAGCTGCAGAGAGCCCAGAGAAGGAGACTGATCGTGGACACAGGTGCGTCGTCCCATGTCATCAACGACAGGAGTCGGTTCAAGAACTTTGACGACACTTTCCACCCGGAGAGGCACAGCATTGAGCTGGCAGACGGGAGACGCACCTACGGATTGGCGCAAGAGAGAGGAGACGTACAGGTATGCCTCATGGACAGTAAGGGGCGCCGGCGTACGGTGACGTTAAAGAACGCTCTCTACGTACAATCGTTCCCACAAGGACTATTCTCTGTAATAGCTGCTACTGCAAGCGGTGCCAAGGTATTCTTTGATAAAGGTAAAAAAAGATTTGTAGAACCTGACGTTACACGGTTTGACATAAAGATGTACCAGAGAATATATTATCTGCAAACGGAGTGTAATGACAACGACAAGTGTAATGATAATAATGATATGTGTAGCGTGACGGCCAGTCACGATATTCAGACATGGCACGAGATTATGGGTCATTGTAATTACGAGGATTTACAGAAACTGCAAGTAGTGACAGAAGGCATGCACATTGAGGGTGAAAAGCGTAGACCTGACAAAAATGTTGCAGTGTGCAAAACGGGGACGTTTACTCAACCGAGATACAGAAATCCCACAGAAAAGGTAAGGGTACCACTTGCATTAGTTGACACGGACCTAGCCGGGCCAGTAAGCAATGAGTCCATAGGAGGCTTTAGATATGTACAGTCTTTTACAGATGTGTGCACAGGGGCAGTGTTTGTCCAGGCCACGAAGAAATTCCTGGCAGACGTAGCCCCTTATGGTAACGTAGGATGCTTGAGGTCCGACAATGAAATCGAGTTCACAAACAGAGAGTTCCAATCACTGTTGAGAAGGTACAAGATAAGACACGAGACGTCACGTCCATATCCCCCACACCAGAACGGGGTGGCAGAGAGGGAATGGCGCACACTTTTCGAAATGGCTAGGTGTAAGCTAGTAGATAGTAACTTACCTAAGAGCCTATAGCATTATGCGGTGCAAGAAGCCGCTTACACCAGAAACAGGTGCTTTAATAAGCACTCGGGCACCACCCCGTATACAGCGCTGACAGGAAAGAAGTGTAATCTAGCCAGAATGCACCAATTTGGATCAATGTGTTATGCATACCCGCAGGACAGGGGAAAGCCCGAGTACAGAGGTGTAAAAGGATTTTTCGTAGGACACGACAAGGGAAGCCCCGCTTTCCTAGTTTATCATCCCGGTAACGGGAGAGTGCAGAAACACATGCTAGTCAAGTTTGTCACAAAGGCAACATGTGAGAGCGAGACACAGACAGAGGAGCCAGAGCTGGACTCCAGAGTAAGGGGTGTAGAAACAGAGACACATCAGCCAAGTGTACATAGTACGGTCGTGAGGGCAGACAGACAGTGGGAGGGAAATGGGTGTATTCAACCAAGTTACCAGAGGGCAGACAGGCAGTGCGAGGGAAATGGGTGTATTCAATCCAGGAGGGTATTGAAGGCCACAACAAATACTAAGTATGGTTTGTAGAAAATTGCTTAAATGCTGAAGAAGGGTGCCCCATGTTTAAATACTGAAGGAGGGTGGCTACACTGCCTAGATGCAGGAGGATGATACTCTAGGTTTAAATACGGGAGGAGTAGAATCCAGGTTTAAATACCTGATTAAGATGCAGGAGGATGATACTCTAGGTTTAAATACGGGAGGAGTAGAATCCAAGTTTAAATATCTGATTAAGAGTCCATGTCTAAATACTGAAATGGATCCTATGTTTAATTCCATGTTAAAGTACAGAGGTGTCCATGTCTAAATACTGAAATGGATCCTATGTTTAATCCCATGTTTAACTACAGAGGTGGATGACTTACCATGTTCTCAATGATGTAACTATGTGGGAAAGACCCTGGAACGTTTAGACATGTAAGAATGTAGATCAAGGGAAACACCATGTGATCAAAAACTAGACTATCAGGAGGATGCTCAGAAACTGACAGATGTGAAAATGTACAGAGAAGCTGTGGGTAGCCTCATTTATTTAACAGTGTGTACCCGCCCTGACCGATGGTTTATAGTGAGTAGACTGTCACAGCATTTTGCTGACCCCACAGAGGAGCATTTGGATTACAGCCAAATGTCTTTTGTTATCCTAAACTGTGTTTCAGAAAGAGCAGCAAGGGTCTAGGGCTTCATCATCATCATCATCATCATCATCATCATCATCATCATCATCATCATCATCATCATCATCATCATCATCATCATCATCATCATCATCAGCTCTAGGCGGAGCCACTCAGGAACACCACCAGGTGGCGAGTATAAATAGAGATGTCTCCTCCCATTCTTTCTCTTTTCCCCCAGCCTCTCAGTGAGAGGATAACTGTAGAACTGCTGCTCTGCCATGTGAATAAATAAACCACGCCAGTTAAGGCTCAAGATAGAAACCATGCCTCTTGACCACATTATTGTCGCCCTATAGCCGGATTCTGTCAACACTCTGTTTTACCCACATGTAATGATAGTTTGTTATCAGCGAGCCAGGTGCAGATTCTGCCAAGTTCAGAGCTGAGGGCTTTTTCAACCTGTAACTTGTCCCTGTCAGAGACCAGCAGGGCTGAGTCGTCCGCGAGCAGGAACAAGTTGCAGTCACAAGCTGATGACATGTAATTTGCATAAATTAGGAACAGTAGCGGTCCTAGTATGCTTCCTTGTGGAACACCACAGCTCACTGGGAGGGGGGGGGGTAGTGTACTGTTTACCTCCACCATCTGTTCTCTCCCCTCCAGGTAGGATTGCATCCAGCTCACTAATGAACTATCAAAACCAATCACTTTTAGTTTGTCAATCAGAATGGAGTGATTGACAGTGTTGAAAGCCTTTTGGAGGTCCAGCATGACCATGTCGCAGTATTTGCCTGTGTCCACCTTTTGTTTGATGTGGTCGTTCAAATAGAGAAGGCATGTGTGAGTGTAGTGGGATGTTCTGAAGCCAGATTGGAATTTGTAGATTCGTTTTTTTGCTGCCTTTTTTGTGCAGGGGGGTCACTCTTGCAATTTTGAAGTCTTTGGGGATGTGTCCCTGTTTTATGGAGAGGTTTATTATGTGGGTGATGACTGGGGTGATGGCGGCTGCTGAGTCTCTGAGGAATTTGGAGATGATATTGTCATGGCCAGTGGCCTTGTTAGGTTGGAGGGCGCTCAGTTTTTTTAGTACTTCATCTGTTGTTACCATTTCAAGTTTGAAGTCGTCTTTGCGGACCCCTAGGTTTTTGTAGAAGGCTATGATGTGTTCTACCCCAAAATGCCCTGAGTGGATGGGTAGTTTATTAACCAGTGTTGTGGCTATGTTTGTAAAAAAAAATAAAAAATCAGTAATTGGCCACATCCAGTTTGTCTGTGATGAGTGTTTTCTGTCTTTATGTTTATGTTTGTAAATCTGGTTTTTAGTTTTTTACTGCAGCTTAGTTTGTTGTTCACAGGGTTTGTTTTAGTTTTCCTCAGTTTTGTCATTGATGACATTTTTTTCCATTGTTTCTTAGTTTGTTTCTTTGCTGTTTAAGTTCATCCACATGGGCAAGCTTTGACTGACTTTTTATGAAGTTCAGAGTATTTTTTGTCTCTGGTTTTCATAGTGGTCAGTATTTCTGTGTGCATCCATGGCTCAGCACTATCTTTAACCCTGGTGGTTCTTAGGGGTCCATGTTGTTTAGTATTCTTGAGAATTTGGTTTTGAATCCAAGCCATGTTTCTTCAACTTGTGTACCACTGAGCTCATCTGACCAGTCTCTCCAGTTATTGGTTAAAGGCCTCACTAGAGTAGGTTTTTAGGTCCCTAGATGTGACTGTTTTGTGACAGCCTGCCTTTTGTTTTAGCTTTTTGCGTGTACAGAATATCATATAATGATTGCTTAACCCGCATGCTATAACATCTTTATTGGAGATCCTGGACTTGTCAGAGGTCACAATGAGATCAATGGTAGTTTGTGTTGAATCACACAATCTTGTGGGTTGGGTGATTAGCTGGCTGACACTTTGCAGATCACAAAACCTACTGAAGGACTTGAAAACGGGTGCTTCTTTTCATCGCATATCCGTGTTCCAGTCCCCAATCAGATTTTTTTCTACATCTTCAACCCCGACGTAATGGGTCAAGTCGGGTGTCAATCAAACGGCGGCCATTTTAGCTTTCAAACGATGTGTAGGTTGATCGGCAATAACACCGCCTGAAGCCGACAGACGAGGGCAAATGTGCACCGACGTGTGTGACGGCCCCCGGGCAGTACCCCTAAGCTTAAGAGCAAATGGCAGCTAGCCTGCTAGCTCAACAACTGTCCAGTGCTAAATACAAGAAAATGCTACAATAGCCAGCTACGAGGTAGCTGAACTCATAGCGCAACATGGGAAACCTTTCTCAAATGGTGACTTCAAAACAGTGCCTCACTAAAGTCGCAGGAATAATGTGCCCAGAAAAGATGCAAGACTTCAACAAGAAGGTGAGCATGTCCAGAAACACAGCTGTGCGTCGAATCAAAGACTTGTCAGCTAACATAAAACATCAAGCATCACATAAAGCTAGTGCTTTTGATTTTTACTCGATTGCATGTGACATATGTGACATTGCACATATGCCAGACACTGCACAGCTTTAAAAAAAATTGCAAGGAGTTGATGATAATGTTTGCATTACGGAGGAATTATTTTAGAAGTCTATAAGGACATTTTTGAAGCTGTGTCAGATGCAATTGACAAGTTTGAACTTAAATGTTAGAAGCTGTTTGGAGTTATCAAGGGATGGGGCTCAAACTATGACAAGCAAGTGCAATGGAATGGTGTGCGCCAAGGTGTGAGAGAGTGGAGGTGAGGTTGTTAAAATGCACTGTATCACAGTGGCGGCTGGTCAATAGGGGCGCTAGAGCGCCGCCCTCCCTGGTTAAAAGAGAGAAGAAGAAGATTTTTTTTTATTTTAATATTTTTTTAGAGCCCTATAAATAAAATAAACATGTTTAAAATGAATAATATTTACTCATTTTAAGTATGTTTGTGTTTCCAATGCACAATATAACGTTAATATATCAAATATAAATAATTGTTTTCAGTTAACAGGAAGTGACTGTCTGATAGAGAATACGTTCCATAGCCGCATTTCTCTCGGGCTAGCCGTAGCCGCATTTCTCTCGGGCTAGACGCAACAGCGCTTACAGTGGGCGTGCACTGGTTTCATCGCTGGATCCGTCGCAGCCAATCAGTGCGTAAAGCGCTGTGCGTTGTTTATGATGTATTATGATGGAAGCCGGGCGCGTTTTAAAGCGATCTATTATCATCTAAGCAAGCAGCGCCAGTATTTTCCGTAGCCGCATTTCTCGGAGACGCTCTCTGATTGGCCGACGCGGCGACGCCAGTACTTTTCCGTAGCCGCATTTCTCGGTTTGGCTTAGAGCAGGGCGATAGAACGCCAGGTAGTTTGCACTTTGCAGCTGTTGGTAGGATGCAGTCTGGACAGGTCAGTGACGGGCTGACGGCAAGTTCTTTCGACGGTTAAGCTTAGGCACTCTTTCAAAGTTGTTTAAGGTTAGAGTTTGTCTTAGAGCATGGCGATAGAACGCCAGGTAGTTTGCAGGCTGTTCGATGCTGTTGTGTTGTGATGCAGTCTGGACAGTGGGCAGTGGATATACATCGACAACAGTCTGGGACTGTGGGACAGTCAGTGGCCATACACTTTATCAAGCCCTCCGGCTGGACCACGTTTCAATTAAACAAAGTGAGTTAATTCTCTCTCTCTCTCTCTCTCTCTCTCTCTCTCTCTCTCTCTCTCTCTCTCTCTCTCTCTCTCTCTCTCTCTCTCTCTCTCTCTCTCTCTCTCTCTCTCTCTCTCTCACTCTCTCTCTCTCTCTCTCTCTTGCTCGCTCTTAACACAGCGTGTTAATTTCGCAGCGCGTGATGCATAATGGCTGAATGAATGAATGGTAACTTGTTTAAAATGACAAGATATATATGTGTTCATTATTGGATTGATGATCATACGTGTACTAGTGTAGTATGAATGAACTCGCGCCCACCCAAATGTAGTTCACAGCGGCCGCCACTGCTGTATCATCCACCAAGAAGCCCTCTGTGCCAAGACAATCCAGCTTGATGAACACATTTGTGAAAATTTCAAGCTTTCCTATCTGATTATCTTGATGCTGAATATGGAGATGTACTCTTATCATTCCGATGTGCGCTGGCTTAGTCACGGCTCTGCGCTAAAGCGGTTTTATTCCCTGAGATCACAAATTGACCAGTTTTTGAAAGAGAAGGACCGACTTCTTCATGAACTGAGTGAGCCTCTATGGTTGGCAGACCTGGGCCCTCATTTATCAACGTTGCGTACGCACAGATATGTGCGTAACCCGTGCGTACGATCATTTCTAAGCAAAGTGTGTGACTTATCAATTTGAACGTGAACTTGATTTTATGCGTATATCTACGCACAGCTCGGAGCATGCGTACCTGGCGCCCGGTGGAAGAATATGAATATTACAACACAGAAATAAGCTTCCGTGCATTAGTTATTATTTTGCGCACAGACCGCAGAAACACAGGAACGTTTTGATTATATTTAAAAGGATTTGCCATTGTTAAACGAAACAAGTGGAATTTCGAAGCTGTAAGCAGAATACAAGTCATATGAACACCCACGATATAGTGTTCTTCCCCCTTCCTACTGTATAAGAATGAATAAAAAATCACATTGCAACGAGAACAGAGGTTATTTGTTGAGTGTATGTGTATTACAAAACCCTTGCAATAAATGTGTCTTAAATGAATGAAAAGCATACATGCTCTGGATACAGAGCATATATCGTGTGGGTGATATGACTTGTATTCTGCTTACAGAATCTCACTTATTTAGTTTTACAATGTAAATTTGTCAAAGCCTTTTAATATAAATCAAAACGTTCCCGTATTTCTGCAATCTATGCGCAAAAATAATAACGAGTTGAGTTCTAACAAAGAACGTATTACATGCTGGGTAGGCTGATAGAGTAAACTATGATATGAATATGAATATGATATGATATAAGGTATACTGGTCCGTCCGCGAGGATAGCGAGGAGTCGGATAGCCATTAAATGCCATTTGAGAATATAGGCTATTAATGCAAAGCAACGGCCTATAGCCTATACATATTATTTTATGTTTTCATAAGCGTAAAGATACAACAGCTAGATTAATGATCAAGTTAGTTTACTGTGCAGGGTTCGCAGGGCTGTGCGTGTGCTATTATATGTGACTCCGCCCAGCGTGCGCGCCTACAACTCGGCGACCCAGGTTCCTCACGAGAAGAGAAAGAATTTGTTATTGTATTTTTTTTTTCATTTACGTTTTTTTTTTTTTTATATATATACTTACAGTTCGAGGGTTGAAGAACATATTTAGTATAACAGCGAACATATATAATAACTCTAATTGTGTTTAAATTGTGTTTAAAAATGGCTCCTTGAGACATACTCTGATCGTCTCTCACGAAGCTGTGGGGGCAGTTCCCTCGGGCTATCCTATTTTTGCATGTGAAAGGCTGCTGTTGATGTGAGGTACGCCCCCACACGGTGTGGTGTTTATATTCACAGCACCTGTAGCCCAGAGAACACTTTTTTGCTGCTTAGATAACATCGACATGGCCGCACAAAAATTATCAGCTGCTCTTAATAGAGGAAGAGATGGAATGAGTATAGACTCCTCGGCGACGATGAGTGACCACATCACGGACTACATGATCATCACGGAAGGTGAGCCGCCACCAGCTCTTTCATCCGACGATGAAGAGACCGAAGACGCAGATGAAGACGCAGATGAAATTGTCCCAGATCCAATCGAACCTGCCGACGATGGTGAAACAGAGGAAGACGGAGACCTTTGCGTTGAAACTGTAGCATTGGGCTTTTCAGCTGAATCGACCATGCGATCAGTTGAAAAGATGTCTGGTTTAACGGTGGAGGGCGAAATAGAAGAGGAACTCGGAAAGATAAACTCTTTCCACTGCAAGTGCCAGGCGCGCCGAAAGGAAAATTCAGAACGATCTGCCCTGTCTTGTTAAAAAAAACTGTCGGTTGAGCTAATTTACCAAAACCGATTGGACACCGCGTCGTTGACACCAAGAGAAAGGGACATGTGTCTGTTGTCCATTATTGGAACATGCCAAAATGTTTCAGAAAAAACGCAAAGTACCAAGAGAGTGAACGCTCTTCGTGTGGCTTCGAGGACAACATACAGATTTCACGACGTTGTTGTCTGTTGTCCAACGTTCTGTTTCATTTATGGGTAAGTGTCTTTATGCTTGTATATTGTATTGGACGTAGATGTATTGTATTGGACGTATATGTATGTTTAGCAATAGCAATAAATCGGTTTAAATAGGTGTTAAAGTCTAGATATAGTCGTCGAATCCTATTCTACCCTGCGAGGGCGTCCATTTTGGATATTCTGGGTAGTGTAGTTTTTGTGCGGCCATTTTGTAATGCACATCGCTAGGATAGGGATTCTTAAAAACTACACCTGAATGTAAACAAGAGTGATTGATTGATTGATTGAAAAGTTTATTAACAGATTGCAGAATGGGTACAGTACAGTACAGCTCAATACATACAATTGTTAAGGGGATGCAGACCAGAGAAAGACTTCCATCTTGTTTACATCAGGGTCCTCCATTTTCAATTCATCATAACATAATATATGACATACAGATACAGTGTGTACAATGTGTGTATTTCATTCATTAATTCTCTTCCCTATTGTTAACATTTTTGTTTAGGATCAGCGATGCGCTTCTCAAAAGCCTTTTCAAACACTACAAGACAGATGGCCTCACACCGCGGGAGAGGAAGAAACAGCCGAGAAATCACAAGGTTTTTTTTGTCTCTTTTTGACGTAAAAAGGGTTGTGAAATTTCTGATCAACTTTGCTGTCCTCCATGCGATTGTGTTGCCTGACCGTCATGCTGGTCACAAGGATTTCACTGCAAAGTTACTGCCAACCAATCTGACCAAAGCTGCCCTGTGGCGCCTTTACAGCAGTATAGAAGGTATGTCACAAAACCACCCCTTTCTTTCTCTCTCACACACACACATGGTTCCCACTTTTTCTTATTCTACCAATCTAACAAAAACACTTGTCTTTTCAGGATTTCGTGTTGTTGGTCAGAGATCCTTCCTTCGGTTGTGGAAAGCACTCCTTCCGCAGATAATGATCACAAAACCCAGGACAGATCTGTGTTCTCAATGCTACTCCAACAATAACCAATTACAGCAAGCCGCGGGAAGGCCAGAGAAGTTGCAGGTGGAGAAACTCCAGGTGTGTACAGTCTACTTTCACTACTACACTACAGACTGTTTTTTACCACCATCTATTCCCCTGTACCCCCGTCCATAGTGGCTTGTTTACAGTATTTACCCAAACATAGCAACGTCCGATGACGACATAGAATGGGTACAATACAGTACAGCTCAATACAACAACAGTGGACTGGAGGATGAAGACCAGAAAAAGACTTTCGCCTTTTTTACATAAGGGTCCTCCATTTTCAATTCATCAAAACATTTAGAGACATACAAATATACAGTAGTTTCATAAAAATGCTAAAATGCTATTGATTGATTGATTGATTTAAAACTTTATTAACATATTGCAGAATGGGTACAGTACAGCTCAATACATACAATTGTTAAGGGGATGCAGACCAGAGAAAGACTTTCGTCTTGTTTACATCAGGGTCCCCCATTTTCAATTAATCATATTTCATATCTAAATCATATAATATCTCATTGCTAAATATATGCAATATATAATCTAATAATCCAATAATCTAAATCTAATATATAATATAAAAATGCTAAATGCATGGGTATTTTATTTTGTCTTTAATGTTAGCTTGCAAACTCGAATACTGTCTTGGTAAGCCTCATAATGAATTGTTTGGGGAAAAAAAGAAAAACATCGTGATGTGTATCGTGTATCGCCGAAAGGTCAGAAAATATCGTGATATCATATTTAGGCCATATCGCCCAGCCCTAGCTTCAACACACATGACATTAGGATAACCTGAGGATAACTGAGCACTGCCACCTCATTAGCCGTGTGTGTGTGTGTGTATTGAGCCGTACTGTGTTGTACCCATTCTGCAATCTGTTAAATAACGTTGTCTTTCATTCATGCTTTCATCCAGGTGCAGTTAAAACAACTAAATGGAAAGGTCACTTTAAAGGAAAGAACCGATGTGGTTCTTGTATAGTTTAGATTATTGTAGTATAGCATAATGACAGCATGTCTATTTTTATCATGCACATCTTATGGCTTCTTATTACCTGTTTATGTATTTTATTATTAGTATTATTGCACAATCGATGCGGGCATGACCACCCGCATTTCACTGTATGCCCTGGTATGATATGCAATGAATAAAAAAAAATGTCACTTTAAACTAAATGGAAAGGTCACTTTAAAGGAAAGAACCGATGTGGTTCTTGTATAGTTTAGATTATTGTAGTATAGCATAATGACAGAGTTGAAACTGTATTAGCATGTCTATTTTTATCATGCACATCTTATGCCTTCTTATTACCTGTTTATGTATTTTATTATTAGTATTATTGCACAATCGATGCGGGCATGACCACCCGCATTTCACTGTATGCCCTGGTATGTATGTGACTAATAAACCTCTTGAATTGATTTGATATTGTCTGCTGATTTTCATCCAGTTGTCACATGAAAGGTTGGAACAATGATAATGATAATAATGAGGCTTGTGTCTATCACTCCGCTGGCCAGTTCTACCAACTATGCATTACAATTCCCTGCGGTCAACATAATTTCTTCCTATTTTGGTTGTAATTGTGTAATGATAGATGTATAACCTGAACACTGTACATATCTGTTTTCAGGAAACACTGGGCTATACAAAGAATATGCTGTGATGTCACATGAATGTATAAATATATGGCCATGCATTTAATCTCTCTCTTTTTTATAAAATCATTATAGCCAACATGCAATATATCCCATTGATTGGTACAATGGGACAGACATTTGTTTTATACAGCTATAACCTGCATTCTTTCAAAATATATCATTAATCAATAAAACAGATATTGGAATACATAAATAAAGGTTTTCAATTCAATAACTGAAATATACATTATTCAGACTAGTAGTTATATTACTACTACAATAGAAAATGTTTGATTTTGTATCTGATCTGTCAGCATGACTGTCACAGCACTTAATTATGTTAATACTATTCAGGGGAGAGGTGTGGCTGGGAGGTATTGTTTACGCCCAGCAGAATCCTGGCAAAAGGTGTCAAATCTTTAAGAGCTGTTTTCTCTGCTTAGGTCTCTGGGGAAAAAAGACTGCTACAAGATTTAAAATTAGCACATCACAATAATAACATTCTCAGATTTCAAAGTATGACACATCATTTGAAAGCTTACATTCTGTACTTTCACAATCTGGAAAAATCTGGAAAATGAAAAAATAGACATGTAGGCTATAGCACTGGTCGGGGTCACATATATGCACAAGTTACTGTTGCATAATGTAGGCTATGGGCTGGCTGCTATTATATGTAATTCATATAGGCTACCTAATACCGACAACAAAATAGATTGTATCATATGCCTCTACAAATCATATTATACCCGGTAGCCAATCGAACTAATTCATATTCCAGCATGGTTATAATAATGACACACCAACACCAACCAGTGGTTAACGAACGGTCTTTATTAGTATTTTGAGCTGTCAGGCAGAATTGCAGCAATGGTCTTAGGGAGTCGTTGATATCTGACATCACTGTGTACAAGTCCGCCAGCCTTTTATTTATCCCATAACACGTGTTGTGTCTTCTTGGTTTGGCAGCGCCTCCGTGAACAATCTCGCTTGTGGAGTTGGATAATTAAATAATTACTTACAAGTTACTGTAGATACTGTAAGTCAATATTTTTTGTCCGAAGAGCCCAAAATGACAGTCAAAATCCGATACCAGGCTAACATGTATATCCCAAGTACTAAAAACAGATAGCAAAAAATTTGGTAGCACTTTATAATAACACCCTGTTATAATACATTTATAAGGTATTTGTAGATAATGAACTAATCATGAACAAACCATTTATATACATTCATAAATGATTATTAAATCATTTATAACTATATTTGTATAACATTTACAAAGTATTTATAACGCATTAGTGGATAATGAACTAATCATGAACAAACCATTTATATACATTCATAAATTATTAGTAAATCATTTATAACTATACTTGTATAACATTTACAGATTAGTTCTACATTATTTATAACTCATTATCAACATTGTTTGTACTTGATTTGTTCATCATTAAATAATGTTGTTTAATGTGTAGTAACACATTTGTAGATGCTTTGAAAAATCGATATGAAAAAATGACTATACTGTATCTCCATTTATTTTTCATGTTCAACAAATGATTTGTTAAGACATTCATAAAACATCTATAAATCATTTGCAGATGCTATTGTGGGGGCCAATCTGAAGTGAAGCCTATTCATCATTAACAAATGTCTAATACAGTTAATTATTTGTTTACTTTTTCATCACATGTTACAAATGTTGTAGACAGCTTTCAGATACACCCTTCTTTGTGACATCAAACAGTGACAGAAATAGGACTAAAGATAAATGCAATTGTATTAACATATAAAATACATGTCCATGACATATAGTGTAACTTGGGGGGGCACTAGGACCCAGTCAGGTACCCGGGCCAGGTAGAGTATCTAGAGAAAAAGTCTTGCGAGAGTGAGACTTGACTTCACATGTGTAGCCGTCTGTTTAAATGGAAGCACAATACATGCAGAACCAAGTTATCGGTGCTGCTCCTGCTCCACACTTTTAATAAGGTATGAGCAGTTTAAACACCTTTTTTGTTGGTAAATCTATTCCACCATTTCCGACCTACAAACAACTCTTATATGTTGTGTGTAGACGTACTTGATGTGGTGGGCGCTAACGTTACATTTGCTCCTAATGTGTGCTCAGTATATTGCGGTATGTGATGATGACACGACACACAAGGGTAATAATTATTTTTATTTTCAGACAAAAATGTCTAACATGTCAGAAATCAAACCAAAGTGACTTGATTTGCTGAATTTTTTATGCGAGTTGGATAATTAAATAATTACTTACAAGTTACTTTAGATACTGTAAGTAAATATTTTTTGTCCGAAGAGCCCAAAATGACGATCAAAATCTATACTGTTAAGTAAAAGTAATGGATCGGATCGGTACTCGGTATCAGCCGATACTAAAAGTTCAGGAATCGGTGGTATCAGTGCGTGTGACGTACTTGGGTACGTGGGTTGGGCATTATCATTATTCCTGTATTTATGACACCATCTGAACATCAGGTTAGTATATTTATTGTGTTGTCTGTTATGTGTGGTGTTGTGTCAACTCCTAATTTCTGTTTCTATTCACAGATGCCACTCATCTCCCTGATTGGATTGGTTGCATCTGATTGGTGCACCTTGGATGGGTGGTTAATAGAGTGGAGATGACACAACATCGGGGCGCCTCACTCTGTCAGTTGACACTGATAGAGTTTCGTGAGGTTGCCATTGATTGACCACTGTGTGTGGATTACCTTGTGCTTATGTTGGCCACTGTGTGTGGACTTACCAGTAGCCGTATATATGTATTGTGTTGTGGGCCTTAGAGCCATTTGCCTTCCTGCTTGGAAGTGAGTATATATATATATATATATATATATATATATATATATATATATATATATATATATTTGTGTTGCTCTGGTGCTAAGTAGAACACTGTATATTATATTATATCATATTGTATTATATATATATATAATTAGTATTCCCTTATACTGTGAGTGCTCTATGGCTGGGTGGTTCCCAGTGTTTACATTATATTTTGCTTAGTGGTGTTTGGTGGTATTTAGATATTGCCTGTTTGTTCTCCCATTACCTTTTCCCCTTTGTGGTTGTGCTGTGGGTTTCAATCCCCACGATAATAAATATTATTTCCCTTTTGGGAACAGTGGGTTTAAATCCCCGCTATAATAAATATCATTTACTATTTGGAACAGCGCCTTGTGTTATTTTCTTTACCTGCCTGGGACCGGTCCTTTAAAAGCACTACTGGACGGGCTGGTTTTCACATACAGCCCGGTCCAGCTTATTCTATATTGTCTTGTGACATTGCTATGTGACATGGGGGCTCATTTCCGGTCTTTCATGTCCTTGTGACATGGGGGGCTCAATGCCGGTCTGCTGTGTACGTTTGACATAGGGGCTGATGGTATCAGGTAAAGTGGCGTTGTTGTTTATTGGTATTTATGTATCCATGCTGTGTTTTATATAATAATTAACCATTTGTGTATGCTCTTAACCAGATCTCTTTTTTCTACCACATAGGTAACTGGGGGGGTCACCTGCTTGGCTAGAGGGTGGGGGGCACGAGTCGTGATTCCGGTGGAGTGCGCAATGAAATCGGTAAGCGACTGAAGATATGTGTAGCCTTCATCCCGGTATAGGGAGTAGTTTAGCTGGGATAGGCTAGAGTGACACAGGTGACTCCTAATTGAGTGGTTAGGAACATTTGTTATTGTTTTCATTTGGTAGATGTGGTCAGTTGGATTGTTTTGGTTAAGGGGTATAAAAGCAGAATGTGTCTATTATTATTGCGCACGGTCATGGTTGACTAAGTGAGGACGTTATATATAACATATCATAGTCACGCAGAACGACATATTATGGCGGCGTCGGCGTTTGTTTTTGAAGTCTTCGTGGCGGATCCAACGGAGGATCAGGTGGAAGGTTGCACTAAGGCGGAATTATGCCTTATTGCTAAGCATTATAATATTACTGTGCAAAGTTCCCAGTCCAAGGCTGATATGAAAGCGGCTGTACTAGCGGGGTTAGGAGAGCAACAGGTGTTCAGCACGGCTCGGGGAGTAGTGAGTCATAGTGACCAGGAGGTTAAAAACACTGGCGATAAATCTCCCTTGCGTGATCTTAACCCGGGGGGTGGTGCTATTAGGAAGAATGGTAGTACGCCCAGAGCTGAAAGTGAGGGCGCGGGCGATTCAGATAAAGGATCCACGTCTTCTGGCCATACGCGCTCTAGTCTGCGTTTTGCCCGTCTCCAGATGGAGGAGAGAGCGCTTTTACGCAGGGAGGAGCGAGACAGGGAAAAGAGACATTGTAATTATTGTAGGAAGCCAGGTCATTTGGTGGCGGTCTGTTATGCATTTGTGCGCGATCGGCAAAATACTGACAGGCCAGCTCAGGAACCAAAGGTGGTGGGGTTGATTAGCACTGTCTCACGCCCAGGGCGGGAGAAACCAGACAGTTGTTTTGAACCTTTTATGTCTTTTGGTTTTGTGTCACTGTCGGGTAAAGTCTGTGACCAGCGCGAGGTAAGGATCCTTCGTGATACAGGTGGTTCACAGTCCTTTATGCTGGCGGATGTATTGCCGTTAAGTGTGGAGTCGTCTTGTAATACAAGTGCTATTGTGTGCGGGATAGAGATGGGCTACACGCCCGCTCCGTTACATATGATACATGTGCGGTCAAAGCTAGTCACAGGTTGTTTTCCCGTGGCGGTTCGTTCCTCTTTTCCGGTAGCCGGGATTGATTTTATCATGGGGAATGATATAGCTGGGGGGAAAGTTCTGTGCGATGCGTTGATTGAGTCAGCAATCCAGCCACGCTCGCCGCCGTCTAGGAGACCGGTGGTGTGCAATTATTGTAAAGAGAAAGGCCATGTGGTAAAAGGATGTCGTACGCTGAGGAGGCGACAGGACAAAAGAAAGTCAGCCCAGAAACCAAAAGGTGGGAGGGTTGATTTTGTCATGGGGGACAACAACAAGTTCGCTGGGGAGAGTGTGATCCCTGTAGTGGAGGTTGCGAAGGCTCCATTGGCTGACTTGTGTTGTGATAATGTTGATAATAATCACCCCAATGTGTTTTCTGCTTGTGTTGTCACCAAGGCACAGGACGGGGAGCGAACTCAAGTTTTGACATTGAGTGACTCTGTCGGTGGCGAGGCGGCTCTCGCCGAGGACGGGGGGCCATCTGTTGGAGAGATGGAAGAGGTTGCTGTATGTAGCGTTCAGGGGGAGCTGGTAGTTCCCGAACCCTCTATTGGAGAGTTGTTGATGGAAGACATACCACTACCACCTGAAGTTGCGTTCGTCAAGCAGGGTCGCCCGAGCAGAAAAACTCTAAAGTGAGCTCTAAACCGGTGGAGGCTGGGTGTGTAGCTGACCATATGCATTTGACATGGTTATTTCTGAGTTAGATCTCACCCCGCTTTGGACCGGTTTGCATTCGGTAGCCGGTGTGTGCTACATGCAGTTTTCAATGACGTCACTGCTCGTCTATTTTTGCATACGTGTTTGATTGTGGGAGGAGAATTTTTTGTTGTTGTTTCTGTTCTCCCTAGTGTGTGTACTAACCTCATGTTGGGTAATAAGTAGTAATGTTTTGCTCACCCTACAGGTTCGCTCTTATGGGGGGAGGTGTGACGTACTTGGGTACGTGGGTTGGGCATTATCATTATTCCTGTATTTATGACACCATCTGAACATCAGGTTAGTATATTTATTGTGTTGTCTGTTATGTGTGGTGTTGTGTCATCTCCTAATTTCTGTTTCTATTCACAGATGCCACTCATCTCCCTGATTGGATTGGTTGCATCTGATTGGTGCACCTTGGAACAGGCAGTGGAGATGGGTGGTTAATAGAGTGGAGATGACACAACATCAGGGCGCCTCACTCTGTCAGTTGACACTGATAGAGTTTCGTGAGGTTGCCATTGATTGACCACTGTGTGTGGATTACCTTGTGCTTATGTTGGCCACTGTGTGTGGACTTACCAGTAGCCGTATATATATATATGTATTGTGTTGTGGGCCTTAGAGCCATTTGCCTTCCTGCTTGGAAGTGAGTATATATATATATATATATATATCTATTTGTGTTGCTCTGGTGCTAAGTAGAACACTGTATATTATATTATATCATATTGTATTATATATATATATAATTAGTATTCCCTTATACTGTGAGTGCTCTATGGCTGGGTGGTTCCCAGTGTTTACATTATATTTTGCTTAGTGGTGTTTGGTGGTATTTAGATATTGCCTGTTTGTTCTCCCATTACCTTTTCCCCTTTGTGGTTGTGCTGTGGGTTTCAATCCCCACGATAATAAATATTATTTCCCTTTTGGGAACAGTGGGTTTAAATCCCCGCTATAATAAATATCATTTACTATTTGGAACAGCGCCTTGTGTTATTTTCTTTACCTGCCTGGGACCGGTGCTTTAAAAGCACTACTGGACGGGCTGGTTTTCACATACAGCCCGGTCCAGCTTATTCTATATTGTCTTGTGACATTGCTATGTGACAGTGCGTGTCCCTACTTCCTTTTGATGCCATTTAAATGCTGTTTTCAATGCATTCATATGTTTAATGAGGTTGTTGAGCATAGTTAGGGAAAGAAATAGACCACGTGCAAAAATAAATATCAATAACCAAAGACTGGCATGAACAGAGCAGACCTAGTGAGAGAGAAAAGAGAGAGAGAGAGAGAGAGAGAGAGAGAGAGAGAGAGAGAGAGAGAGAGAGAGAGAGAGAGAGAGAGAGAGAGAGAGAGAGGAGAGAGAGAGAGAGAGTGTAACGTTCTGGGCAGGGTTGGACTGGGACCAAAAATCTGCCCTGGCATTTTTGTCCCAGACCGGCCCACCATAATCGGTCGGACACCACCCACCAGTACACCATCCTTGCGGTACCCTTAAATATGCGTACCTACTGTACTATTCCCCCAAACCACTACAAAGCTGGGTAGTAAGTGCCATGGACAAGTGGACCAGTGCAAGTGGACCAGTGTACTCACTCACTCTTGGCTGAATCTTGTTTTGGGTGGTGATGTAAAAACACCTGCATCATAGCAGGGTCAGGATGGGCAAAGTAGTCTATAGCCTGTGCATGCCTGTCTCTCTCCTCCACAACCTGGCTTAACTAGACATAAGGAGAGAGAGATGATTACAATTAACTGGTACATTCAGGTCCAGAATTGTTGGAATTCCCTGACAAAGATGGGTGATACTGGTAATGAGCAAATAGTTGTTTATTCATTGAATGCATGGAGCTGTTCCATCTTATTTCATTTGATACTAACTACTCAGTTCATACAGATTTCAAGTATTACACAGTTAATAGATCACCTTCTTGTTTTATATTCATGTTCAGAGAGGAGTAATAGTTAGATCTTTGTATGTGATTTATATGGCAATTAAATCAATGGTGTGCTTGTTTGCATAGGCGCCTGGCCAATAGAGCATTTGGAGCAGGTGCTCCACCAGTATTGAACTTGGGGGTGCAAACGTGTGCTTTTGCACCCCCACTTTTTGATCATATGAAAAATATGATATATCCCCCCCCAATATATAAATCTAACCATAACTACGTAATTTCAATCAAATTAATAATACGCAATGACACTTAATAGCACGTTTTTAAGTTTCCAAATATTGTGACCCCCCCCCCCATATGGTTTGATCCAGTGCCTCCCACCCCCAGCAGTGGCGCACGGCGCTGCAGGTAGGCTGAGTGTAAATATCAAAGGCCACCGAGTGTGTCATTGGTGGCAGGCAGGCTTTTCCAGTAAGTTGTTCAAACAAAGGATTATGTTAGACATGTCTTTACTATTGAGTGGTAGAACTTCTACCACGCAATACAATAAAAGTGTTTCAAGGTCCCGAAATGCCATCTGGTCATACCGTAAATCCTCTAACAATAATAATAATAATAACGTTTCCCTCTGGTTGGCGTTAGCTTTAGCGCTAGCCGCTAGCTAACGTTGTCATATTATCTAGATATGTGGTGTCAGCTGGATGACGTTGACTTCGTTTGCAAACGAAGTTAACGTAATTCACACACTGAAGTTGGAACCGTCTAAAGGTTGTCCAGTTGACACATTACAGACGCTATGAGCCTAAATTCTTACGGAAGCAAACATGGGTTTGGATAAGAATTTAGGCTCATAGCGTCTGTAATATGTCAACTGGACAACCTTTAGACGGTTCCAACTTCAGTGTGTGAATTACGTTAATCCCACAATTACTCAACTGCACTCAATATTTAAATACCAATGCTAGTCTAAATAAATTTATACAACGGCATGCAAATCTCTCGATTCTGATTGGCTGAAACAGTTATTTTACACGTGTTTATTCTTCACAATTCCACGCTGCTGGCCCAGGACCCGCCCACAACCGAATCACATCACATCACTCCGCCGGATCACAAGATGCCGGACAATAATTTAACAAATGGATATGTTGATAACGACTAAACGACTAAATATCAAGCGATTCTGTCACAGCGAATGTCTTAGTGCTTTAAACAATGTTGGATGATGTAATTGATGGGTCTTGAATCATTCTGTAACAAAAGAAAAATCGCGGATTGATTGATTGATACATTTTCAATTTTTTTTTCAATTTTTTTTCCCTTTCGACTGTCAGCACTCGCTCTAGTCTCCACCCACCGCCACCCCCCCCCCCCCCACACACACACACACACACACACACACACACACACACACACACACACACACACACACACACACACACACACACACGCACACACACACACACGCACACACACACACACACACACTCTGCCTGCAACGCGGGGGATAGTCAGACTGAGAGAGAGCTGGGTGCTGCGCTGTTCTAAGTGAGCATGGCCTATTGAGTTGATTGATTGATTGATTGCTAATTTTATTACTGTACGCTTGGTTTCCAACTGGTTAAGTTTAGGCCCTCTACAGTAGGTTTAAAAAAATAAATAAAAAAATAGGGCGAAGAAAACCTTTTTTTCCTATAGGGCAAAGAAAACTTTTTAATTTGTTTTACCTACTTTCTATAGAAGCATCTAAGAATGAAGTTCTATAGCAAGTAGGTCTGCATCCCCTTAACAATTGTGTGTATTGAGCCGTACTGTATTGTACCCATTCTGCATCTGGTAATAAAATGTTCAATCAATCATTCCAATAATACACAGTTGGATGTGTTAGTTGGTTGGATGCACTTCAAGCTGCTTCCACATGAGGCAACTTCTCTCAATCATTCCAATAATACACAGTTGGATGTGTTAGTTTGGTTGGATGCACTTCAAGCTGCTTCCACATGGAGGCAACTTGTCTTTTTTGTAGTTGTGGGAACTACTTTTTCTGGCGGATGGTTTTTTCAATAAATCTTCGATTAATGTGTGTTTATTGTATAGCAATAAGGTTGGATGAATATGGCAGTTGTATAAAAGCATTACACCACTTGCAGTCATGATTTGTGAACAATAAACCATGCCTAGGGGGGTCTAACGACCCTCGGCTGCGCCTCGGGCCTAACGACCACCCCTAGGCATGGTTTATTGTTCACAAACCACTCCTGCGCGTGATGTAATGCTTAAGTAGACAGACAATGTACGTATTAAAAATATAATAATAATAATAATAATAATAATAATAATAATAATAATAATAATAATAATAATAATAATAATAATAATAATAATAATAATAATAATAATAATAATAATAATAATAATAATAATAATAATAATAATAATAATAATAATAATAATAATAATAATAATAATAATAATAATAATAATAATAATAATAATAATGATAATAATGATGATGATGATTGTTGTGAAGGATCAGATTAAACCGAATATATATATTTATTTATGGATATATATTGAATAGTATTTGTATGTCGTTTGATATCCCTTGTATATTCCTTGTACATATACACGGAATATCCCTTTAGTCTACTATAGCCCATAATAGTTCATTCTCTTATTGGACAAGGAACTGGCGCCAGGAGACAAGCCCCTTGGAGCCAAGTTCAATGGTACCGACGAGACATGCCCTGACTAGCCCCGGCTCTGCGCAGGAATACGGCTACCGAAAGGAGAGTGGCACTATTTGTTCACCGTGCATATAAATATGGCGCAAGAAATGTAGAAGTCCTCTTATCCCTTAGTCCTTTACCCTTCTACCCAACTAAGTAACAGAACGTGAAGCCTCACCCCACGATACCGCGTGCGGTGTAGTATGGCCTGTTTGGCCTTAGAATAGCATTGAGACCTCGTGCGAATTAATAGCTGAATTGTCAGAGTTTGGCACCGTATTTCTATTAAGTAATAATAGTCTATTATGTATGGTGCATCGTGCGGTTAGAGTTCTAAAGTGAGCAGCACCCCCATCGCTTCCTCGTGTTATCTAGAGTCTTAACCAGGTTGGGCAGACCACACGTGGTGCTTTCATCCGAGGAGTTCTAGGCGAGGACCGAGTGGACCTGTACATTGGATTACCTACCCGACGACTGCTGAGCCCTATGCGGCATGGAATATATATTTGCTTTGGTACTTTGATTTGTGGAGCGGATAATCGCCAACACCGGTGAGTGTTGGATTTACCCCGAAAGGAGTCAAGGTGAGACGGCGCTCAGACCAGACTGAGGTCGCCTCGCTTCTTCTTCACTGTGGAGCTACAGCTACAGCTACAGCCTACAAGAGAGCCAAGGTGTATTCATCTGTGGATCAAGATTCTACTGCACTGTCTTCTGTACGTGAAGTCTCCCTAGACATCGTTGACCAGACGGGATACTGCCGACGGCTCTCCTACCCCCCCTACCGGCTTACAACCGGGAGGACCCCTACAGTATATCCAGCTATAATCATTAAGTGTGCCATCGTTATAATTCCCTAAGAGCCAGGTTGTATACTTGCTTCCTGCGTAACCAGAGATTACCAGAGATACGAGTACTCATTTGCCTTACAAGTGCATTCAAATCATAAACGTAATGGTGAATATTATATGTACCTTTTGCTATATATTAAATATTTGATTATTACCTTTGTGTGGACCTGGTTTCATGGTGGGAAAGTGTTCATCATATTTAGATATCGTGTACTGTATGGCCAGTAGTTAAAGTACATAAAGCGGTAGTGGTTTAATGATACCATACTTATCAATACAGTCAGGGAATTGTACCCCTCAGTTAAAATTGGTCCTTCGAGCCGGAGGGTAATCAGTGTAATATTAATATAGTGGTATTAATATTGAAATGGCCTATGATGAACACTCCACGAAACGGTCCTCCTAAAGTAGAACGCCCGCAGCGTAGACGACAGCCACCTCAGTACTTAGAGGATTACGCTGCCAGTATACTACCTAGTCTTCTACAAACGGTAAACGCGGTAAAAGTAGAAAGTAAAATTATGTCCGACCCTATCAACCAGGATACCCCGACCACAGAGGCCCTAGTGGGTTCTAATGTAACTGACCAAGCTCACGGTGGGGACCAGGAGGGAACTGACATGACTTTACCCCCCGCCAAGACCGAAGAAGTAGTCCCCCAAGAGCTCCGGGAGGAAGACAACCCTTCAGAGATGGAACTCTGCACGGAACAAGAGGAGGAGAGCGCCGAGGAGATAGAGCTCCAGGACTCCCTGCAGGGGAACGCATCCCCAACGGGTACTGCCAGGAGCGGCTCACCTCAACAAGCGTCTTCCCCCAGCGAGGCGGAGAGGATGCTGTCACAGGCGTTCTTCGCCAGCCTAGCAGCCTCTACCGAACGCGATCGACTTCAGGGTGAACGCGATCGACTTCAGGGTGAACGCGATCGACTCCAAACACAGCAACGGAGCGAAGAAGAGCACATACGTCTGGAGCTGAGACGCCTTCAGACGGAAGAGAATATGGCAAGAGACCGGGCCGACACCCAGCGTGCCGCTGCCGGTGCCCAAAGAGAAGCAGATCTCACCAAGCGCGACGCCGAGCGCGACAGACTACAAGCCGAGCGCGACAGACTACAAGCGCAGCTAATGGAGCAGCTGATCACCAGGGCAACACCCCCTCCCTCCACAAGGGGTTCCAGGGCCTCGTCAAGACACGGGTCAAGGGCACCCTCCCCTAACCGATTAAGCGACCCTGAGCCCGACCGCCAGAGAGAGCCCACACCCCCCTCCGAACTCCTTCCCCGACCGGTCCAAGTGAGACCCAGCTACAAGGAAGGAACAGCGGACACCGCGGAGAGGCTAAATAGACGACTACAGGATCTAGAAGACCTGGCAGAGGAAGAAGAGGGAGAAGAGGAGAGTCAAGCCCGACAGCAGCACATTACTCCACAGGACCAGGAGGTCCAGTACAGCCCAGGCTATACCCCTGCGGCTCTGCGCTACAGACCCCTGACTCGATTCACGGGTGAGCATGACGCACGACCAGTCCCGAGGAATAGCACCTGGACCAGCGGGCCATGGTACCCTGCCAGCACCAGCCCACCGAGAGGCGTAAGAGGAGACTCGCCCAGGAGGCCTCTCTTCCAACACTCACCGATGTGCCAGCCATCCACGGCGTCATACATTGGCACACCGACGTTTCCAGACTTCACCCATGAGAACCGAGCACAGTACACGGAGCTACGGATGTGCTTAGAGACAATGATGGTGGATGTAGCTGATGAACGCCACAAGTATGCGATCCTATTGAAGCACCTGAAAGTGCCCAGAGCGCACAACATAGCGCTGGCCTATGCCACCTCTACTACCCCATACACAGCGGCTCTAGCAGCACTAGACCAAAGATATGGACGTATATGGGATTACGTAATACAAGAGATAAGGCATATTGACCGCCTACCCCCAGCAACAGACAATCGCTCACTAGACGACTTGTCTATCAAAGTACAATCCCTGGTAGGGATGCTGGGGGCGCAACGAGAAAAGGGTATGCACGAACTATACGCAAACTCGAACGTCGAGAGGATTTTAGAGAAGCTGCCGCCCGCCCGACAGGAGCGCTTCAGGCGGCAAAGAGACCACCGTGATCCTAACGGTCCCGAGCCATCCCTCCTAGACCTAGCCGACTTCCTGGCGAGAGAAGTCAGCAGCCTACGGCTGGATACGTTCGTGCGGAGCACACCAAACTCCAGAGAGGGACCTAGGAGAGTAAACGATGGCCGAAGATCGGTGACTGTCATGCACCAATCAGAATCAGTACCGAGCAGCAAGAACCACAGTACCCCCTCGATGAAAGAGAAGTGGAAGATGGTGTGCCCGTACTGCGAGAAGGAACACTGGTTGTCACAATGTGACCAGTTCAAGAAGATGACCGCTGAAGAAGTGAGTCACTGGATAAAGTCCAACAGGCGCTGTTACCGATGTGCGCGCAGTCATATGGCAGCCGAGTGCCGCCTCAAGAAGAGGTGTAGTCAGTGTGACGGAGCCCATCTAGATGTCCTACACGACAGTAACAAAAGAAAGCCTGCACCATCCAGCAGCACAAAGGCAAGTGTTATGTACATTGACCCCACTAGCAGCAGCGGCGCCCAGGTGCTCTTAAAGGTGGTCCGCGTAACACTGAGTTACCAAGATAAGGTCATGGACACTTACGCCGTCCTTGACGACGGGTCAGAGAAGACCCTTCTCCTCGCGTCCGCTGCGGCCCAGCTGGGGTTGCGGGGGAGCGAGAACCAGATGACGATTCGGACAATAAGAAGAGATCTAAAGACGATAAAGGGCGAGAATGTCTCCTTCACTATCGCAGCAAGCGGGCAGCCCGAGAGACGGTATAGGATTACTAATGCTTTCACCAGCCAAGAAATAGGACTATCGCAGTACACCTACCCCATCGCCAAGCTGATGGATAAATACGTGCACCTGCGTCAACTCCCTATCCCGCTCATAGACGGTGCCACCCCGACCCTGCTGATAGGCTCCGACCATGCAGACCTCATAGTCCCGATAGACCGGGTCCATACAGGACCCAGAGGTTGTCCTGCAGCAGTCGAGACCTGCCTAGGATGGACATTACAAGGCCCCCTCGCCAAGTCTCTTAACCGAACAGCAGCCACTGGCTGCCTCCACTCCAGAACGACAGAAGGAGACACCACACTCCTGCAGCATGTCGAGAGGCTATGGACACTAGAGACAATGCCCTTTAAGAACGAAAAGAAAGACATCCGTTCTAAGGAAGATATCTACGCTATAGCCCTCCTCAAGCACGGGACAAAGAGAGTCAACGTCAACGGAGTGATGAGATACGCAACTCCACTCCTGAGGCGAGAGGGAATGCCCACCTTTCACGCCACAAAAGAACCGACGGAGCGGTATCTATTGAACACAGAGCGGCGCCTAGCCAAAGACCCCGCTCAAGAGGCTGTGTACCGCGCTGAGATTAACAAGCTAATCATAGCGGGACACATAAAGAAAATTGACTGGCGACGTCGTGCGCTGCTCCGCGCCTCCCTGATCAAAGACGGCTTTGATCTCCGGCAGCGGGCCAGCAGCGACCCCCCAGTATTGAGCAGCCTCAACGCAGAGGACCCAGCAGCAGATGAAGAGGTCCAACAAAGTGTGACAAATAGTTTCATCCTGGCTCGCTCAAGAATAGCCCCACGAAAGCAACAATCTATCCCGCGTCTAGAGCTCTGCGCAGCCCTAGCAGAAGCGCAGCTCGCCACGTTAATCCAACGTGAACTCACCATCCCGGTGCAAAGAACAATCTTGTGGTCAGACTCCACGACAGTACTCACATGGATCCGGTCTGATTCGTGCAGATACAAGGTCTTCGTGGGAGTCAGAGTCACAGAGATTCAAGAGTTAACAGAAGTAACCAGCTGGAGGTATGTGGACACCAAACACAACCCAGCTGACGTCATCACCCGGGGAATGTCCCTGGATGACCTCACCCGTCACAACCTCTACAGTGACGGACCAGAGTTTCTCAAGCTCCCCGAAGAAGAGTGGCCTACACCCACCCCACGGGAGGCGAGTAAAGAGGAGGCAGAGAACAAGAAACCTATGTTCTGTGGGTTGACACACACACTCGTCCCCACAGACCCCGATCTAGACGATTGCCTCACCCTACAGAGTGCGCAACTAAAGACATTTCTGTGGCACCACCCAGAGGTTCAGCCCACAACTGACATTTCAGCAGCTGACTACGAAGAAGCAGAACTTCTTCTACTACAACGAGCCCAGAGAGACTCGTTCCCAGACGAGCTAGCCTGTCTACAGGGAGCAAAGCCCGTCCCATCAGACAGCAGACTGCTCCACCTAGCCCCCGAGAGCGACGCCCATAATCTCATCAGAGTGGGTGGTCGTCTGCGGAGAGCCCCAGACTTACCGGATGACGTCAAGTACCCGATAGTCTTGAACAGCCGACACAAGGTCACAGAGCTGATCATAAAGAAATACGACGAGGATGTGCACCATGCAGGGGCAGAGAGAGTCTTCGCGGAGATCAGACGTCGTTATTGGATACTGCAAGGGAGAGAAGCAGTGCGGCGCTTCCAGCGAACCTGTCTAGACTGCCGCAAGTGGCGCGCGCAGCCCAGTATACCCCGGATGGCTGACCTACCTCCCTGTCGCCTCCGACTCGGCGACAAGCCTTTTCACTCCACCGGTATGGACTGTTTCGGCCCGCTGTATATAAAGAAAGGAAGAGGAACCGAGAAGCGGTGGGGTATTGTATTCAAATGCATGACCACCAGAGCGATACATATCGAACTCCTTCCAACCATGAGTACAGACTCATTCCTTATGGCCTTCCGAAGATTCACATCACGGAAAGGAAAACCGTCTACATTGTTGTCTGATCACGGGACAAACTTCAAAGGCGGAGAAAGAGAGCTGAGAGAGAGCTTCCAAGCTATCGGCCCAGAACTTAAGACCCACCTCGCTCCATCCCAGATTGACTTGCAGTTTAATCCCCCGAACGCACCTCACTTCGGTGGAACCTGGGAACGAGAAGTACGTTCCATAAAGACAGCCCTGTACGCCGTGCTTGGGGCCCAGACTGTGGCGGAAGAAGTCCTAATGACAGTCCTCACGGAGATCGAGGGAGTATTGAACTCAAAGCCCCTCGGTTACGTCTCAAGTGATGTAGCAGATGTCGACCCAGTCACCCCCAACACACTCTTGATGGGGCGGCTGGACCCCGCGCTACCCCAGACAATGTACAGGCCTGAAGAAGCGAACGGCCGAAGAATGTGGAGGTACAGTCAAGTACTGGCTGACAAGTTTTGGAACAGCTTCCTACTCCACTACCTACCGTCTCTACAGACCCGCCAGAAATGGGTGAAAGAGAGAGACAATTTGACAGAAGGAACAGTCGTCATGATTATCGACCAGTCACTACCCCGAGCTATGTGGCCGGCTGGCCGCGTAAGCAAAGTGATCACCGGTGCCGATGGAAAGGTCCGAGCAGCTGAAGTGCTCGTCCAAGGGCGGATCTACACCCGACCCGTGGCGAGGCTAATAGAACTGCCAAGGCTCCCCGATACTATCGATGACGACCATGACCCTATGACTTTGTGAGTTGACTGACCCTTACAGCGGACATTGAGTAGTGGACAGTGCGGTTAATCTGTCTCTGCTTAGCTAATTAGGTGGGACTAATTAGGGGACGGATGTTGTGAAGGATCAGATTAAACCGAATATATATATTTATTTATGGATATATATTGAATAGTATTTGTATGTCGTTTGATATCCCTTGTATATTCCTTGTACATATACACGGAATATCCCTTTAGTCTACTATAGCCCATAATAGTTCATTCTCTTATTGGACAAGGAACTGGCGCCAGGAGACAAGCCCCTTGGAGCCAAGTTCAATGGTACCGACGAGACATGCCCTGACTAGCCCCGGCTCTGCGCAGGAATACGGCTACCGAAAGGAGAGTGGCACTATTTGTTCACCGTGCATATAAATATGGCGCAAGAAATGTAGAAGTCCTCTTATCCCTTAGTCCTTTACCCTTCTACCCAACTAAGTAACAGAACGTGAAGGCTCACCCCACGATACCGCGTGCGGTGTAGTATGGCCTGTTTGGCCTTAGAATAGCATTGAGACCTCGTGCGAATTAATAGCTGAATTGTCAGAGTTTGGCACCGTATTTCTATTAAGTAATAATAGTCTATTATGTATGGTGCATCGTGCGGTTAGAGTTCTAAAGTGAGCAGCACCCCCATCGCTTCCTCGTGTTATCTAGAGTCTTAACCAGGTTGGGCAGACCACACGTGGTGCTTTCATCCAAGGAGTTCTAGGCGAGGACCGAGTGGACCTGTACATTGGATTATCTACCCGACGACTGCTGAACCCTATGCGGCATGGAATATATATTTGCTTTGGTACTTTGATTTGTGGAGCGGATAATCGCCAACACCGGTGAGTGTTGGATTTACCCCGAAAGGAGTCAAGGTGAGACGGCGCTCAGACCAGACTGAGGTCGCCTCGCTTCTTCTTCACTGTGGAGCTACAGCTACAGCTACAGCCTACAAGAGAGCCAAGGTGTATTCATCTGTGGATCAAGATTCTACTGCACTGTCTTCTGTACGTGAAGTCTCCCTAGACATCGTTGACCAGACGGGATACTGCCGACGGCTCTCCTACCCCCCCTACCGGCTTACAACCGGGAGGACCCCTACAGTATATCCAGCTATAATCATTAAGTGTGCCATCGTTATAATTCCCTAAGAGCCAGGTTGTATACTTGCTTCCTGCGTAACCAGAGATTGGACATTCAGTGTTGATTTGCCTACGAGTACTCATTTGCCTTACAAGTGCATTCAAATCATAAACGTAATGGTGAATATTATATGTACCTTTTGCTATATATTAAATATTTGATTATTACCTTTGTGTGGACCTGGTTTCATGGTGGGAAAGTGTTCATCATATTTAGATATCGTGTACTGTATGGCCTTTAGTTAAAGTACATAAAGCGGTAGTGGTTTAATGATACCATACTTATCAATACAGTCAGGGAATTGTACCCCTCAGTTACAATGATGATGATGATGCTGATGATGATGCTGATGATGATGATGATGATGATGATGATGATGGATGATGATGATGATGATGATGATGATGATGATGATGATGATGATGATGATGATGATGATGATGATGATGATGATGATGATGATGATGATGATGATGATAATAATAATAATAATAATAATAATAATAATAATAATAATAATAATAATAATAATAATAATAATAATAATAATAATAATAATAATAATAATAATAATAATAATAATAATAATAATAATAATAATAATAATAATAATAATAATAATAATTGTTGTGAAGGATCAGATTAAACCGAATATATATATTTATTTATATATATATATTTAATTGTATTTGTATATCGTTTGATATCCCCTGTATATTCCTTGTACAATATGCATTGAATATCCCTTTAGTCTACTAAACAGCCCATAATAGTTTCATTCTACCATTGGACGAGAACCTGGCGCCAGGTTGCCATACCCCTAGGTCCAAGTTCAATCGTGCCGCCTAACATGTCGTGGCAAGTCCGGTACCAGTGTAGTAATACGTCGGGCGAAACACGAATGGTACTATTTGTTCATAGCGCATATATATATATATATAGATTAATCTGTGTAGTTTAGTTATGGTACAGGGTACTACATGGTACCACTGGGTAGTTTACTATAGGGTAGTTTAGTTAGGGTACAGGGTACTACATGGTACCACAGAGTACTACTTGGTACTGCATGGCATTACAGGGTACTACATGGCTTACATAGCTCTACATGGCACTACATGGAACTACATGGCACTACGGGGTACTACATGGTACCACAAGGCACCACAGGGTACTACATGGCACTACAGGGTACTACAGGATACTACGGGGTACTACATGGCACTATGGGGTACTATAGGGTACTACATGGCACTACGGGGTACTACATGGCACTACAGGGTACTACATGTCTGCTCCTTTGCAGCACCACAAACATGGGAACTCTCTAACTCTTCCCCCCCCCCCCTCTCCCCCCCCCTCCCCCCCCCCTCCCTCCCCCTTCTCTCTGAGTACCCGTCTCCTGGCGCTGACCAAGGTGATGGATGCCTCGGGGTCTTGGCCAAGCTTGTAGTGACTGCTCTACATGCACCTCCGAGGCCTTGGATCAGTTATTCACCGCCGTCTGTCCGTGGTCCTGTCAACTGATTAACAGACTGTTAACAGATTAACAGTCAACGCGGTTTCATTGCTGGGTTAAGTACTTCTATTCTATTCACATAATACGCTTACTTCATATATCTACTCCATTCACATATATGCCTACCACTTGTATCTATTGCTATGTCCGCCTACTACAATCTCATGAGCTGTCTAACGCCTGTCCCGTCTCCCTGTCTTCCTATGACTTGCTGTCCTGGAGTGTTGACCGGAGTGTTGGACGTCCCGTGACGAAGGCCGGGAGATTGCGACCCCCTCTGCGTGCCCCCCTGTCTCCGGAGGTCTCGTAGTGGTGACCGGAGTGCCGGATGTCCCGCGATGATGTCGGGGAGTTCGCGACCCTCTCTGCGCCACCCCCCTTCTCCCTGTCTCCGGCTGTCCCTGAGCAACGACCGGAGTGTTGAATGTCCCGTGACTAAGACGGGGAGGACGTGACCCTCTTGCGCCGCCCCTGTGCCTCAAATAGATCCGCTATCAACTCTATCTTTAATCTTTCAAAATGTTCAGTTGCTATCGCTATTAGCTCTATCTTTAATTTTTCAAAATGTACAGTTGCTATTGCATGCACTCATCTGTGTTTCACCACACACATGAGTGCATGCTTACCAACTGTCCGTCTGCAACACTACTATCACCGACATCTAAGAAGGGAGATCCCCCCTTGAACGGCCCTTCTAAGGTTTCTCTCCTCCACATTGCCTGTGGAGCTTTTTTTCCCTATTGTTAGGTTTTAGTGAGTTTTTCCTTACCTTCGCGTGGGGTATGTCTGGGAGTGCTTGCATTCTTTCATTTATTTGCATTCATCTAAAAAATGTTTGGACCCTATGGTGTTCTTGTTCTGTTCTTGACCTATTGTTATGTTGTCTTCTTGACTTGTTTAAAGAAGACCTGTACGGCCCATGGGGACATTAACGTGTGTTGTCGGGCCCTATAAATAAATTTGATTTGATTTGATTTGATATATGGCGCAAGTAAAGTAGAACTTTCTTCTAGTCCAGTTCTTTACCCTCCAACAGAGTGACAGACGCAAAGCCTCCCCACGACGCACGTGCGGTGTAGTAAGGCCTACTTGGCCCAGAATAGGCATTGAGATATCGTGTAGATTAATAGTTGAATAGTCATAGTTTGGCACTATACCGTCGAGTTGGACGTATTCTATTACGCTAATAATAGTCTATTTATGTATGGTGCATCGTTCGGTTAGAGTTCTAAAGTTATCAGTACCCCCATCGTTCCTGACGTTATCTGGACGCTTAACCAGGCTGGTCAGACCCCTAGTGGTGATTGCATCCGAGGAGCTCCGGGCCAAGAGCGACTGGACCTGTATATTGGATTACTCTACCCGGACGACGGCGAGCCTTCCACGGCTTGGATTATGCTTTGTGTGCTTTGATTATTCCATGGATAAAGGCCAACACTGCGGAGTGTTGGAACTACACCCGGAGAGGACTCCAGGTGAGACGGCGCTCGACACCAGTGAGGTCGCCTCACGTCTATCCGTTGTGGACCGGCAGCTACCGTCCACAGAGGGTCCAGCTGTATTCGTCTGCGGCCCGAGGTTCTGTGGGCACCGTGTCCAAGACTTTGGATTCTCCCAAGACACCGTCGGCCAGATGGGATACCGCCAGCGGCTTCTCTAACCCCCCCCTCCTACTGTCTTACAACCAGCGGGACCCCCCCCCCCCTTAGTGTATCCAGCTATAATCATTTAAGTACCATCGCTATCGTTTCCTAAATATTCCAGGTTGTATACTTACTCCCTGCGCAACCAGAGATTGGACATTCAATGTTGATTTACCTACGAATACTAATTTGCCATAAAAGTGCATATTTCATATTTCAAATCATAAATGTAATTAAGTGATCGTTGTATACACCCTTTGCTGTATTAAACCTTCGATTTGGTACATTTGTGTGGATTCGTTTCATCAGGTGGGAAAGTGTTCATCATACTTATATCTTGTACTGGGTGGCCAGAAGTTAAAGTACATGAGGTAGTTGTATTAAATATCATATCTAACAATACAGTCAGGGAATTGTACCCCTCAGTTACAATAATAATAATAATAATAATAATAATAATAATAATAATAATAATAATAATAATAATAATAATAATAATAATAATAATAATAATAATAATAATAATAATAATAATAATAATAATAATAATAATAATAATAATAATAATAATAATAATAATAATAATAATAATAATAATAATAATAATAATAATAATAATAATAATAATAATGCAATAAAAGTCTGAAAATGAAGGGATTATGTCCATGAGTGTCATTTTTTTAAATTAAGGCCTGCCTCTTATATAAGCCTCTCTAATAAAGGCCTGGTGCTCTTTGCAGCTGAGGTAAATAGAAGACCCGTCCTATATTTGAGGATTTACGGTAAATCAAGATTTTCAATTATCTTAAGGTACAATACCTGAAATGAAAATGTGTGTGTGTGTGTGTGTGTGTGTGTGTGTGTGTGTGTGTGTGTGTGTGTGTGTGTGTGTGTGTGTGTGTGTGTGTGTGTGTGTGTGTGTGTGTGTGTGTGTGTGTGTGTGTGTGTGTGTGTGTGTGTGTGTGTGTGTGTTATGTACTAGAGGCCTGATCACTCCTGTGTCACCAGGCATGCAGGTGAGGCCTGCCAACTAGCCAATTAGTGCTGATTGGTTACCTGCTGGGGAGCTTTAAAGGCAGACCTAGTAACACACATGCACTGTCTGTGCTTAGAGAAAGAGCTGTCACGTTCTTCTAGTCCTGGTCCGTTGGGTTACCTTAGTACTTTAGTTAACATTTATATTAATAGTTCCTTGAGATAGTAGCACTTTGAGTTAGAGCACAGGGTTTTGGTGTTGGTTTGCACATAGGTTGCGTGCCCCTGAGCCAGGGTCGTAACAGTTGGGCGCACGTCCGGGATCTTTTACCCCTAGAACTTTGTTTGGTGTTTTTTTTTTGTGTTGCACGGGGTGTCATCGTATTATGGTTTGGGTGGTGTTCGTTACATATGGTGTAACGTGGGGGCTGAGCCATTTCATCAAACAGGTGAGTATGCCGTATTTGTTTGTAATTTGATGTGACTACTTATGCTGTTAAAATATATAGTTTAGTAGGCACCACATGTAGATAGGGACATTATTTTCTGGTTGTTGGTTAGCGTCCTGTGCACCACATACTCCTGGGGCGGTCAATGAAATGATTGGTATATGATCTTTGACTGGTAGCAGGTGTGGTTGAAGAAAGTTAGGTCTACAGGGCATTAGTTTAAGGGTAGGTAGATTAGGGCGGCCAGAAAACACAGGTAGTGTGGTAGGGCTTGATTTAGTGTTTCTTAGAGTAGACATGTGGTGGGCCGGTTTTTTCTGCAGTTTAGACGTAGAAGCATATGTAGTCATATCAGGTTAGAAGGCGCACCTGTTTGGAATTGTTTGTTGGATTTATTTTGTTTGTTTGAGTGTTTGGTGAGCATACCTGGTAGCACCTAACACCCTGAGTGTATGACACGTCTATTTGGGGTGGGTTTTTTTTTATGTTTTTTTTTGCGTCCTTGAAATGTGCGCTCCGTAGCACACATTGCCACCGCGTCCCTTTATGGTTATTATTAGTGGCTTTGGCATTCTGTATGGTTCTTCAGTGGTTCGTCGTGGTTCTTTAGTCGTTCTTCAGTGGTTCTTTAGTGTTTCTTTGGTGGCTCTTTAGGTGGATTGTGTGTGTCCTAGGGTGCTTTTGGCAGCTTTTTGGTGACTCTAAAGTGAACGGGTTGTGGCGCTGGTGCAGAAAAGATGGCTTCCGTTAGGGATTTTGTGGATCAACCTTCACATGACATGTTGGAGAGGTTTTCAAAAGAACAGCTTCTCGAGCTTGCTGTGCACTACAAGGTCGAGCTTACTCCCAGTGAGAAACGTTTGAAACCATCTGCCTTGGGTGCTTTGAGGGTTTTGCTCATTAGGGAACAGGTGCTTGAGGAGAGGGTGGAGGAGCCTCCTTCGTCTGGCGCATCTCCGCTATTACCTGGTGTAGAGGGTGACTGGAGGATAAGGGAGTTGGAGTTTAAGGAAAGGCAGCTACAGCACGAGCGTGAGGAGCGGAGAGAGGAGCGTGAGTTTAAGGAGAAACAAATGTTGTTGGAGCACAAGCGTGCACAGAAGGAGCTTGAATATAAGCATGCTGCCTTGCAGGCGGGTGCTCTGCATCCAGAGTCACGTTCCGGTTTTGATGTAGGCAGGAATATTAGGATGGTGCCTCCATTTTTTGAGAAAGACGTGGAAAGATATTTTCCCCTTTTTGAACGGGTGGCAACCACATTGAAGTGGCCTGATACCGCCTGGACACTGCTGCTGCAATGTATTTTGGTTGGTAGGGCACAAGAAGCCTACACTGCTCTGTCCCTTGAACAAAGCGCTGATTATGAGCTTGTTAAAGCTTCCATATTGAGGGCTTATGAGTTGGTCCCCGAGGCCTATCGTCAGCGTTTTAGAGGTTATCGCAGGCAGGAGGGGCAGTCTTATGTTGAGTTTGGTAGGGAGAAGGAGAACCTGTTTGACAGGTGGTGCACTTCTCAGAAGGCAGAGTCAAGAGAGCAGCTTAGGCAGTTGATTCTCCTAGAGGAATTTAAAAGATGTGTTCCTGATACCGTTTCCACACATCTAAATGAGCGTGGGGTATCGAAGATAGGCGACGCCGCTGTCTTCGCCGATGAGTTTGTGTTGACACACAAGTCCGTGTTTTTGGAGGACTACCGTGTTGAGTCCGGGGATAGGCGTCCTGTTCAGGGGGGCCGTTTCCCAAAACCTGTGTCTGCTGGTCAGTTAACTTCACCTCCTAGGCGGGGTGGTTCTGCTGGTGAATTCCCAGAAGGGATTATCTGTTTTTACTGTAAAGAACCTGGTCATATCGTTGCTGGGTGCCCGGTGCTTGAGCAGAAAAATTTCAGAACCGTGGCTCTGGTAGAAACCATATGCAGGACGCCTATGCCAATGTTAGATGGGGATGGGGGAAGTATCAAACGTGTGGACAAAGAACTCAAGGGTTCCTCAAGGTTTATGATGAATGGATTTGTTTCCCTGACTAATGCACTAGAGTCCAAACAGGCTATAACAATTTGGAGAGATACCGGTGCTTTTCAGTCCCTCATTCTGGAGGGGGTTTTGCTGTTTTCAGAAAACTCTTCTTTGCATTCCGGTGTTGTTGTTCGGGGCTTTGGGGGTGGATTTGTGGATGCACCTTTGCATGAGGTCACGCTCAATTCTCCCTTAGTATCAGGCAATGTTGTTGTGGGGGTATGTTCTCACATTCCCATAAAGGGGGTGTCCTTCATTCTAGGGAATGATTTGGCTGGTGACAAAGTGTTGGCTACTCCGGTTGTAACTCCCATTCCTGTGGTTTCTGAGGTCTCTAATGAGCTGGCACGAGAAATGTCAAAGGACAAAAGTGATGTTGTTGATACTTCGACTTGGGACATTACACTTAGTGACACATTCTTTGTTGAGTTAAAATGTGTACCTGTTGAGAATGTTGGAAAGCACACTGTGGATGTACCTCTGCATAATGATTCTCTTGATTGTGGTTTTGTGTTAGGCCCGGTGGTGAAACCAGAGTTGACAGGCGTGCCGGAGAAGCATGTGACAGGAGATGATATGGCAGCGCAGTGTCTCAAGGTCTTCCCAGCCTGTACGGTGGCTGAGGCCACAAACGAATTGGAGGATGAGTGTGGGAAGGATGCTATGAGAGGTGCTGTTGTTTCATGTGACACCGTTCTAGTTGGAGAGGCTACTAAGCTTGACTTAGGCTGCCAGCCTTCCCACAGTAGCTCTATTGTCCCTAATGTTTCACTTGTGGGCAGGGATGGTCCCAGTATGTCAGTTGATGATTCTGACATTGATCCACATGTCCACACTGATTCTCTGCCATGCACTAGGTGTGATGGTCAACCTAGTTACCTGTGTCCTGTGGAGCAGGAGCCGCCTTCGCGACCTGGTCTGTTGAGTGGCAGCCATTTTGATCAGGACAATGTTATTCTGGGTGACGCCATTTTAGATGGTGTTCCAGACGTTTTTGTGATGGACGTATTGCCATGTTCCAGGGACGGTGGGGCTGTACCTGAGGCGGTACATCCTACTCTGGATGTTCACGGTTTGCAGTATCCTGAACTACCAGTGCCAGGTGGGATGGAGATGGGCGCGGTGGTGGTATCAGAGATCTATGGTTTTTGTTTTTCTGTGTTCTGTCCTGTTGAGTGCAGTGAGATTAGTTCTCAGATTGATTTTGGTTTGCAGTCTATTTTTGACAGGTCGGTATCGGTGGAGGGGCCTGTTGAAAGGGGGCTCATATATGATGAGGTCTTGGTTGGTCGACGGGGTCCTAAGTCTTACGCCTCAGGGGAGGAGGCGCTTGCCCCACTGCAGCCATGTACCGCAGTGGCGGAACCTTTTGTGAGGTCTAGCTTGCCCGAGAGTCGGGACAGGGTTGTTTTTTGTTTTACACAGCATTGGCAAATGTTCCACAGTGGGGTGCATACAACACGGTTGGTGGTCGTGTTCGACAGGGGCCGGCCCGTTATCGCTGTTGTGGTAGTGGCCCTGACAACTAATGGGTCACAGTTGTTTTTTTTGTTTATGGGTTTGATGTGTGTGGTTGCCTCTTGGGCAACCAGTTTGGTGGGGGAGGTGTTATGTACCATGACCTCAAGTTCTCAAGTTCTTTAATAGTTGTCATACAGAAGTACAGAATACTTTCATACAAAATGCTTCTTACTGTTACGCTCCAGAGACTGTGCTAGACAAGATAGTATCAAATAACATAATAACATAATATAGCATGAATTTAGAAGAAGAAAATGAGGTCACAGTGTTCGGTATAGACATATGTACAATGTTCTGAGTTACCATATAATATACAATACACAATACTATGCAGTGTACTAATGTACAGTACTATCTAGTGCAAAGCAGAAATGGGATGAGGTACAATTTTAGGTACAATTTACAGTAAGGTGTACGAGTTGTAGTGCAATCCTTCATCCATAAATATAAAGTGTGGGGAGTGGGTGCTACAGTGTGTTTGTTTAAAGTGGGTGTGTGCTATAAAGTGTGTGGAGTGGGTGCTACAGTGTGTTTGTTTAAAGTGGGTGTGTGCGTGTGGATGTGTGTGCTATGTGCGTTTGGTGGTTGTTGTTGTGTAGTGTTCATTCATTGTTCGTTTAGCAGCCTGATGGCCTGGGGATAGAAGCTACTTCTGAGTCTTTCTGTGCTCGCCTTGAGACTCCTGTATCGCTTGCCTGACCGCAGCAGTTCGAAGAGGCAGTTGTTCGGGTGACTGGAGTCTTTAATGATTCTCTTAGCCTTGCCCTTGCAACGCTTGTAGTAAATGTTCTGGAGGGTGGGGAGCCCCCCTCCAATTGTGCGTTCGGCTGAACGTGTCACTCTTTGTAGTCTGCTTTGGTCTTTTGCAGTGCTATTCCCAAACCAGGAGGTGATGTTGCCGGTCAAGATGCTCTCTATTGTACATGAGTAGAAGTTCTTAAGGATCTTCTGGCTGACTTGGAACTTCCTTAGGCGCCTGAGGAAGTAGAGGCGTTGTCGTGCCTTCTTCACCACACTGTTAATGTGTGTGGTCCATGTCAAGTCCTCGGATATGTAGGCTCCGAGGTACTTGAAGCTGTTGACTCTCTCAACCGGTGCCGCGTCGATGCTGAGGGGGCTGTAGTCCTTGACCCCCGACCTCCTGAAGTCCACAATCATCTCCTTTGTTTTGCTGACGTTCAGGGAGAGGCTGTTTTCCTGGCACCATCCCGCCAGGACCTTGACCTCTTCCAGGTAGGCCCTCTCATCGTTGGCAGAGATCAGGCCCACCACCACTGTGTCGTCAGCAAATTTGACGATTGTATTGCTACTCCGCTGAGCCACACAGTCGTGTGTGTACAGGGAGTAGAGGAGGGGACTCAGAACACAGCCCTGGGGGGCCCCTATGTTGAGGGTGATGGATGAGGAGGTGCAGTTGCCTGCTCTCACCACCTGGGGTCTGCCAGTCAGGAAGTCCAAGACCCACTGGCAGAGGTCATAGCCCAAGCCCAGGTCCCTGAGCTTGGCTATGAGTATGGAGGGGACTATGGTATTGAATGCCGAGCTGTAGTCGATGAATAGCATTCTCACATAGTTCCCCTGCCTCTTGTCCAGGTGTGATGCTGCTGTGTGCAGCACATGGGATATGGCGTCATCCGTGGACCTGTTGGGGCGGTATGCAAATTGCAGGGGGTCCATGTTGATGGGGAGGGAGGAGCAGATGTAGCCCTTTACTAGCTTCTCAAAGCACTTCATGGCTATGGAGGTGAGAGCTACAGGGCGGTAGTCGTTGAGGCAAGCAGGCTTGGATTTTTTGGGTACAGGGATAATAGTGGACTTCTTCAGGCAGGTGGGGATGACAGCCTGTTCTAAGGACAGGTTAAATATGTCAGTGAATACTGGGGCCAGTTGGTCGGCACAGACTTTTAGGACGCGGCCGGGGATGCCGTCCGGACCTGCTGCCTTCCTGATATTCACTTTTTTAAAGGTCCGCCTCACCTCATGCTCTGTTACCCTGAACACTGCGCCTCCATCAGCAGCCGACCCCCCCCCCCCATTGCCGAGGCTTGTGAGCTGGTGTTGTTATTAACAGCATCAAACCTCGCATAGAAGGTATTGAGGTCGTTTGCTAAGGAGATGTCACTGTTCAGTTTGAGGGAGGCGCCTTTGTAGTCTGTCATCGTTTTGAGCCCCTGCCACATAGCTCTAGAGTCAGCTTGTTCAAACTGGAGTTCAATTTTATCCCTGTAGCGCCGTTTGGCCTCTGACACTGTCCTCCTTACGTTGTGTCGCGCCACCTTGTGGTCATTCATGTTGCCTGCCACTAGGCCGTCATTGTATGCTTTGGTGCGCTCTCTCAGAGCTTCACGGACGGATTTGTCTACCCAGGGTTTTTGATTTGGGTAAACTTTCATTTTGGTAGTGGGGATTGTTTCTTTCACCCTAGTACAGACATAGTCCAGCACTGTCTCCGTGTAGGCATTAATGTTATCTGTGTCGCGGAACACAATCCAGTCTGTGTGGTGAAACACTGACCGGATCGTCTCTTCTGACGTCAGATCCCATTTCTGCACCTCTCGCGAGACTACGGGAGTACTTTTAATTCTCTGTCTGTACTTTGGTGAAAGGAAAATGGATGCGTGATCTGACTTGCCAAAGCCACTATCAGAATGAGCCTTGTAGCCACCTTTAAATTGCGTGTAACAGTGATCTAGGATGTTACCGCCTCTGGTGTTGCAAGTCACATGCTGATAGAAGTCGGGCAATACCTTTCTCAGATTGGCGCTATTGAAATCTCCCAGTACTAAAATGGCGGCGTTAACGTTAGCCACTTGTATTCTATTTACCTCGTCGTGTAGTCTGGAGAGCGCAACCTTGTTGCTGGCTTGCGGTGGAATATACACTCCGACCAGGACGATCGCCGTTAACTCCCTCGGGAGGAAGAAAGGACGACACTTGATGGTTATATATTCCAGTTCTGGGGAGCAGTGGTTGGATAATTCCTTCACGTTCGTTGGATCACTCCAATTTTTGTTAAACATGAAGGCAATACCTCCTCCACGTTGTTTACCGGACTCTGATGATGTCCGATCCTTTCGATGGATAAAGAAGTGATCCGCTGGTTGAATTGCGTGATCTGGAACCTCCGGTGTGAGCCATGTTTCGGTGAAGCAAAGGACATTGCAGTCCCTAACGTCTCTTTGATATTGAATCCTTGCTCGGATGTCATCCAGTTTATTGTCTATTGATTGTACATTGGCTAGCAATATACTGGGAAGTGGTGTACGGTGGCGTCTGGATCTCAGCCTGTTTCGGATCCCAGCCCTCTTTCCTCGTCGTCTTTTCCTGGGCTCTGGGAACAAAGGGTCTGGTCCTAGTCTCCGGAGAATTTCTTCAGGCCATTGTTTGCTCCTTGTTTGCTCTTGTGTCACTGGGCATGCAGGTGAGGGCTGCTAATTAGCTAATTGCTGCTGATTGGTTACCTGCTGGCAGCTTTAAAACCAGCCCTTGAGTCACACGTGCAGGGTATGTGGTTAGAGGAGTGTGGGTTAACAGAGAGTTATCACGGTCTTCTATTCTTGGTTCTTTAGTTTGTATCAGTATTTCATTGTTAAAGTAGGCTTTTTGGGTTAAACACAGGTTTTGGTGTCGGTTTTGCACATAGGTTGCTTGCCTTTGAGCCAGGGTCGTAACAGGGGTGCTAAAGGTGAGCGATAAAGTGGCAGTCAGGAGAATGAGGCTGGCAGGTCACTGCCAGAGACACCATGATATGCCAACCAGCAAACTTGTGCTGTGGGAACCAACACACAGGCATAGATCACGAGGACGTCCCACGTTAACCTACGTGGACGTACTCAGGAGAGATGCGGGAACAGAAAGCACCAACGAGCTAGCCAGATGCATGGAGGATCGGGATGACTGGAAGCACCGATGGAGGGCCCGTCCGAGGACGACCTAGATAGATAGAAAGAGAAAGAGAGAGAGAGGGAGAGAGAAAGAAAGAGAGAAAGAGAGAGAGAAAGTAAGAGACAGTGGGGAGAAAGATAGAGAGAAAGAGAGGAGAAAGAGGAATGATGTAAAACGTGTTCATATACTGTATATATTTTCTACAATGATGAAATTACCTCAGACAGGCGTGTACTGACTACTGTCACGTCTTGTAGAGACGAAAAGAGAGAAAGATCTTAGTAAAATCCGTGTCATAATTCAGAAATAACTTGTGGCGTGATTGACGTGAAACATGTTGTAACATTATACACAGCAGAGAGATGACAAGACAGCATAGAACAGAGTCTTCTTGGCGAGAGGAGATAGAGAGATATAAATAGAGAGAGAGAGAGAGAGAGAGAGAGAGAGAGAGAGAGAGAGAGAGAGAGAGAGAGAGAGAGAGAGAGAGAGAGAGAGAGAGAGAGAGAGAGAGAGAGATCTAACTCACATCTGTCATAATTCTGAAATTGCGGTTGATCATTGATCAACATGTTATACAATACTGAAATGAGACACACCCGCACCCACACACACGCTTGCACGCACGATTGCACGCACACACACACACACACACACACACACACACACACACACACGCACACACGCACACACACACACACACACACACACACACACACACACACACACACACACACACACGCACACACACACACACACACACACACACACACTCAAATCTGTGTCATAATTCTGAAATCATATTCATTGGGAAGAAATATCCACATTTGTTCTGTCGCGTCTGGCCAATTTCTCACAAATTATTTCCAACTCGGGTGAATGGCGTTTGCACTGCGTAGAGCAAAGCTGCGTCCGTCCGCCTCAGTTTGTGGCTTTCCACTGACATTGTATGCATGCGCACTGCTTCCACATTTGGATTGTCAAAAAATATGAATTGCATGTTTATTTCTTTCCTGTGTCCAAAAAACACAGTGTCAATGACAAGTGATACAATGCTATGGCTTTGTCTCTGGAAACACTGTACTACTAATGAGAGTGAGAGTTTAGTCATTTAGCTGCATTATTTTTATCCGTGGAGGAACATGAGACTCTGTGTGTGTGTGTGTGTGTGTGTGTGTACGTGCGTGTGCGTGCTTGCGTGCGTGCGTGCGTGCATGCGTGTGTGTGTGTGTGTGTGTGTGTGTGTGTGTGTGTGTGTGTGTGTGTGCATGCGCCCAATTGAGGAACTGTCAGTGGGTACATCCAGGGTTGTTTTGCTAACCACTCACTGTGACCAGGCATGTTCTTCTGCTGCTGTGTGTGTGTGTTAGTGTGTGTGTGTGTGTGTGTGTGTGTGTGTGTGTGTGTGTGTGTGTGTGTGTGTGTGTGTGTGTGTGTGTGTGTGTGTGTGTGTGTGTGTGTGTGTGTGTGTGTGTGTCTGTGTGTGTGTGTGTGTGTCTGTGTGTCAAGTCCCCATTATCTGCAAGCTGTTGACTTTAACCAACTGTCTGTTGTGTTGTATCCAGTTTTGTAGTCGAGTCACTAAATCTTGAGTCCGAGTCGAGTCTCGAGTCCCCAGTGTTCGAGTCCGAGTCAAAGTCTGAGTCACCAAAGAAGAGACCGAGTCGAGTCTGAATCGAGTCCCCATTACCCTAGTCCGAGTCCGACTTCAAGTATTGCAATTTTATTAGAAGGATTGTTATGGTTTGTAACCGACCCCAATCGCACAACACAAGACAGGTATGAGAGTAAGCCAAAACAGGGCAAATATTTATTATTGAACAAAAAGCGGCACAGTCCCCTTAAGGGAGAACACAAAAACACTAGAGTCAAGGAAATATGGAAAATGCGGCACTGTGCCTTTAAGAGGCGAACAGGCTAAGGGACTAAGGCTAAGGGCCAGGGCTAAGGGCCAGGGCTAAGTGTCAGGGCCAGGACCAGGGGCACTGGAGAGGGGGACAGGGAACAGAGGCCCGGAGAGGCGGGCTGGAGACAGGGACCGAGAACAGGGTTAAGGCCTTGGACAGGGCGAGGGCCAGAGCTGCTTACAGGGATGAGGACAGGGTTCCGACGGCGGAGGCCGGGCACGGGGACAGGGGCCCGACGGCGGAGGCCTGGCACGGGGACAGGGGCCCGATGGCGGAGGCCTGGCACGGGGACAGGGGCCCGACGGCGGAGGCCTGGCACGGGGACAGGGGCCCGATGGCGGAGGCCTGGCACGGGGACAGGGACCCGACGGCGGAGGCCTGGCACGGGGACAGGGGCCTGACAGCGGGGCCTGGCACGGGGACAGGGGCCCGACAGCGGGGGCCGGGCACGGAGACAGGGGCCCGACAGCAGGGGCCGGGCACGGAGATCCTCCTCCTCCTCCTCCTCGGATGCTGCAGACGGGCAGCGCAGAACAAAGGGGGTCCCAGGGGACCGGGATGGGAACACGCCGTCCTCCCGTGGAATACTAGGGAGCGACGATGAGCCTCACCCCAGGAACGAGGATCACGAAGAGACGCCTTCCTCCCGTGGAATCGGGAGCGATGGCGAGCCGCCTTGACGTCTGGAGTGGGAACACTGGAAAACCTCCCGTAGAGAATTAGAGAGCGAAGACGGCATCCCACTCCAGGCAAACGGCGACAGGTGGTGATGGTGACGTACAGAATGGTAACTTACAGCACTCCATGAACACAGACACAGATACAGATACAGAACAACCCGACAAGGACTAGAGGGAAGGTCCAGGTATATAAAGCCCTCTGGGGCGCTAATCACAAACTATGACAGCTGCGTGAAGGTAGAGGAACAGAATGTCCAAGGGTGGGGGCTGGTGAAGGAGAGTAGACAGGGAAAAATCTCGCAAGGGTGGGGGCTGGTGAGGTGAGGAGACAGGGAATAAGGTCCAGGGAACAGGCGAATCCTCACAGTACCTCCCCCTCCACGGGAGCCACCGGGCGACCAAAAAAATCAGACAGCGGGGCAGGGGACAAGACAGAGCAACAAACAATCATGGCGCCGCAACGAACGGCTGCCTCTCTGATCGCTCCGTCGAGACTGTGCTTTCTTTTGTTAATTTTTATAGTATTAAGAGTTTTATTTGCACCTACTGTTGGTGCATTATACGTGTATGACCGTCAGTTAATCATTGACATTGGATTAAAGAAAACTTATCGATTGGATTGCTCTCTGGATCGGATTGCAGAACAACAACAATGGCCAGCGGAGATCCTTTGTTGTGGCCGTGGCCAAAGCCAGGAGACGCCACGACGAAGAGGGAAGAGAGCCGGAGTCCGGAACAGACTGAGGTCCAAACGACACAGAACCACATTGCCCAACATATTGTTGGCCAATGTGCAATCGATAGGAAATAAACTGGACGACATCAGAGCACGGATCCAATTCCAGAGGGACATTCGGGATTGTAACGTCCTCTGTTTCACAGAAACTTGGCTGAGTCCAGATGTCCCGAATCACGCAATAGAACCGGCAGACCACTTCTTCGTCCTCCGCAAGGACCGGACGGCAGAAGAGTCACTAAAGAAGAAAGAAGGCGGCATTGCCTTCATGATAAACAAGGAGTGGTGCGATGTAGGCAACGCAAAGGAACTCTCTAACCACTGCTCCCCAGACCTGGAGTTTATCACGATAAAATGTCGACCCTTCTTCCTCCCAAGAGAGTTAACGTCCATCATCCTCATCGGAGTGTACATTACACCACACGCGAACACTGGGGTCGCACTTTCAAAACTTCACGACGAGGTAAACAAACTCCAGACAGCTAATGTTGACGCTGCCATTTTGGTTCTGGGTGATTTCAACAGCGCGCGTCTTAAAAAGGTGTTGCCGAATTTCTATCAGCATGTGACATGTCCCACCAGAGGCGAGAACATATTAGACCATGTATACTCGCAATTTAAGAATGGGTATAAGTCACAGGCTCTTAGTCCATTCGGTAAATCGGACCACGCCGCCATATTTCTTTTGCCAAAGTACAAACAAAGTCTCAAGCGAACGCCGGTGGTCTCGCGAGAGGTTAAGCGTTGGGCCGTGACGTCAGAGGAGTCACTCCAAGCTGCACTTGAATGCACAGACTGGAGTGTATTCCGTGATAACACAGCCAATATTAACGAATACACTGAAACGGTGCTTGACTATGTCTGTACTCTGGTAGAAGAAACAATCCCCTCCACCAAAATTAAAATCTACCCAAATCAAAAGCCGTGGGTAGACAAATCCGTCCGTGAGGCTCTGAAAGTGCGCACATCAGCATACAACACCGGGCTGGAGACAGGCAACATGGAAGAACACAAGATGGCAAGATACAACGTCAGGAGAGCAGTAAAAGAGGCAAAGCGGCGTTACAGGGATAAAGTTGAACTTCAGTTCGAACAGGCTGACTCTAGAGGCATGTGGCAGGGCCTCAGAACAATGACAGATTACAAAGGCACCCCCCTCAAACTGAACAATGACATCTCCTTAGCAAATGATCTCAATTCCTTCTATGCGAGGTTTGAGGCTGTGAATAAAAACACCAGCCCACAAACCACGGCAATGGGGGGGGGGGGGGGGGGTCTGCTGATGGAGACTCAGTGTTCAGGGTAACAGAGCATGAGGTGAGACGGATCTTTAAAAAAGTGAATATCAGGAAGGCAGCAGGACCGGACGGCATCCCCGGCCGCGTCCTAAAAGTCTGTGCCGACTAAATCGGAAGATGACTTCCGGTGGCATGGACTGAACACAGCTTGCATCGTGTCGCAGCAAACCCTCGAATTATCACTATTTTTGAACCCATAATGAACAGAAACTAAGTTGACTTCACCTCGACATTTATCAGCTCCTTTTATTTTGTAAGCAGATTCTTTCAAAACGATCTAATCGTCCTTGAACAAACACATGTCCACGCGTGCACAAACAAAGTTCACAATGGAGAACGCTGACCTAGCGGTGCTCATGAGAACAATTGTACGAGAAGAACTTGCTACAGGACTCGAATCCAATCTAAAGCCGATCAAGGATCATCTAAACAAAATCCAGCTAAAGGTAACATCATGCCTGGACAAGATTGACTCTCTTGAGACGGCTGCCAACGACACTGATCAAAGGCTGATACAACTGGAAGCGGAGAATAAATCACTATCTGAGGAAGTTAAATCATTAAAACAGAAGACGGAATCGCTTGAGGACCACAGCAGAAGACTCAACGTGAGAATCTTTGGGCTACCAGAAGGAACAGAACAAGGCAACCCGACACTGTTTGTAAACGAAATGCTGAGCGAACTTTTTGGTCAAGATCTAGGACGTCCACCTCACTTGGTCAATATCGCTCACCGCATCGGAGCAAATAAAGGCAAGACGCGATGCCTAATCGCTAAACTCAACAACTCTGATATAAGACAGACGGTTGTGCGTCTTGCCGGTGTGAAAGCTAGAGAGCCAGGCGGGCTACAGTACAAAGGACATAAAATCAGCATCTTCCGTGATGCCACAGCAGACCAACGCAAGCAGCAAGCCTCCTTTGATGAGCTCAGATCACTCTTACGCAAAACAAAACTGCGCTACGGGGTGGCTCACCCTGCTAAGCTGCTCATCACCTTCAAGGATAAGACTCACTCCTTCACCGAAGCATCGGAGGCAATGGACTTCTACACAACCGAGATCAAGCCCACATTAGACGCGGAGGCACACTCATCACCAGCGCCGACCTAGGACGAGACTGTCTACTACTGTACATACTGTACACATCATACAGAACACAGGTATGCCCATGGTGGCGCTGTCCACACTGGTCAGCTGAAAATATTGTGAACATTTCAGTCTAACGTGGCCACATGGACTTGGAGTAATATGAAACCCTCTTCTGTTTGGCACTGTTCATGGGTTTAAAAAAAAAATATGATAACTTTTCTTTCTAACCATTAGTGCTGCTGTGGATGGTGCTGTTGTCATCATGATTGATGGGGATGTTAATATCACCCATGACATTACTCTCCTTACCCAATATAACTTGGTCTATATATGGTTTATATTATTCATATATTTGTTTTGCTATTATTATTACAATCTATGTTATTAGCGACGGATATAGTGGTAACTGTGCTGGGTGAATTATTACTGCTGGTATCTTTATTTTATTTTATCTTTATTACCAGTAGTGTTGCTGTGTATGGTGCTGTGGTCACCATGACTGATGGGGACGATAGTATCACCATAGCATTACTCTCCTTACCCAATATAATTTACCATAAATTAAAGAAAGAAAGAAAAGGAAAAAATAATTGATCTCCCTGTTTCCCTTCCAATTTAGTTTTTTGATAATGCATTGGATAGTTACTAACACAGGGAGACCAATAGAGGGAGCTGTTTGACCAGCTAACATGTCACAACTCTGCAATAGGCAGAAAATGGGAGGTAGGGAGATGGCTATGTGGAATAAGAATACTATGGTATTCTACCCACGCGACCGTCTTCCGGGGGGAGGGAGGGGGGGGGGGGGGGGGGGGGTAATTGTGTTGAATGTTGTCCAGAGCTGCCAGACTCATTGTTTAATTTTCATTCTAGTGTGCTTTTCCAGGCTGTTCCCATTATTTCAATTGTATAGCCTACATGTCAGGATCCACTCGTATAAATCAGACAGATATGAATAACATAACGCTGGTCTCGTGGAATGTACGCGGTCTTGGGCAAGCTCTAAAGCGGGGCAAAGTGTTTGCGCATTTAAAGTCTCTTAACGCTGACATAATGTTTCTACAAGAAACTCACATAAAAGCTACAGAACAGAGGCGACTGAGGGCTAACTGGATATCTCAAGTTTACCAGTCACCTTTCACATCCAAAGCTAGAGGTGTCGCTATTCTTTTTCGCAAGAATATCCCATTCCAGCTTTCCTCAATAGTCACAGATCCAAATGGCAGGTATATTATGATTACTGGAAACATACATTCGTTCCCTATCACTTTATTGAACATATATGGCCCAAACACTGATGATCCAAATTTCTTTCGCAAAGTATTTGATTTAATTCCAGACCTAGGCACCACTAATTTATTAATGGGTGGAGACTTTAATTGCTACCTTGACCCATATTTGGATAGACTCTCCTCCCGCACCCCAACAGCAATAGCTTCTGTCCTAACATTAAATAATTTAATTAAATCTAGAAACATAGTAGATATCTGGAGACTACAACACCCAACGGACAAAGACTATTCGTTTTTCTCGCATGTCCATAAGTCATACACGAGAATTGATTATTTTTTAGTGGATGCAAAATTAATAACTAACATTGTGAATACCAAATATCATAATATAATAATATCGGATCACAGTCCAGTTTCACTAGAAATAAAGCTTGCTTTGCCCCAACAAAGCTACTGTTGGCGCTTTAACCCGTGGCTGCTCACAGACCAAGAGTTTATTAACTGTATGACAGCTCACTTGGAGGAGTTCCTTGAGTTCAATGACACAGGGGAGGTCTCAGACTCCATACTCTGGGAGACTCTTAAAGCAGTAATGAGAGGTCATATAATTTCCTTTGAAAGTTCAAAAAAAAGGGAACAGCGCCATCGTCTGGTGGAAATCGAAAACACACTCCCAACCCTTGAACAGACTTACAGGAACTCTCTTTTGCAAGAAGACTATAATAAGATCCTGAATTTAAAGTATGAATATAACCGCATTCTTAGTGGAAACATCGGTAAACTCTTATTGAAGCTCAAACAGAGACATTTCGAACTGAGCGACAAACCAGAGAGGCTGTTGGCCAGACAGTTGAAAGGAGCACAGGCGAGCCGTGCAATCCACAAAATGTTATCTAAAACAGGTGATTTGTTAACTAACCCTAAGGAAATAAACAACCGCTTTAAAGAATTTTATTCAGAATTATACAAAACAAAGTCTCAGGCCACTAACGCAGACTTTACAATTTTTTTTGACTCTCTCAACCTGCCAAAACTGGATGAGTCATCCAGGTTAGAACTCGATTCAGATTTTTCAGAGAGTGAGCTAGTTGAGGCAATTAAGTCATTCCCCTCTGGTAAGGCAGCAGGCCCAGACGGATTTGGCTGTGAATTTTACAAGACATTTCACAAGACACTTGCCCCAATCCTACTCAGAATGATCAATGACTCCATTAAGAATAACAGATTTCCGAACTCTCTGTACGAAGCAAATATATGTATCATACTGAAGAAGGGCAAGGAGGAAACAGAGCCTGGGAGCTACCGGCCCATCGCCCTCCTTAATTTTGATCAAAAATCGATCACAAAAGTATTAGCCAATAGATTAGGGAGACATATTCCATCAATTATACACCCTGACCAAACAGGGTTTATCCCAGGCAGATTTTCATTTTGTAATGTGCGTCGGCTCCTGAACAATGTTTATACCAACCACGAGGACAACTCCAGAGCGGCCATTTTGTCCTTAGATGCAGCCAAAGCGTTTGATCAAATAGAGTGGCCCTACATGCTCGAGGCACTTAAAAGATTTGGATTTGGAGACTCTTTTATTGCATGGGTCAAAATACTATATCTCTGCCCGACATCCTCCATCCTCACTAATAATGATAAATCTGGACCTTTTGACTTGCAACGTGGGGTCCGACAGGGCGATCCGCTTTCTCCCTTACTATTCGACGTTGCTCTGGAGCCCCTCGCGATAGGAATCAGGAGCCACCCCAATATCAGAGGCATTAAGATAGGGGACATGGAAAGCCGGGTGAGCCTTTACGCTGATGATACATTGTTATATCTTTCAGACCCAGAAACCTCTGTTCCTCCCTTGTTAGATTTCATTGAATCATTTGGTAAGCTTTCTGGCTACACAATCAATTGGGGTAAGAGTGAGTTCATGCCTCTCTCGGGCGGCCTGAACTCAGACTTTCTTAAGGCTCTACCATTTAAAGTAGTAAATGACCATTTTTCATATTTAGGACTCCGAATATCTCGAAATCCCAAACTCTTATTTAGACTTAACTATGCTGACATGCTCACAAAGTTAAAACTCAACATAGAGAAGTGGAGGACCCTGCCCTTATCTATGGTGGGGCGTATTAACGCAATCAAGATGGTGTCTCTTCCTAGATTCTTGTATCTATTTCAAAATCTGCCAATCTTCCTCACTGCAGCATTCTTTAAGAAACTAGACTCTATTATTTTCCCATTTGTATGGGGATATAAAACCCATCGCATATCAAAAGGGCATCTGCAGAAGCCAACACAGGAGGGAGGCCTAGGCCTCCCTGTATTCAGGAATTATTATTGGGCAGCCAATGCTAGAGCTTTGACCTATTGGCAGAGGGGACTCTCGGGTGAGACACCATCTAATAACTCCCCCCTGTGGCTAAACATTGAAGCCACAGCAGTAAAAGGCTCCTCTCTCTGTACTTTACTTTTTTCTAAAACAGAATCCCCTCAAAAGCTAATTGGTGACAATGTTATCTTAAGGAACTCACTTAGGATTTTGAATCAGATAAGAGGTGTTCACAAGCCACCAAATGTCTGTATGTATACCCCTATATGTCATAACCACTCCTTTTTGCCATCTCGGACAGATGGGGCGTTTGCTGTCTGGAGGGACAAGGGACTCACGACCCTTGGAGACTTGTACATAGACAAACAGTTTGCATCATTCGACCAACTGAAAACAAAATTTAACATCCCTAACTCCCACTTTTTTCGATATCTCCAAATCAGACACTATGTCAAAGAAAAAATTCCACATTTTGAAACCATGCCAGAGAATTGCCCATTCTATGATCTCCTGAAGCTTCCTCCAGACTCCAGACACCTGATATCTCGCTTTATGTCCCTGTTTTCCACCTCTGTGTCCACTGACCATCTGAGAGATGCCTGGTCCACTGAGTTGAATCTAGAGGTGTCTGAGAACATATGGAATGAAGGTTTGACTAGAATCCAAACTTGCTCGATCAATGCTAGGTACAAATTGATTCAATTTAAAGTCATCCATAGACTCCACTATTCAAAGACCAAACTACATAGAATTTATCCATCTCTTTCTCCATTATGTGACAGGTGTAAAGTTGCAGAGGGCTCTTTAACACATCTCTTTTGGCTCTGTCCTCATTTACAAAAATTCTGGGGTGAAATATTCCAGTGGTTTTCCAGGGTCTATGGAAAGGACATTCCCCCTGATCCAGAGTTGGCACTCTTTGGGTGTTCAGAGACTGCCTTAAGGTACACGAGGGAGGAACAACAGACACTAATGCTCGGCATGGTAGCTGCAAAAAAAATGATTCTAACCGATTGGAAATCACCTACACCCCCGTGTTTCCAGAAATGGCTCAATGAAATGATCACAATCATACAGATGGAGAGGATCCGCTATTACAGATCCAAAGAGCACAACAGGTTTTCGGACATATGGAGCCCATTCATTGACTATCTGAAGGACAAATAACTGCACTCTGCAGAGACTCACCCCTGTATATCATGTTTGACCTGCACCTTGTAACACCTGGCTATACAGCACACTTTAATGCTTTGAGTTAAGTCACACTGTTATTTTATTTTCCTGTCTGGCAGTCCTTTTCGTTTTTTTTTTTGTTTAGTTTTGTCTGTTTATTTTTGTTCTGTCTCCTCCTTTTTGTTTTGTCTGTTCTTGTCTAGTAAACTGAGAAATAAAGTATTTAAAAAAAAAAAGTCTGTGCCGACCAACTGGCCCCGGTATTCACTGACATCTTCAACCTGTCCTTGGAACAGGCTGTCATCCCAACCTGTCTGAAGAAGTCCACCATCATCCCTGTACCCAAAAAATCTACGCCCGCTTGCCTCAACGACTACCGCCCTGTAGCCCTCACCTCCATAGCCATGAAGTGCTTTGAGAAGCTAGTGAAGGGCTACATCTGTTCCTCCCTCCCCATCAACCTGGACCCTCTGCAATTTGCATATCGCCCCAACAGGTCCACGGAGGACGCCATAGCCCATGTGCTGCACACAGCAGCATCACACCTGGACAAGAGGCAGGGGAACTATGTGAGAATGCTGTTCATCGACTACAGCTCAGCATTCAATACCATAGTCCCCTCCAAACTCATAGCCAAGCTCAGGGACCTGGGCTTGAACTATGACCTCTGCCAGTGGGTCTTGGACTTCCTGACGGGCAGACCCCAGGTGGTAAGAGCAGGCAACTGCACATCCTCATCCATCACGCTCAACATAGGGGCCCCCCAGGGCTGTGTTCTGAGCCCCCTCCTCTACTCCCTGTACACACATGACTGCGTAGCACAGCGGAACAACAACACCATCATCAAATTTGCTGATGACACAGTAGTGGTGGGCCTGATCTCTGCCAACGACGAAAGGGCCTACCTGGAAGAGTTCAAGTTCAAGTTCTTTAATAGTTGTCATACAGAAGTACAGAATACTTTCATACAAAATGCTTCTTACTGTTACGCTCCAGAGACTGTGCTAGACAAGATAGTATCAAATAACATAATAACATAATATAGCATGAATTTAGAAGAAGAAAAGGAAGAAAATGAGGTCACAGTGTTCGGTATAGACATATGTACAATGTTCTGAGTTACCATATAATATACAATACACAATACTATGCAGTGTACTAATGTACAGTACTATCTAGTGCAAAGCAGAAATGGGATGAGGTACAATTTTAGGTACAATTTACAGTAAGGTGTACGAGTTGTAGTGCAATCCTTCATCCATAAATATAAAGTGTGGGGAGTGGGTGCTACAGTGTGTTTGTTTAAAGTGGGTGTGTGCTATAAGTGTGTGGAGTGGGTGCTACAGTGTGTTTGTTTAAAGTGAGTGTGTGCGTGTGGATGTGTGTGCTATGTGCGTTTGGTGGTTGTTGTTGTGTAGTGTTCATTCATTGTTCGTTTAGCAGCCTGATGGCCTGGGGATAGAAGCTTCTTCTGAGTCTTTCTGTGCTCGCCTTGAGACTCCTGTATCGCTTGCCTGACCGCAGCAGTTCAAAGAGGCAGTTGTTCGGGTGACTGGAGTCTTTAATGATTCTCTTAGCCTTGCCCTTGCAACGCTTGTAGTAAATGTTCTGGAGGGTGGGGAGCCCCCCTCCAATTGTGCGTTCGGCTGAACGTGTCACTCTTTGTAGTCTGCTTTGGTCTTGTGCAGTGCTATTCCCAAACCAGGAGGTGATGTTGCCGGTCAAGATGCTCTCTATTGTACATGAGTAGAAGTTCTTAAGGATCTTCTGGCTGACTTGGAACTTCCTTAGGCGCCTGAGGAAGTAGAGGCGTTGTCGTGCCTTCTTCACAACACTGTTAATGTGTGTGGTCCATGTCAAGTCCTCGGATATGTAGGCTCCGAGGTACTTGAAGCTGTTGACTCTCTCAACCGGTGCCCCGTCGATGCTGAGGGGGCTGTAGTCCTTGACCCCCGACCTCCTGAAGTCCACAATCATCTCCTTTGTTTTGCTGACGTTCAGGGAGAGGCTGTTTTCCTGGCACCATCCCGCCAGGACCGTGACCTCTTCCAGGTAGGCCCTCTCGTCGTTGGCAGAGATCAGGCCCACCACCACTGTGTCGTCAGCAAATTTGACGATTGTATTGCTACTCCGCTGAGCCACACAGTCGTGTGTGTACAGGGAGTAGAGGAGGGGACTCAGAACACAGCCCTGGGGGGCCCCTATGTTGAGGGTGATGGATGAGGAGGTGCAGTTGCCTGCTCTCACCACCTGGGGTCTGCCAGTCAGGAAGTCCAAGACCCACTGGCAGAGGTCATAGCCCAAGCCCAGGTCCCTGAGCTTGGCTATGAGTATGGAGGGGACTATGGTATTGAATGCCGAGCTGTAGTCGATGAATAGCATTCTCACATAGTTCCCCTGCCTCTTGTCCAGGTGCGATGCTGCTGTGTGCAGCACATGGGATATGGCGTCCTCCGTGGACCTGTTGGGGCGGTATGCAAATTGCAGGGGGTCCATGTTGATGGGGAGGGAGGAGCAGATGTAGAGGTAGAGAACCTGTCACAGTGGTGTCAGGAGAACTGCCTCTCCCTGAACGTCAGCAAAACAAAAGAGATGATTGTGGACTTCAGGAGGTCAGGGGTCAATGACTACAGCCCCCTCAGCATCGACGGGGCACCGGTTGAGAGAGTGAACAGTTTCAAGTACCTCGGAGCCCACATATCCGAGGATTTGACATGGACCACACACATTGACAGTGTTGTGAAGAAGGCACGACAATGCCTCTACTTCCTCAGGCGCCTAAGGATGTTCCAAGTCAGTCAGAAGATCCTTAGGAACTTCTACTCATGTACAATAGAGAGCATCCTGACTGGCAACATCACCTCCTGGTTTGGGAATAGCACTGCACAAGACCGTAGCAGACTACAAAGAGTGACACGTTCAGCCGAACGCACAATTGGAGGGGGGCTTCCCACCCTCCAGAACATTTACAACAAGCGGTGCAAGGGGAAGGCTAAGAGAATTATTAAGGACTCGAGCCACCCGAACAACTGCCTCTTTGAACTGCTGCGGTCAGGCAAGCGATACCGGAGTCTTAAGGCGAGCACACTCAGAAGAAGCTTCTATCCCCAGGCCATCAGGCTGCTAAACGAACAATAAACACTTTGCAACAACCATCAAATGCTCACAGCACACACACCCACACGCACACACTCACTTAAACAAACAACACACTGCAGCACCCACTCTCCACACTTTAGATCACACAAACACACTTTATATTTATTGATAAAGGATTTGCACTACAACTCGTACACCTACTGTAAATTGTACCTAAATTGCACCTCATCCTATTTCTGCCTTGCACTATATAGTATTGTATATTAGTACACTACACAGTATTGTATATTATATGGTAACTCAGTTACGTCTACTCTGCATCGAACATTGTACATATGTCTATATTGAACACTGTGACCTCATTTTTTTACTTCTTTTTTTTCTTTTTTTTTTTGGTCTTTTTCCCCCTCCATTTTCCTCCGATTTTCTCCCATCCCAATGTTAGTCGTATGCCAATTCCCAGTCCCTTCCTGGTCGCTGCGCTTTACCCCCCACAGTCAGATCATTTGGGAGAGTGGAGGCTACCACGTGCTTCCTCCGACACACGTCCAGCCAATCACCGCTTCTTTTCACCTGGCAGCGCGGATTCTCATTGAGAGGGCGTAGCGTGTGGGAGGACCACACTATCCCCCTCACGTCCAATCCGCGCTTAGCAGGCGCCCCGACCGAACTGTAGGAGTCGCTGTTTACAACGACCCGGACCCACCCCGCCAGCTTCTCCCACCCTCTGATACAGCCAATTGTATCAGTGCAGACGGCCAGCCAAGCTGGTGACAACCCCGGAGCTGTGAGCTGGATTCGAACAGGCGAACCAAGCTCACAGCTCCGGGGCTGGTGACGAACGCAATCTCCGCTCGACCACCTAACCGCGCTCATTTTTTTACTTCTAATTTACATGCTATACTATGTTATTTTATTTCATACTTATCTTGTCTTGCACAGTCTCTGGAGCGTAACAGTAAGAAGCATTTTGTATAAAAGTATTCTGTACTTCTGTATGACAACTATTAAAGAAACTTGAAACTTGAAAAAAAAATTGCCATGCTAGCAGGGGAAGCTACACCAAAAGTGGGGCTAGCAGAGGGACAGGGTAGCTGCCAGAGCCTTGCTAGCTACAGGGCCTATGCTATCTGTAATGCTACATAGCATAGAGGCTGCGCTAGCTGCCGGAGCTAGGCTAGCAGACAGGGCTGGACTAGCAAAGGAGAACAAGCTAGCTGAAAGGACAGTCCTAGCTGTGGGGCACAGGGTGGCAAACAGGGGAGCTAACGAGGCTAACAGGGGAGCTAACAGGGAAGTTAACAGGGGAGCTAACGAGGGAAACAAAAGGGGCTAACTCACATACACTGTCTGTGCTGGCTGGGGTCGTCGACGGGTCGGGTCGTACTGTTATGGTTTGTAACCGACCCCAATCGCACAACACAAGACAGGTATGAGAGTAAGCCAAAACAGGGCAAATATTTATTATTGAACAAAAAGCGGCACAGTCCCTTTAAGGGAGAACACAAAAACACTAGAGTCAAGGAAATATGGAAAATGCGGCACTGTGCCTTTAAGAGGCGAACAGGCTAAGGGACTAAGGCTAAGGGCCAGGGCTAAGTGTCAGGGCCAGGACCAGGGGCACTGGAGAGGGGGACAGGGAACAGAGGCCCGGAGAGGCGGGCTAGAGACAGGGACCGAGAACAGGGTTAAGGCCTTGGACAGGGCGAGGGCCAGAGCTGCTTACAGGGATGAGGACAGGGTTCCGACGGCGGAGGCCGGGCACGGGGATAGGGGCCCGACGGCGGAGGCCTGGCACGGGGACAGGGGCCCGACGGCGGAGGCCTGGCACGGGGACAGGGGCCCGACAGCGGGGGCCGGGCACGGAGACAGGGGCCCGACAGCGGGGGCCGGGCACGGAGATCCTCCTCCTCCTCCTCGGATGCTGCAGACGGGCAGCGCAGAACAAAGGGGGTCCCACCACATTGGTCTTGCCCGATCGGTGTCGGATGTTAAACTTAAATGGCTGGAGTGAGAGGTACTATCGGGTAAGGCGGTCCCTCATGGAGTTGATCCAGGTTAGAGCTCGGTGATCCGTTTCCAGGTCAAATTCCCGTCCAAGCAGGTAGTACTGCAGACTCTCCAGCGCCCACTTAATGGCCAAGCCCTCCTTTTCCACTGTGGAATACCTGGTCTCCGGTGGCTTCAGCTTGCGGCTCAGGTATAGGATTGGATGTTCTTCCCCAGGGTCTCCTTGGGCCAAAACCGCTCCAAGGCCAACTTCGGATGCATCCACCTGTACCAGATATCTTCTGGTGAAGTCTGGGCTCTTGAGGACAGGGGAAGAACATAGGTGGGATTTCAATGCTTTGAAAGCCGTTTCACAGTCCTCTGACCAGTTTACTGGATTCTTCTGGTCCTTATTGGTCAGTGCTGTAAGTGGGGTTGCAATGGTTGCAAACTGGGGCACAAAACGTCGGTACCAGCCAGCCAATCCCAGGAAGGACCGTACTTCCTTCTTGGTCCGAGGTCGAGGGCAGTTTTGGATAGCTTCCACTTTATCCACTTGCGGACGCACCTTACCCCGTCCTAGCTGGTAGCCCAGGTACCGTGTCTCCTGCTGTGCCCACTCACACTTGCCAAGGTTGAGTGTCAACCCCGCCTTTCGGATTCTTCCCAGCACCAGTGACACATCTTGGACATGCTCCTCCCAAGTCGCACTGAAGATGACCACGTCATCCCGGTATGCTGCACTGCAGTGGTCACACCCCTGGAGGACTCTGTCCATCAGTCTTTGGAAGGTGGCTGGTGCTCCATGAAGTCCAAAGGGAATCACCGTGAACTGGTACAAGCCAGCTGGTGTTCGGAATGCTGTGTAAGGCCGACACAACTTCTCCAGCGGGACCTGCCAGTATCCTTTACAGAGATCCAGGGTTGTGATGTATCTGGCAGCTCCGATTTTCTCCAGTAAGTCGTCGATCCTTGGCATGGGGTAGGCATCAAACTCAGAGATGGCATTGAGCTTCCTGAAGTCAATGCATATCCTGAGTGAACCATCTTTTTTAAAGACAATGACTACCGGACTGCACCATTCTGAGTTAGAAGGTTCAATCACGCCGAGCTTCAACATCTCCTCTATCTCCAGTCGCAGCTTTTCCACCAGCTGTTGGGGGACACGGTAGGGACGTTGGGGGATTGGCCGTCCATCTTTTAGGCCAACCACATGCTCAATGAGGGTGGTTTTCCCTGGCCTGGCGGCAAAGAGGATGGAGACTCCTGGAAGACCTGGAGGAGCTGTGCAGCTTGCTCTAGAGTTAGATGTACTAGGCCAGGGGTAGCAGTTGTAGTTAGAGCTCTCAGTCCTGTCTCCACTTCCTCTTCCACGTCCACCTCCCTCACCAGCAGAGCTGTTCCTGGCGCCTGGATTGGACGTTCCTTCCATTGTTTCAGGAGGTTCACGTGATAAGTCTGTTTCTGTTTCTTTTTGTCCGGGTGATGGACCTCATATGTGACAGGACCCATCTTGAGGGTGATGAGGTATGGCCCTTGCCAATTCGCCAAGAGCTTGCTGTTGGACGAAGGGAGGAGCAACAGGACTTTTTGGCCAGCCTGTAGCTCACGGTGCCTGGCCTGTTGGTCATACCAGTCCTTCTGACCTTTCTGGGCCTCACGCAGGTTGACCTCTGCCTCCTCCTGGTATCCGACCAGCCGATCCCTCATCTCCAGCACAAACTGCACCACCGCTCTGTCACTTGAATGGGTGGAAGGACCCTCCCAGCCCTTTCGGAGCAGATCCAACTGTCCCTGTACCTCCCAGCCATACAACAGTTCAAATGGTGAGAAACCTGTTGAGACCTGGGGAACTTCTCGGTAGGCGAAGAGCAGAAATGGGAGCCAGCGATCCCAGTCCTTGCCAGTGTCATCCACAAACTTCCGCAACATCCTCTTCAGCGTCTGGTTGAACCTTTCGACCAACCCATCAGTTTGCGGGTGGTAAGGGGTGGTCCTGATTGCTGAGATGCCCAATTGTTTGTGGAAGAGATGCATCAGCCTAGAGGTGAAGTTGGTCCCCTGGTCCGTCAAGATATCATCTGGTATCCCCACTCTGGAGAACAGCTGTACCAAAGCCCGCAGAACCATGGGAGCGGTGATGGTGCGCAGGGGAAAGGCCTCTGGGAAACGGGTGGCATAGTCACTCACAACCAGGATGTACTGGTGTCCACCGCTGCTTTTCACCAGAGGGCCCACGATGTCCATAGCAATCCTGCGGAATGGAGTAGAGATGACAGGGAGTGGCTGGAGGAAAGCTCGGTCAGATTTGCGGGCAGGGCATGTTTTCTGACATGTGGGGCATGTGGCACATTATTGATCAATGTCAGTGTACATGCAGGGCCAATAAAAGCGCGCACTAACCCGTAAAAATGTTTTATGGCGGCCAAGATGGCCCGCCCATGGGAGGGTGTGTGCTAGGTGCATGACCAGTCCTCTACAGCTAGCAGGCACCACAAGACGTCTGTGGTCATCTGTAACTTTGTATAACACGTTATTATCAACAATGAACATTTCCCTTCCCACACAATTTGTTTTGGTCTCTTCTACCACTTGCATAAACAACGGTTTCAAAGTCACATCTTCCCTCTGTATCACAGAAATATTGTCAGGCACTTCCCACATTTTGTCTGTTGGTTCAGGTTCGGTAGATTTTAGCTGCTTCTCAAAGCGGCGTTGGCGCAGAGATTTTTTTGGCCCCTTAGTGCCACCCTCACACAGACTACTGTCAAAATCTGGGAGAGGTTGAACTCCAGCCTTTGCCTGGGCTCGAGTTATCACAGGACACACAACATCTCCCAGAGACAGTTTGGACTGGCAATTCTGTCTCCTGCAGTAAATCCACCAGTATCGGTAAATCTCTCCCTAATATGAGATCTACCGGCAAGTTGTCTACCACCCCAACAGTTAATAGGTAAGGCTGGTTCTCAAGGGTAACAGTTATCTCTGCTTTGGGGTACAGATGCTTATCCCCATGCACACACAACACATCTGCTTGGCGGCTATAGTCCACACTGCCTACTGGCACTATACTGCGTTTCACAAATGACATAAAGCTACCAGTGTCCAACAGAGCAGTAACCTGGCGGCCATTAACAGTCACAGTCCTATAGTGCTGAGCTTGCACTTCCTTATCCCCGGCAGTTTTCACTTTAGGCCGGGGTGCATAGCAAGCGCCTGTGGCCTTAGCTTTGCGTATGGGACACGCAGAAGCTATGTGGCCTGACTGCTGGCAATAGTAACACACAAAGTCAAAGTCCTTACCGGCTGCTCGTTGGTTTGGGGCAGAGCTGGGGTTACCTGGAGGTTCCTGGTTATACCCTCGCGGTGCAGGCCTTGGATAGGGAGGCTGGAGCAACTGCCGGGGTTCTCCACTGGTGGAGCGTACAGTTGGTCCTCCTCTTCGAGCGTTGACGAACTGTAGAGCCAGTTTAGCAGCTGCCAGTCCCTCCCCTGGCTCATGCTCCTTCACCCATGTCCTCACCTCGGAGGGAAGTAGCAGGAGTAACTGCTCCAAGATGATCGCCTCTCCAACCTCCTCCTTGCTGTGCTGCTCGGGCCGAATCCAGCGACGGTAGAGGCCCTTCAGGCGGTGATAGGTCTCGGTGGGGTTCTCTCCCGGTGGTACCGCAGTGAACCGGAACTTCTGCCGGTACGTCTCTGGAGAGATGTCGAACTTCATCAGCAGTGCCGTCTTCAGGTCTGCATAGCAGTGGGCTCTTTCCTCATCCATCGCCGTGTAGGCCTCCAATGCCTTCCCGGACAGCAGTGGCACGAGTCGGCATGCCCACTCACTTTCCGCCCAGTTCCATGTTCTAGCCATGCGCTCAAAACGTAACAGATAGTTCTCAATGTCCTCACCCATCAAAAATTGGGGAATTTTAGGCTCACTATAGTGCCTCCAATCTGGCCTTGACTGCTCCGGCCTACTGACTGAGTCAGGAAACTGCAGAGAGGGTGCCACTGACGGTGCATCCTGGTACCCACGCCGGGGTGCAGGTGTTGGCGGGTCAAGTCTGGGGTTGCTTGCTGTCCCTGGAGTTGCAATAGGGTCATGCAAGTTTGGGGCAGGCAGTGAAACATTTTGACATTGCTGGGGAGCTGGTTGAACCAGTGGAAGAGAGGTCCGCAGGCCTCGAATCTCTGCCAGCAGGCCCTCCTCTCTCCTTTGCTGTCCTGCTAGGAAGTCTCTCATTATTACCAGCAGTTCTCCCCCTGGTCCACCGGTCGGCGCTGGGGCTGCAGCGCCCTCCTCGTCCTCCGGGTCTGTCTCCCAAGCCCGGTCGGTATCACCGGTTGCCGACTCCTCATCTCGCTCTTGTCTCTGGGAGCGCAGTCCGGCGCGCTGCCTGGGCAAGCGGGTTATCTTCTTTCGGCTAGCCATCCCACTTCTGACACCATATGTGACGGGGTCCTCTCTCGAACTCCTTTGATTCTCTCATTAACAGGCGTAGTCGGAAAGATCTCGTTGGTGGGTGTTTATTTCCCTCCCTCCCAAAAGTGCAGAGGTGATATAGTTTTACAAAAAATGTGAAAAGTGAAAGTAAAGTAAAACAAAATAACCTATACTTACTATAGCTAACAAAAGTGGAAAAAGAGAAAACAAATAAACAAAACACAATATACTTAATACTTAACACTATACAAAGTCTAAATACACAATATCCACTACTACTTCCACTACAAGCAATACCAACACGTTTTTACTAGGGATTCCGGTTACCTTCACTGTAACTCAGTCCATTCAAGACTGACGTCCCTGGGCCAAAGCAGCTCTCTTATATCCAATAGCCCCTCCCACTAGGTTTTAAACAGGATGTACATATTATTATTATTATTATTATTAACACATTAAACCAATTCATACACACAAGATAAATATCCTCCACTATATCACACATGCTTTCCAACTGTTGTAATTAAAGATAACCACGTAAACAGTACAATACAATAATATCGCCCATGTGATCCTTGCCTTGCGCCAACCCCTCCCATTTAACCAGGCGGACATGTGTGCCTCTGCTTGGCCAAACACGTCAACCTAGGAGTGCAGAGCGAAGCGAATGAAATGATTGTGCGCATTCGGACATCCTACGAAAGCTGACAGGAGGGAATGTTTGGTGTGTGTGTGTTGCTCGGCGGCATATGGCGTGTGTGCGTTCCCATGTGTGCTGTCCACATGAAACGCACCACATTACATTATACGGTTATGGTATATGGAAAGACAGACAATGAGTGTGTGTGTATGTACAGTATGCGCACTGCTCGCAAAGTCAGTGACGGAGCCGCACCGTCACAGGGAGACAGCCAGTTTAACGACTCAAACATAAGACAGTGGCGGAGATTGCGCTTGTCACCAATGCAAGAGGCTGCGGTCTCGACTCTCGGAGTCAGCATTGCCCTGCGGCTTGGGCCGGTCGTCATACTAACTCGTTTGGCTGAGTTAGGGGGAGGGAAGTCGTGGGCGGTTATCTGGCGTTGTGGACAGCGACGCCTACAGGTCAGGTCTGGGCGCCTGCTCAGCGAAAGGCAGGAAATGGTGAAGGCAGCGTGACCTCCCACGCATTACGCTTCACCAATGAGAGTCCTCGCTGCCAGGTGAAATAAGAGTCACTGGCTGTCTCCACATGTGTCGGAGGAAGCATGTGGTGGACTTCAGGGTTCCCTTGTACCGACCAGTAGGAGGAACATACGCACAACCAGTGTTCATTTTGGCAGCTATTTTCATTTTAGTTTTAGTCTTAGGCTACGTTTAGACGGAGAGAGTCTGAACAGAAACCGCAAAAGTCGTCTTACGGTCTCACTTTTAATGTTGCGTTTAGATTAGCGTTTTGGGATGGAATTCTCCGTGCAGACGAGGCTGTAACAACTCGAGACGATTGAGCCCCGCTGTCACACGATTGGCGCATATGTCACATGACGTGCTGTGAAGACCCGCCCTACTCTGCCTCTGATTCGCAGACTGTGGGTGGGGAATGTGATTGGACCAAAGCAGAGTCACTCACAGACAGTGGGTCCAGTCACGCCGCGGGACAGATTCTTGTGTATTTAAAAGTACTGCCAATTTAGCCTTCAGGTGATCGCCATGGATAGAATCAGACATGCTTTGTTTACGCTTCTAGGCTACTGGCACATGCCTGTGATGTAAGCAGTACGCGCGACGAGAGCCTTGACAACCCTTTCGTCATTGTTTTATGCGGTTTGACAGTTTAGATGATAGCGCAAAGGTTTATCGTTTCTAGAAATTCCACCCTGGAAGGTAGTCTCACTTTTTTGCGGTTTCACCCCGTAAAAACGCTGTTTCCGTATAAACAAAAGGCACATCCGAATTTTTTTTTGCGGATTCACCTGCTAGCGTTTCCGTCTAAACAGGGCCTTAGTCATGTGTCAAGTGCTCCTTTTTCGTTTTCATCATATTTAGTCATTTTCATTTATGTTTCGTTTAGTCAGTTTTAGTCAACTAAATGTCTGAGCATTTTAGTCTTAGTCAGTTTTTGTCTACATTTTGTCTTTTTTGTTTTCGTCTAGATTTAGTCGATGAAAACGGATGACATTTTTGTCTATTTTTTGTCAATGAAAAAAAACTTGTCAGAAGTCAGAAATAGTCAACATGGAACATATTCTGATTTAAATTGCGTATTTATTTTTTAACCTAGGGGAATCTGAGTCGGCGGCACAAGTAATACACAGGAAGGGTGCACTCACTGTCGATCTGTGAATGGAGAAATAACTTAATAAGACAGTCACATTATCTCTTGCCTTGCTCACCTGGCAGCGATTTATTTGAAATATATATATATATTATTTTTATTTTTTTTGCGATGCCCCCCTTCCCGCGAGGCCCTTTTTCATCACAGACCTAAAATCTAGTTTTGCTTATATGCTTATATATTTCACATTAGACACGTTCCTGGCTCTGAGGCTCTGCAGGCAGCAGAATTGGTTTCAATGAGGGGAGGGGTTACAGCCAGGTAAGGTAGCGTCTGTTGAGTTCATTGTGTGTGTCTGTGTGCGTGGGGGCGTGGGGGGGCGTGAACCGACTCATTGCCAGACGTGAGCGATTCGACTCACGCTCACGCTCTTATGAACGAGTCGCTCATGACCGACCCATCACTAGCGTCTGACTATTTCGCGCGTGCAGCATTGGAGCCTAGGTTATGCCAGCCAAGATGAAGAGGACATCGTTCGGCAGATGAACTTCGTCAACTCCACGCGGTTGTCTCCATCCTCTTGGACGTGAGTTTTTAATGCACTCTATTCTATTCCCGCCGTGGATATCTCTCTCTCTCTCTCTGGAGCCAAACTGGCCGACTAGCTGTTGTAGTACTAGTAGCTAACGGTGTGTGGCCTGGTGTCAGCACCTGTATTGCTTTTCTCATGTTGTACAGTTTTTCAGTGGTAGCCGCATAGCTTGCTTCTGCGTTAGCTAATGGTTAGCGATAGCCGGGTTGAGCTAACTGTTAGCCAGTTAGCTGTTTAGCTACGACGTTAGCTGCCGGCTGCGCTCGGCTGGGAACGTTAATTTGATGCTATCAGTTAGCCTAGAGTTAGCTGTTAGCTTGTGCTACGACCATTGACATTAGCCGTGAGAATAGCAGGGGGTTCTGGCACTCTGACTATGACATCATCTTTGACAGAAGATGTAGTCGGGCCTGCACCATGACAAGGCTCCGGCCATAGCTTCTTTTTGTCCCGCCAGCGAGAGGCCTTTCGTCAACGTGGAGACCTGTGTTGCGGCCTTTCGCCCTGCGTTCCTCGTGCAGGTAAGATGTCATGACATTACCCCACTCTTCCTTCCTTCCCCTCCCGAATGTTTTGTTTATAACGATGTTTTTTTCCAGGCAAAACATATGTTACTTCACAACATTTGGAGATACGACATGTGCTGTGTGTGAATTGTCTTGGTCGTTTGTGTAGCTTGGGTAGTGTAACTGAGGGGTACAATTCCCTGACTGTATTGATAAGTATGGTATCATTAAACCACTACCGCTTTATGTACTTTAATTACTGGCCATACAGTACATGATATATAAATATGATGAACACTTCCCACAATGAATCGGTTCCACACAAAGTGGTAATTAAGTATTTATTGCAGCAAAAGGTACATAATATACTTCTCTATTTTACTTTGGATGCGCTTATAAGGCAAAGGAATGTGCGTAGGCAAATCAATAATGAATGTCCATTCTCTGGTTACGCAGGAGGTAATTATACAACCTGAATCTTAGGGAATTATATCTATGGTACACTAGTAATATATAGCGGGAGATACTGGAAGGGTCCCCCCGGTTGTAAGCCAGCAGGGGTAGAGGATCTGTCGGTAGTAGAGAGTCTGGTCAACGATGACTAAGGAGACTCCAAGTACAGGAGACGGTGCTATAGTCTCTTGATCCACAGACGAATACAGCTGTTCTCCGTAGACTGTAGCTCCACAGTGAAGAAAGCTAGCCGGCCTCAGGCTCTCTGAGGCGCAGACTCGACGTGGCTCCTCACAGGGTAAATCCCACACGTGTAGGCGTCGGCGATTCTCCGCTCCATAAATCACAGGACCAAAACAAATATAATCCAGCCGCAAAGGGCTATGTAGTCGTCGGGTAGATTAATCCAGTATCTCGTCTAGGTCTCCTCGGGTGAAAGCGCCATGAAAGCAGCCCAGCCTGGATAAGCACTCTAGCTGATACGAGGAAGCGTTGGTGATGCTGGTCACTGTAGAACTTTAGCCGCACGATACACTATACACAAATAGACTATTACTGACTTAATAGAAATATGTCGCACTCGACGGTATAGCGCCAAACTCTGACAATTCAGTTATTAATTCGCACGCGGTCTCAATGCTCTATTTGGGGCCAAACAGGCCATACTTCACCGCACGGAGTATCGTGGGTGAGGCTTCAACTTATTGGGTAACTCTACTTCTGTATTCACCTGCGCCATATTTATATGCACGGCGAACAATCTAGTGCCAACCTCATTTCTGTCTCGTATCCCTGGGCAAGGCCGGGCATGTACAGACATGTCTTGACGGTGGCCTTGAACCTGACTCTGGAGGCATGGCCCTGGCGCCTGTGGACCGCTGTCCAATAGGAGAATGAAATATTATGGTCTGTACTAGGCTAAAGGGATATTCCGTGTATATGTACAAGGAATATACAAGGGATATCAAACGATATACAAATACTATGCAATATATATCAATCAATAAATATATATATTCGGTTTAATCTGATCCTTTGTAACAGGTAGCGTTGGGCCGTTGGCCAAAGCTGTGTGTGGCCTGGTGTCAGTACCTGGCTAGCCTATTTAGCTGAATGCTGTTTCCCAGGCGGCCCTGACAGTACAATAGTGTATAGTACACACAGTAGCAATCTGATTGCAATCTGCTTTCATAAACATATAAAATGATAAATCACATTTTGAGGTTGGTGTGTAAAGTGCCACATGGTGATGGAAGAGGTCTGGTTAGGGGTTAGATTTAGAGGTGGTCTAGGTTTGGTTAGGGGTTAGAGTTAGAGATGGTCTAGAGGTCTGGTTATGGGCTCTATTAACCAGACCTAGACCACCTCTGACTCTAACCCCTAACCAGACCTAGACAACCTAGGCTCTGACTCTAACCCATAAGTTAGGTTTGGTGATGGTCATTGGTCAGTGCTGGGCTGCTGCTGGCAGCGGTACAACAATAGGATACTGTAAACTAAACACATTAGTACTAGTAGTACACACTGATTGCAATCTGCTTGCATAAAAACATTATATAAAATCACATTCTGAGGTCAGTGTACTGTTAAAGTGCCACATAGAATAGGTCTGGTTAGTGGTTAGTGGTTAGAGTTAGAGATGGTCTAGGTCTGGTTAGGGTAACTTAGAGGTTAGAGTTAGAGGTGGTCTAGGTCTGGTTAGGGGTTAGAGTTAGAGGTGGTCTAGGTCTGGTTATGGCCTCTATTAACCAGACCTAGACCACCTCTGACTCTAACCCCTAACCAGACCTAGACCACCTCTAACTCTAACCCCTAAGTTAGGGTTGGTGATGGTCAGTGCTGGGCTGCTGCCTGCTGGCAGCGGTTTATTCTATAACAACAGGATACTGTAAACTAAGTAAACAGAACACACAGTAGTACTAGTAGTAGTAGTACACACTGATTGCAATCTGCTTGCATAAAAACATTATATAAAATCACATGCTGAGGTCAGTGTTAAAGTGCCACATGGAAGAGGTCTGGATAGTGGTTAGTGGTTAGAGTTAGAGGTGGTCTAGGTCTGGTTCAGGTAACTTAGGGGTTAGAGTTAGAGGTGGTCTAGGTCTGGTTAGGGGTTAGAGTTAGAGGTGGTCTAGGTCTGGTTATGGCCTCTATTAACCAGACCTAGACCACCTCTGACTCTAACCAGACCTAGACCACCTCTAACTCTAACCCCTAAGTTAGAGTTGTAACTTAGAGGTGGTCTAGGTCCGGATAGGGGTTAAGAGTTGGTCTAGCCCTTTACATCCATCTATCTAAATAATAATACATTATAATGAATGCTACAATAACAACCTAAATTAAAATGTTATGTTTGTGTCAGTGTCAGTGTGTCTGTGAAACTGAACTGAAAACGTAATGAACATATTTTGACCAGTCAATGGATGAAAGCAATCTGAACCTTACTGTCCTGTCCTCCTCCACCCAAATGTCTTTTTTTTTTTTTTTTTTATTATTATTTTTTTCACGTTGGGCATGCAGGCAGCATGACTCATTTATTTCACACTCTGCATACACAGACAACACACACACTCAATTCAATGGGCATGAGAAAACATGAGTTTACATTGCCAAAGCAAAAGTGGAACAATACAATCAAAACAAAAATGATATATGTACAATTAAAAGGGAATAGGAATGATGTGTAAACAGAGCTGTCACATTGCAACTGACAACACACTAGTGTTGTCACGATACTGGAATTTAGAACTTCGATACGATACCTTGAAAAGTATCGATATTCAATACCATTTTCGATACCACAGGGGAAAATGTGAAATCTTAAAATGTAAAAAAAAATTATAATAAAGATAAATATATATATACATATTTTTAACAAAATTTTTCCTTTTGTTGCTCGTCGATTCTCCTCAGCTTCTCTCTGGTACTATAAGAGAAGATAAATATAACACTTTAAAACCCTTTGTTTATCTTTAGATCAGACATTTAAAAATAACTAAATGATCTAATCTTAGAAATTAAGTAAAGTTAATAGTACTGCATGTTAAGCATAACAGATTGATTGATTGATTGAACATTTTATTAACAGATTGCAGAATGGGTACAATACAGTACGGCTCAATACACACAATTGTTAAGGGTAGGCAGACCAGAGAAAGACTTTCGTCTTGTTTACATCAGGGTCCCCCATTTTCAATTCATCATAACATTTGACATACAGATAAACAGTACTGTTACATCCAGCCATTTATGACATACAAGATATACAGTACTGTTTAAGAGACAGAGTTTCTAAAAGAGAGTATATACAGTTAATTTACGTCTGACCATTATAGTCAAAGTATTTACCTTTTCACTGAAACTCATAAGACCACATAAGGCTAGCATCATTCAGTTACAGCTATATTGGCCAACATTAGCCAGCTATCTAGCCAGCTACTGCACCACAAACTGCCAGCCAGCCAGCTGGCTACCTTAACCCACAATACAACAGCTATCCAGCCAGCTACTGCACTACGAACTGCCAGCTTGATTGATTGAAAAGCTAGCCAGCTGGCCACCCCCAATCCAGCCAACCGTACAAATGTCTCAAACACGAAACACCATCTTTGATATCTGGAAAAGAAAATGTCAGCATTACTAGTAACTGGAAAGTGGTAACCATTACCGCATTCACAATTGACTATTTAGACTTGTTCTTGTTCATCTTGAGAAAAGCACTTTTTTCGAATATGTCTCTTGCTCTGTTGTGACGGCCATTTGAGAGGTTACCAGTTACACTGAAGACACGTTCGGCAAAGGCTTGGGATGCTGGCATCGCCGGGAGATGCAAGGCCAGAGGTTTCAGATGTGGAAACACCATAGGACTCTGAGAAATCCAGAACTCGATAGCAGATTCCTCAATGTCTGTGTTAGCACTAGCTGCCTGGTGGTTGGACAGCCCTTCTTTGTATTTCAGAATCTCCTGTCTAATGTTAGTGGTCTTGGGCGTCTTTGGCCTTGCTGGATGACTGGCACTGAAAAACCTAGGCCGCTTTGCCGAGGGTGTCTCTCCTGAAGCCACGTTTTCCAGTTCCTCATCATCGGTCACCTGCTCCACTCGCACTTCCACTCTTCGTGGCATGCTGTGAGCAATGTAGTCTTCTGCCTTTCGTAGAAGATCCTGCATTCCCTCGTATTCATTCTCAATAAGGGTCTCAACTGATACATGAGGGTCAACAAAACATGCTGCTGCAGCAAGAGGAGAGCACTGCCCCAACCTGGAATATATAACAATCAAGTGTCGTCCTTTCTTCCTTCCGAGAGAGTTAACGGCGATCATCCTTGTAGGAGTGTACATTCCACCGCAAGCCAGCGATAGTGTCGCGCTCTCCAGACTTCACGATGAGGTAAACAAACTCCAAGCCGTGAACGTTAACGCCGCCATTGTAGTAGTGGGTGATTTCAATAGCGCCAATCTGAGAAAGGTTTTGCCTGACTTCTATCAGCATGTGACTTGTAACACCAGAGGCGGTAACATTTTAGATCACTGTTACTCGCAATTCAAGGGTGGATACAAGGCTCATTCTGCTAGTGGCTTTGGGAAGTCTGATCATGCGGCCATCTTTCTTTCTCCAAAGTACAAACAAAGAATCAAGAGCACACCTGTAGTCTCGCAAGAGGTGCAGAAATGGGATGTGACGTCAGAGGAGACGCTCCAAGCTGCGTTTGAGTGCACAGACTGGGGGGTGTTCCGCGACACAGATAACATTAATGTCTACATGGAGACAGTGCTGGACTTTGTTCGTACTTTGGTGGAAGAAACAATCCCCACTACCACAATTAAAGTTTACCCAAATCAAAAACCCTGGGTAGACAAATCCGTCCGTGAAGCTCTGAAAGCGCGCACCAAAGCATACAACGACGGCCTGGTGGCAGGCAACATGAATGACCACAAGGTGGCGCGATACAACGTAAGGAGGACAGTAATAGAGGCAAAACGGCGCTACAGGGATAAAATTGAACTCCAGTTTGAACAGGCCGACTCCAGAGCTATGTGGCAGGGGCTCAAAACGATGACGGACTACAAAGGCACCTCCCTCAAACTGAACAGTGACGTCTCCTTAGCAAATGACCTCAATACCTTCTATGCGAGGTTTGATGCTGGTAATAACAACACCAGCCCACAAGCCACGTCAATGGGGGGGGGGGGGGGGGGGGGGTCTGCTGCTGATGGAGACTCAGTGTTCAGGGTAACAGAGCATGAGGTGAGGCGGACCTTTAAAAAAGTGAATATCAGGAAGGCAGCAGGACCGGACGGCATCCCCGGCCGCGTCCTAAAAGTCTGTGCCGACCAACTGGCCCCGGTATTCACTGACATATTTAACCTGTCCTTAGAACAGGCTGCCATCCCCACCTGCCTGAAGAAGTCCACTATTATCCCTGTACCCAAGAAATCCAAGCCTGCTTGCCTCAACGACTACCGCCCTGTAGCTCTCACCTCCATAGCCATGAAGTGCTTTGAGAAGCTAGTAAAGGGCTACATCTGTGCCTCCCTCCCCATCAACATGGACCCCCTGCAATTTGCATACCGCCCCAACAGGTCCACGGAGGACGCCATAGCCCATGTGCTGCACACAGCAGCATCACACCTGGACAAGAGGAAGGGGAACAATGTGAGAATGCTATTCATCGACTACAGCTCGGCATTCAATACCATAGTCCCCTCCAAACTCATAGCCAAGCTCAGGGACCTGGGCCTGAACTATGACCTCTGCCAGTGGGTCTTGAACTTCCTGACGGGCAGACCCCAGGTGGTGAGAGCAGGCAACTGCACCTCCTCATCCATCACCCTCAACATAGGGGCCCCCCAGGGCTGTGTTCTGAGTCCCCTCCTCTACTCCCTGTACACACATGACTGTGTGGCTCAGCGGAGTAGCAACACAATCATCAAATTTGCTGACGACACAGTGGTGGTGGGCCTGATCTCTGCAAACGACGAGAGGGCCTACCTGGATGAGGTCAAGGTCCTGGCGGGATGGTGCCAGGAAAACAGCCTCTCCCTGAACGTCAGCAAAACAAAGGAGATGATTGTGGACTTCAGAAGGTCGGGGGTCAAGGATTACAGCCCCCTCAGCATCGACGGGGCACCGGTTGAGAGAGTGAACAGCTTTAAGTACCTCGGAGCCTACATATCCGAGGACTTGACATGGACCACACACATTGACAGTGTTGTGAAGAAGGCACGACAACGCCTCTACTTCCTCAGGCGCCTAAGGAAGTTCCAAGTCAGTCAGAAGATCCTTAAGAACTTGTACTTATGTACAATAGAGAGCATCCTGACTGGCAACATCACCTCCTGGTTTGGGAATAGCACTGCACAAGACCGAAGCAGACTACAAAGAGTGACGCGTTCAGCCGAACGCACAATTGGAGGGGGGCTCCCCACCCTCCAGAACATTTACAACAAGCGGTGCAGGGGCAAGGCTAAGAGAATCATTAAGGACTCCAGTCACCCGAACAACTGCCTCTTTGAACTGCTGCGGTCAGGCAAGCGATACCGGAGTCTCAAGGCGAGCACAGAAAGACTCAGAAGAAGCTTCTATCCCCAGGCCATCAGGCTGCTCAACGAACAATGAACACTACACAACAACCATCAAACGCACATAGCACACACATCCACACGCACACACTCACTTTAAACAAACACACTGTAGCACCCACTCCCCACACTTTATAGCACACACTCACTTTAAACAAACACACTGTAGAACCCACTCCCCACACTTTATATTTATTGATAAACGATTGCACTACAACTCGTACACCTTACTGTAAATTGTACCTAAATTGTACCTCATCCCATTTCTGCTTTGCACTATATAGTATTGTATATTAGTACACTGCATAGTATTGTATATTATATGGTAACTCAGTTACGTCTATTCTGCATCAAACATTGTACATATGTCTATACTGAACACTGTGACCTCATTTTCTACTTCTAATTTACATGCTATACTATGTTATTGATACTTATCTTGTCTAGCACAGTCTCTGGAGCGTAACAGTAAGAAGCATTTTGTATAAAAGTATTCTGTACTTCTGTATGACAACTATTAAAGAAACTTGAAACTTGACGGCTGTGACGCCAAGGAAAACGCTGAAACGATTGTGCATGTTGAAAAGCATCTTCTGTGCCAGTGAAGCTGCCTCTCTGTAGTTTCTAGCATGAGCTACATTGAATTCAGAGTGATGACTTCTGAGATCCAAAAGAGCAGGCACAACAAGGGAAAGGGATTGGGTGACACTTTGCAGCATCTTTGTGTGCTCAGCAAATGGCAGTAGAAGGTCTCGCAGCATGCCAATCTTCTGCCACTCACTGGGCTGCAGGCTGTCCCAGCTCATGGATTCCGCTACTGCTGTGACGTGGTCCTTGAGTTCAAGAAAACGCGCCATCATGGCGTGACAACTGGACCATCTGGTGAGACAGTCTTTGATGAGGATGAGACCAGACCTCTGCAGCAAGCGCTCTGTGGCGACAGATGATTTGCGGAACTGGTTGACCAGGTGCCTTGTTTTGTCCAGCAGTCTTCGGATTGAGGCTTCCTTGTTCAGCAGCATGTTTACTACAAGCTGGAGGGTGTGCGCATGGGGTCCTCTCCATTGCTCCATAGGCATAGTCGCCCCTACATGATGGAGATAAGAAAAATGCATAGTTTAATGCATAGTTTAATGATCCATTTATTCTTTTTAACTTATGTATTCAATTCACAATGTTTAACCTTTTAACGTATTAACTTATTTATTATGTATATGAAATTCAATTATAACCAGGCAGTTACCTATTTATTATTATTCGAATGAATATAGAATTATTTCAACTTCAAGCACAGACTGACCCGTCAATGTCATCCTCTCCTTCATGCAGCACATCGTTGTTGTTCTTGTCAATGTTATCCTCATTGTGCTCAGAGTCCGACTCCTCAGAAGTTGTGGCTTCTTCTGCAGTACGGAACGGGAATGCAGCCACCATGTTGCTGCCATTGTCAGTGATCCTCATGAGGATTTTCTCTTTTGGGATCCCCCAGGCTTCTATGCACTCCTCCACAAGCGCACTTATAGCTTGAGCAGTGTGGGGGTGTGAGCAGTGTGAACACCATTTCCTTCAGGTTCAGGAGAATATGTTCAGGCTTATTATTTTCTGGGTTGAAATAACAAGCACTGATTGCAATGAAGGATGCAGTGAGACCCTTTTTGGACCATAACATAAGGTTACTTTGCGTGCCATGGACAACCTGTGCCTGCATTTCTCTTGTTGTTCCACATACACTTTGTCCACCAGGTTGGAAACTTTAGTATTTTTTGGCACTCTGAACCTTTTATCAAATGTTCGCAACATCATTATGAAATCGTCATCTTCCACTGTACGTGCAGGGAGTGCTGTGCGGCCGATCCAGGTGGCGACTGCCTCCTCTCTGCTTAGTTGCTCGAGGGAGTTCTGTTTGTACAAGGCGCCAAAGAAATCACCTGTGGATGGAGGCTTTGGCTGTAGTGTCTTGGGTTTCTTCACATCTGCAATCTAAGACAGGAATAAATAAAGTCAGAACAGATGCAACTTCTGAAAAGTCTAACTCTTCCACTATAGGTCAGAGGTTACGTAGTAGTACCTGGGCTGGGACTGTATATTCTAGGGTGACCATATTGTGATTTCCAAAAAATAGGACAGTGCCCACAGCCTCAAGATACTTAAAGTTGACTCAAAGATGCCTTATAATTTTAATATATTTAAAGTATGCCTCCTCTGTAACTAACTATGGATATAAAATTATTATTTATATTGTGGAAGTGAATCAATGAGACGAGCAGACAGAGTATCGAGTCTCTGAACTTTACTTCCAAACAAATCCAACAGAACCAAGGTACAGCCACACCCTTAAGTCAACTCCCTCCTGTCACTCAATCAGTGTCCATTCTGAAGTGAGACACCTCCATCTAGTGTCCACCACACAGGCCCCCCCCGAACATTCAGAATTGACATTCAGTGCAACACCAAACAAACGGAACTGAACACAACAAACCCCCAAAAACAGTGCACCCAGTGTCTTCAGTCTCTTTTAGGAGGTCTGACCACGTGGCCATAACGACTGTATTTAACAGTCACAGGGAACGTGGAAGGGGAAAGGGTAAGGGTAGGGGCAGGGGGCCGTCCCCGCCGCCGCCGAGGCTTCGTCGGTGGAAAGGTAGGGGTAACAACGGCCGGAGGGCATGGGACAGGGGAAAACTTGGGTGGCCGGCCCCGGTGCCGGGGCTGAGCCAGCTCCACCGGCCCATTTGGGACCACATGAGCAGGCTTAAGACGATCGACTGAGATCTGCTCCTTATTCCCCCCCATGTCCACCACAAAGTACTTGGGGCCCGGCTCGAGGACGCAGAAGGGCCCGTCATAGGGAGCCTGCAGTGGAGAACGGTGGGCATCATGACGGATGAACACATACCTCGCAGTCATCAGGTCCTTAGGAATGTAGGACTGGGGAAGGCAGTGATGTGTGGGAACTGGGGCAAACACCCTCGCTGCGTCCTGGAAGGCAGATCGGTGAGCTGTAGTGGACCAAGGGGCAGAGGAACCAGGAAGGAACTCCCCTGGGACCATCAGCGGTTGACCAAAAACCAATTCGGCTGAAGAGGCCTGCAGGTCTTCTTTAGGGGCAGTACGCAGGCCCAACATGACCCACGGAAGACGGTCGACCGAGTTGCCATCTGTGAGCGTGGCCCGGAGAGCGGCCTTCATGGATCTGTGAAAACGCTCACATATGCCGTTGGCCTTTGGGTTGTATGCTGTGGTACGATGGAGTTTCACCCCAAGTCCCTCAACCACGGTGCTCCACAGCTCAGAAGTGAACTGGGATCCCCTGTCCGAAGTCAGGTCCAATGGCGTGCCAAACCGAGTGACCCAGCCGAAGATAAACGCCCGAGCCACCTCCGCAGCCGTTGTTGATGACAGGGGAACAACCTCCGGCCACCTGGTGGTCCTGTCCACCATAGTGAGGAGGTGTGTGAAACCCTGAGACGGGGGAAGTGGGCCCACCAGGTCCACGTGGACATGGTCAAACCGCCTCTCTGGAATGAGAAACGGCTCCAGGGGGGCCTTAGTGTGACGATGTACCTTGGCACGCTCGCACGCCACACAGGAGGCCGCCCATACTTTGATGTCCTTCCTAAGGCCCGGCCAGACGAACTTGGCCTCTACCAGCTTGACCGACGCCTTTACCCCAGGGTGTGAAAGGGCATGAATGGTGTCAAATACCCGGTGGCGCCAGTCAGTTGGAACCATGGGGCGGGGCTGGCCAGTGGAGACGTCACAGAGGAGCGTGGCGCTGCAGTCGTGAAACACCACATCCTCAAGTCGAAGTCCTGTCACAGCCGTCCTGAACGCCTGAAGGTCTGAGTCTGTGAGCTGGTCAGCAGCCATGGCAACATAGTCGATGCCCAGGTGCACAGGACTGACGCGTGCCCGGGAGAGGCAGTCCGCCACCTGGTTGTCTTTACCGGCTACATGCTGGATGTCGGTAGTGAACTCCGATATGGCGGAAAGTTGGCGCTGCTGCCGCCCCGACCATGGCTCCGTGGTCTTGGCCATGGCAAACGTTAGGGGCTTGTGGTCGACAAAAACTGTGAACTTGCGGCTCTCCAGCAAGAACCTGAAGTGACGTATGGCGAGGAAGAGGGCCAGGAGCTCCCTGTCGAATGTACTATACTTCCTCTCGTTGTCGCGCAGCTTCCTACTGAAGAAGGCCAGAGGCTGCTAGGCGCCAGCCACCCACTGCTCGCACACCGCACCTACTGCATAATCGGAGGCATCGGTGGTGAGGGCTATAGGAGCAGCAGGAGATGGGTGTGCCAGCATGGCAGCGTTGGCAAGGGCAACCTTAGAGCCCTCAAATGCCTGGACCCGCTCCGGGGACCAGCCCACGTCATCGTTGGCTCTCTTCCCCTTCAACGCCTCGTACAGAGGTCTCATCAGGTGAGCCGCATGGGCTATAAACCTATTGTAAAAATTAACCATCCCCAGGAACTCCTGGAGAGGTTTGATGGTGAGGGGGCGGGGGAAAGCAGCAATTGCCTCCACCTTGGCGGGTAGAGGAACAGCCCCCTGGGAAGAGACATGGTGGCCCAGGAAATCCATGGCCGGCAGGCCAAACTGACATTTGGCCGGGTTCACGATCAGCCCATGCTCGTTGAGCCGCTCGAACAGTTGACGGAGATGTCCCCGATGCTCCTCCACCAATGCACTGGCTACCAGGATGTCGTCCAGATAAATAAACAAAAATGACAGGCCTCGCAGCACAGAGTCCATCAGCCGCTGGAATGTTTGCGCTGCCCCTTTAAGGCCGAATGGCATGCGCAGGAATTCAAACAGTCCAAACGGGGTGATAATGGCAGTCTTGGGCACGTCGAGCGGATGGACCGGTACCTGGTGGTAGCCACGCACCAAATCTATTTTAGAAAAAATGGTGGCGCCCGCCAGGTGGGCAGAGAAATCCTGGATATGTGGCACTGGGTACCGGTCATGAGTGGTGATGTTATTTAGGCGACGGAAATCACCACACGGACGCCACTTCCCGTCCGCCTTGGGGACCATGTGTAGTGGGGAGGCCCAAGGACTGTTGAACCGGCGCACAATGCCGAGCCGTTCCATTGTGGCAAACTCCTCCCTGGCTATTGCCAGTTTAGCAGCATCCAGGCGGCGCGCCCGTGCATAAACTGGCGGGCCCACCGCTGGGATGTAATGTTCCACCCCATGCTTGGCGACAGAGGCAGAGAAAGTGGGGACAGTCAGAGCAGGAAACTCAGCGAGGAGGCGCTGGTACATATCGCCTGTGGCGAGCATATTGGCCAGGGCAGGCGGCCCCGGCCCCCCCAGTGTGCAGGGGTATGTGTCAAAGGACACAGAGCCAATCAGCCTACGGTTCGCAACGTCCACTAACAGTCTGTGAGCACACAAAAAATCTGCGCCCAGTATAGGCACCGACACTGAAGCAATAATAAATTCCCAGCTAAACTGCTGTCCATGTAAACACATAGTCACGTACCTGGTACCAAACGTACGGATGGAAGTCCCATTAGCCGCGTCCAGGGGTGGTCCATGACCGTTTCCCAAGGCGTCCGTGGCCGACGCAGGCAGGATGCTCCTCTGGGCGCCAGAATCCACCAACAGACGCCTTCCAGACAACGTGATAAACAACAGCTCGTTGATATTGACGCCAGCGCTCATAGCCGCTAACGAGCGCCGGCTCTCGCGTTTCCCTGGTTACCAAAGGTGCATGGTACCGTGGAACACAGCTCTTCGCTTTGTTGCCAAAACGGCGATGATAATAACAAAGCCCTCTATCATCCCTCTGTGTCTGATCCCTGCGATCAGCCACCCGATCAGACACAGCAGCCACACAGTACTGACGGGAGGCCAGTAGTATTCTGTCCGCCTCCTCTGCCAATCCCCGGTAATCCTTGGTGCGCACGAGAGGCGAGCTGGCCAGAGCCGTGCGCACCGGAGTCGGGAGTTGACGCAGGAACAGCTGCACAAAAATAAATGTAGCGTCACCTGAACCAAGGAGTGCTAGCATGTTCTCCATCAGTTCTGTTGGTTTACTGTCCCCCAATCCGTTGAGGGACAATAGGCGCTCCGCGCGCTCTGCATCTGACAGCTGGAAAATGCGCAACAGCTGTTCTCTGAGCGCGTCGTATTTGCCGGCTGCTGGCGGCTCTCTCAGGCATCCCATCAGCCGGCGTGTAGTGGAGGAATCCAATGCCGCGACAACATGGTAATATTTCGTCTCATCCGACGTTATTCCGCAGAGGTGAAATTGTGCCTCGATGTGCTGAAACCACGGGGCCGGGTCATGCTGCCAAATCTCTGGCAACTTGACTGTAGCTGCATACACTGCGGGAACCACAGCCGGTGGATTCTCGTTATTGCTCATATTTCACACGTTTAGGGTCACCACTGTGGAAGTGAATCAATGAGACAAGCAGACGGAGTATCGAGTCTCTGAACTTTACTTCCAAACAAATCCAACAGAACCAAGGTACAGCCACACCCTTAAGTCAACTCCCTCCTGTCACTCAATCAGTGTCCATTCTGAAGTGAGACACCTCCATATAGTGTCCACCACACAATAACAATTATATCTCTATAACTCAACATGCTTTATTATGCCTAGTCATCTGACAAATCTCAAGAAAATTACTTAAAAAGCAACCTATAAATAACAAAATAGCTCTTTTCTTTCAAGCCTTACTAAATATGAATTCATGTTCTAAATAATAACTCTTTCTGTATACAAAAAATGCACCTTTAAAAAATATAGCTTCGTATCTTTTCAATGTAATGTAAATTATAACAGTAACCTCACAAAGATACGAATTAATAAAGTAACAGTCACAGTACGTTAGCTAGGTGTCACGTCGCTAGCGTTAGCAAGCATCAGGGGGATAGCTATAGCTAGCTAGAAAATGTACATCTACTAGCACATAGTAGTACACTAGTACATCTACTAGCTAGCAACAGACGGGCTAATCCACCACAAATGGCTCCATGATATATACTAGTCCATACAAATTCACTCAGTCATACTCATATGGTGCTAATGCATTTTTACATTTAGTCACACAGGATGTACGTTAGCTAGGTTTAAGCGTACTTATACTTCGTGAGCCAACCCCGGGCCCTGTGAGCTGTCACGTGGCTAGCGTTAGCATCAGAGAGCTAGCTAGTAGCTAGCAACAGTCGGGCTAATCCACCACAAATTCACTCAGTCATATGGTGCTAATGCATTTTTACATTTACCTGGATTTCCTTGTGGAATGTCTTCAGATGTCGTTTGAGATTAGTGGTGTTTTTCCCTTCATTCGATGACCACATTTCTCCTCGTGTTTCACTTTTTTCAACAATACATTCTGTAGCTCCTTCGAGCTCTATATATCTAAAGTATGCCCAGAGGTCTGGTCTTCGTTTTCTTCCAAGCCCACGGGATAATGGATCATTGAGACGACCCTGTTGCTGTTGGTTTGCGGCGGCCATTGTCTGACTAAGTGAGGGGGGCGGCTCAGCTGAGCTATTTGATAATGCCAGTATGCCACCTACTGGTCTTTCTACCGCCGTGCTTGTGCTGTGTCAGGGAAAGAATGAAAGCCCCACGCACTGCGTCACCTGCCGGCTGCAGAGACTCACCTCACAGCCCAAAATGGAAATACTGAAATAATAATTGGCATAATGACTAAATTGGGATGGGGAGAAATATAGAAAAATCAGGCGGAGAAAAAGAGGATAAAAAAAATAAAAAAAAATAAAAAAACATAAGACGATGGGTTCTATAAGGGCACCTCAATATAAATCTGCAAACACTATTATAAGTGACATACAATATTCTCAGGCTACAATTTGTTTTCTTTATCACAGCATCAATATGTGACTTGAAAGTGAGTTGAGAATCAAGCCAAAGACCCAGGTACTTATATTCATCGACATTCTTGAGGGAGCATCATCTAAAAACTTAATTGACAACTGATTTGATATTTGCAGCACATTTGATCTAGTACCAAACAGCATACTATAGGACTTCTTCTTATTTAATAAAAAAGTTATCAAGGTTGAGTCCACTCCACTCTGGTAGTAAAAGAGCTGACATACAAATAAAAAAAGGTCTCCATTAAACATAAATGACACAGTGGTCACCATTTCAAAGGGAGTTTATTTACTTTGTGACACAATAGCCAACCAAATGCACTAGCCATCAATATCTTATGCCAAATGATTAGGGCCTATTACAAAAAAAATATATATAAATAAAAGAACAGTATTTATCAATTAACAAGTCTGAGTCCTCGTCTGCACCTTCCGAGTCCGAATGCAGTCAATGCTCGAGTCCAAGTCCAAGTCTGAGTCATCAGTGCTTAAGTCCAAGTCGAGTCATGAGTCCTGAAAATCAATCCAACAACACAGGTTGTATCACATGCAGGCAGAATTTTATCCTTGAAGCAGGTTGGTACATATAAGGGCTGTCACATTCATTTCGATTTTCTAATTTAATTTCGAATTTACATAAAAACACGAGATTCGAACGTGAACGGAGAAATTCGTATTTTAATTTTTTTTTAAATAATAATAAATAACAATAATAATAATAATAACTTTAAAAAAAGGATACCGGTAAAAACGGTAAAACACGTATTACAAATAATTACTAGTGATGGTTATTATTAGTCTTGCAAAAAATCTCTATCAGGAGTCGACCAGCACGCTGGCGTGACCAAGTG
>NC_140174.1:70632400-70637400 GCF_963971535.1 Notolepis coatsorum
TTATCTCTAGCTTGTCTATGGCCGAAACGCCATTCGATTTAACGTTATTAGCTTAGCGCCCTGTATCTCGCGTTCCAAGAAATATCCCAGAACATTCTGCTATAACGTTCATATTCAAGACGCTATAAAATGGGAACGTATTGATGAAAAAATTATTTGTTTAAGGCATAATGAAGGGACGGTTTATAGTGTCAATTGACAATGAGAATGGACAGATAGCAATACTCTAAAGTATAGATTTAGCTCTACAAACAGCCTCACGCACAATGAACCTTATTATGATATGCTGGCCGTATAGAGTGGGGCCCGTCTAATCCCTGTGGCCATCAATGTGTTAAGATAAAGCAAAGAAAATCAGCTAAAAAAGTCACAGACTGATACACAGTGGTTAGTCATCATGCCTTTGAACGGTGTATAGGTTTGAAGAGTATTGATCTATAAAGTGCGTTGAAGGATGTTCCATGAGTTTGGAGCGTCAACAGAAATGGCAGACCTTCCAAATCCAGAACAAGCTGGAGGGACTTTAAGCACGAGTGAGTCAGATAGGATCCACAGTTCCAATCCAGCAGCATTGTGATGTAAGGTGGTAGCTTACCAATAAGGGTTTTGTATATAAACAAATACCAATGATTATTGCGTCTCTCTGCAAGAGAAGACCAACCAATCATACAGGAGACATGGTGAGTATCATAACTGTCACCAGTACTGAATCTGGGGGCAGAGTGACAGACCAAGTCAAGTGGTTTAAGAGTGGCCTATCACAACCTTCAGTTTGTGTGCAGCCTTCAAATATGGCTACCAGTCATATCTATTAAACCAGTGGTCACCAACCCGTCGATCTTGATCGACTGGTCGATCTTGATCGACTGGTCGATCTTTGAGACTGTCCCTGTAGATCTTTCCATGAAAATTAAAAATAAAAAAAATAAAAAAATAAAAAAAATTAGATCTTACCCTGAGAGTCCACATTACAGTTCTACCTTTGTTTTGATGTGAAACGTGATGCTGCACTTAGCACTGACTGAGAAAGTACACATACAGTTCTACTTTTGTTTTGATGTGAAAATGATGCTGCACTTAGCACTGACTGCACTTAGCACTGACTGAGAAAGTACACATTACAGTTCTACTTTTGTTTTGATGTGAAAAGTGATGCTGCACTTAGCACTGACTGAGAAAGTACACATTACAGTTCTACTTTATAAAATGCTAATTGTAAATATGTTTGTCAATGTTAATAATATGAGAAAGTCCACATTACAGTTCTACTTTTGTTTTGATGTGAAAAGTGATGCTGCATAAGATGACTGCACTTAGCACTGACTGAGAAAGTACATAATAGTTCTACTTTGACGTTTTAATGTTGGACCAAAGCATTGCATGTAATTAGAATACAGGCAAATAAAAGTCATTTAGTTTAAAGTACAATCTTGGCTGTCTTTTTCTCTCAACGCTTCAATAGGTAGATCTTGCCTTCACAAAAAAAAAAAAATGATCTTGGGCTTAAAAAGGTTGGTGACCACTGTATTAAACATTGGAACTCCACGTATACAAGCAGAAAGCTATCAAAGTGATCCCAGTCTAGAGTCGGACATGATACAGTCTGAGACGTCGCTGATCAGAGAGTATCCAGCATGGATTTCATCATATTTGGGTAATTGAAATATCTGGGCAATAATATTCTAGCTATAATAATAATATATACTCACTCTAACTGTTGTTTTTGACGACAGCCAAAGAAGGCAACACAGACTGACACACAGATACACACTCACAAAAAAAGATAATAATAACAGACATACAGTACATACACACACAAACACAGACACACATACATACACACATACACACATACATGCAAGACAGATCTTAGACAACACACACACAAAGATACAAAAAACAGACTGACACACACATACAAGTAGCCTATAAAGTGACAATAACAGACATAGACACACACACACACACACACACACACACACACACACACACACACACACACACACACACACACACACACACACACACACACACACACACACACACACACACACACACAGAGAGTCAGACACACTGCAGGGTGTGTGTCTCTGAGGGCCTCTCGAGTATTGATTACCCAGCATTCTTTGCTGCTGGTCTCAGGGCTGTAATGAGCCTACAGAAGGACGATCTGCTGACACCACACACACACACACACACACACACACACACACACACACGCAAGCACACACACACACACACACACACACACACACACACACACACACACTCACACACACACACACACACACACACACACACACACACACACACACACACACACACACACACACACAAACATGCACATATACACAAACATGCACACACAAACACACACACTCAAACATGCACACATGAAGCACACACAATCACACACATGTACATGCACCTCAGGTCCACATGAAAACATATGTGCACACACACCACACACACACACACACACACACACACACACACACACACACACACTCACACACACACACACTCACACACACACAGACACACACACACTCACACACACACACACACACGCACACACACACACACACACACACACACACACACACACGACACACACACACACACACACACACACACACACACACACACACACACACACACACACACACACACACACACACACACACACACACACACACACACACACACACACACACACACACACATGCACACACACATAAACAAAGCCAGACAGTGACAGAAGGTAGTAGTCAGTGGGGCTGGCTCACTATTGTCTTGCTCCAGTGAGAAAATGTACTCTGTGATTTGTTTAATCCACATACCCACCATATTGGTTGACTGGGATGTAATGGGGTGGAAGGACACCACTGTGAAAGCATCACTCCAAGACAACTGCAATCAGGATGCACTGATATGAACATTATGGAAGATAAGCAGTAACCGCTTAACCGGTAATATATTTTCTGTTTTATGACCGATAACCAATATTTACTGATATTGATATGACGTATCATATCACAAAGCGGATCGGTGGTGTAGTGGTTAACACTGTCGCCTCACAGCAAGAAGGTCCAGGGTTGGATTCCCGCTTGGGGACCAGGTTTCCATGACGCCAGGTACCCAGGTGGGGTATCTCCCAGGCCTTTCTGTGTGGAGTTTGCATGTTCTCCCCGTGCTCGCAAGGGTTTCCCCCCCGATAAGATAAACCCAATGGAAAAACATGCACAACAGAACGCTAACGCTGTGGCGTCCTTGACGAAGACGGACAGGAGCACTTGGATTGGTCCCCGGGGCGCGGCTCACGTTGACGCCCTATCTGCTCCCGGCTGCCCATGGGGGGAAGGACAACGGGATGAGAAAAGTGCAGAGACATTTCATCGGTGACTCAGTGCATGTGTGTGTGTGTTCCTGTGGGTCGCCCATCTCACGTGTATATCAGTGGTGGGAGTCAAACTCTGGAATTCTCTTTATAATGAGTTGAAGTACTGTAAAAATATTTTCCAACTAAAAAAGACTTAGACAGAACAATGAGAACATATGAACAGTAGGTATACATTTATCTGTATCTGATTTGATTTATTTTTGTTTTTGTTCTCTTTTCGATGATCTGAGGTTCGTTCTTTTTTTATTGGTAGCTATAGCAATATTATTATTATTATTGTTATTATTACCGTTATTATTGTTATTATTATTATCCACGGTCATATTATCATTATTATTATTATTATTATTATTATTATTATTATTGTTATCATAGTTATGGTATATATAATGGTATAGTTATAGTTATGGCCTTCGGGCTTCGTTCCCTCCTAGCACTGTTTTTTTAAATAATGTGCTAAATAAATAAATGGTAATGATTATTATTATATTATTATTATATGGTATGAAGCTGTAAGGTGCGCTTGAGCTGACCATTATGTTCAAATAAATATGAAGTTTGGAAGGGGGCAGGAAACATAAGTTTTCTTCATCCTGCTCCTTTTCGGCCATGGATGTATCATGTTAAAAAAAATATGTTGGTGATATTGTGCAAAGATTAACTGTACCCCCATGTACGAAACACAATTAAATGAATGAATGAACGTAGTCTGTATAAAAGATGGTAATTCAATGTTGTACATAGCCTACTGAAAGTGATGCAACATGAAAACACTGTCAAATATTAAATAATCCGTTTTATGTATTTTTCAATGCTCCTGTGCAACATGCAAGTACCCAAACAGAAGCACAAAGACCTGCACAGTGAGACAGGAAGGATCTGCCCAGGTCTGCTCATCTGACCCATGCTGATAAATCACTATTACCAGCTGCTGTATGTTCGCTGATAATAATAATATTACCCAGATTAATAAAGCTTGAATTTATTAATTATTATATTATTTATATTATATTAATTATATCATACCAAAGTCGATAAATAAAGAAAACACCAATATCTGCCAATACCTATATGGTCATTGAATTATCCAAACAGAGAGAACACACTGTCCTAATTACAAACACAAGATTACAAGACTCATCGGTTTTAACCACAGTACTTTCCTGTAACGTTTGGGGTTTCTATCCTCTCTCAGGAGTATAAATCCTACTGCAATTCTGGAGTACTTCACATTGTTCTTTGCAATTAGCTCTGATTGTTTGTCACCTGTGATTTGTTGTCACTAATTACTGCGTGTGGTTTGCTGGGTATTTTGCCTTTATAGTAATCCTTTAATTCATGCTATATTATGTTATTATGTTATTTGATACTATCTTGTCTAGCACAGTCTCTGGAGCGTAACAGTAAGAAGCATTTTGTATGAAAGTATTCTGTACTTCTGTATGACAACTATTAAAGAACTTGAACTTGAACTTGTTCTCCTGTCTGTTGTGGGATCTTCAACAGAAGTACTGCGAGCAGTCGGCCACGGACAGAAGTTTTGTTATTATGTTGTGTTAACATAACATTTATTTGTGCTAAGCGAGGCTAGCTTGCA
>NC_140174.1:70644900-70652400 GCF_963971535.1 Notolepis coatsorum
GTTAACGAACTCCCTGAGTTAAGCCCATTGGAGCCCCCCATATCCCAGGCCGATGCGCGCGCCGCCGGCCCCCGGCGACACGGGTCCCTTGAATCGATAGGGCCAGCCCAGTAGAGGAAAGGATAGGGACTCCCCCCACGAGCCAAGCCCGCTATTTCCCATGTCACCGAGAGCCCCACCCCACGTCCACCGACCCCCCAACACACAGGACCCCGCCGGGCAAAGCCAGCCACTCTGAATCCCCTGAGAGAAACCCCTCCCTCCCGCCCTCCTCCCCCAGAAACAGAACACCCCCATATCCTGGTCCACCATGCATGGAGCCGAGCACCCAGAGCTCCCACCGGCCCCGCCCGACCGCAAGCCCCCTGGCCACGAGGACCCCAAGCCAGACCTGCAGAAGGCCAAAGCACCACGCCTCAATGATCCCACGACCCCCCACGACCCCAAGCCTGGTGCCCCCCGGCCCGGTGACCAGACCGCCCAGGCCCCGGCGTCCGAGGGCCCCAGGAAACCCCACCCCCCCACACCATCCCACAACACGCAAGGCCCTGCCTCCCCCGGGTCGAACCGCCGGAACGATGGCCCCTCCCCCCTCCCCCCCTCCCCCCTCCCCCCCCCCCCCCCTACTGAACCCAGCCTGCCCACCTCTGTACCTCCCATGTCGCCGACATCACTGCATATATTTATGAAAAATTAAACGAACAACACAATAAGAAAAAGTTAAGTGAACATAAATGGTTATATGGTTAGCACTCTTTCCCCGATTGGCGTTTGGGGGGGGGGTCAGCCCTCCCACTGGAGAAGCCCCCCCCCCCCCCAGAGACGGAGATATCCCCAAAGGAGATTCTCCAAGCCTCTCTTCATGTCCAACATTTTGAATTCTTGTCCTTCATATTTGTCCATGTGCACATTTAAAGCAACTGCTATTCTAACATAACTCAGAAGAAAATAATATAAAAGAAGACTAATGACAATTGGCACTTCCCAGGTAATTATTTTAACCCCGTTAAACCCCCGTTGGCGGGATGGAGGGGTAAGGCTCTCCTGGAGAGGGCTCCTCCTATAACGACGTAGATATCCCCAATGGGGATTCTCCAATGTCCCTTTTATTGTCCAACATTTTATTTGAATTCTTATCTTTCATATGTTAGTACATTTCCAGAGCTCCCGGTCCGGTCTCAGAATGTGATTCCCCATGTTCCCTGTCATCCTATTTGTGTGTCCTGTGTGCTAGTGTCTATAGTTTAGTCTAGTACGTGTTATTTGTACTACATGTCCCGAATCAAGTCCCAACCTCCCCAACTAATGCGTTTACCTTGTCTGTATTCCCAGCGGTCTGTGTGTTATCTGCATTGTGTCTCGAGCCATAACCTCCATTCACTATGTAAGGGATAATGTATAGCTACGAGGTCATTGTCGCAAAACAATCCACCGACACGGAGTCCAGAACACCGAGGCGCCTCGCCGAGGTGTTCCAAACGTAGTGAAGGCCAATTACTTTGCGACAATGACCGAGTATAGGCCACACATTATCCCACTTATTACATGACTAACTTACTAACAATATACCTAATTCATTTTACACCATCGACAAGACGAGATCAAATGCAGACGCAGTTGTTCTGTGGCTCCGCTGTCAGCCCAAATAAAGTTATTATTATTATCGCCGGCAGCCGGCAGGTGTGTCTGATTGCACTGATGCAGTGTGTGTCAGTGGGCTTGATTGCTCCAGCTGCGAACAGCGGTCATTATTGCCTCATTCTCTTCTTGCAGTAGTAAATAGAAACCAGTGGGCCCATTATTCACAAGAAGTCTGTGGTCAGTGACCGGGGAGCATTTTGTCTTTATTCAAACCAACAGAATGAAGCTGACTCTAGATCTGTTTTTAGAGGCTTTGTGACTATATGGGCTCAGCTCACGACACTTTTCTCTCCACTAAATGAAGAGCCATCTTCTCTTCTTCCCTACACACCAGAATCTCTTTTTCCCTCCTTTATTTTCTCTCTCTCTCTCTCTCTCTCTCTCTCTCTCTCTCTCTCTCTCTCTCTCTCTCTCTCTCTCTCTCTCTCTCTCTCTTAATATCTGTTTCTCCCCCTATCTCTCTCAATCTCTCTCTGTCTCTCACTCTCTCACACCCACACTCTCCCTCTAGGCGAGTCAATCTATGAAAAAAAAAGCACTTAACCCAAAAAAAATGTATACAAAAGGTTTTTCGATGGATTCCGATAGTATTGGGCGTGCTAAATAACATACTAAAAGTCGACCAAAATCGACCCCCCCGAAAGCCGCCATTTCCAAGATGGCGTCCCAGATGGCGGTGGAGATATTAAAATGGCTATATCTCAAATTGAGAATATGGTGCAAAGGATTTCTCAACTGATTCTGGTACCTCTGGGCATGTTCACTAAAATCTAGGAAAATACACCTTCCAGAAAGGCTTAATTTTCAAGATGGCGTCCAAAATGGCGGCAGACCAAGCTTAAAATGGCTATATATCTCAATAGAAAAAAATATATAACTATCATTTTTCACTTGATTCTGGTACCTCTAGACATGCTTGTGAACATACTAAAAATCTAGGAAAATACACCTTCCGGAAAGGCATCATTTTCAAGATGGCGTCCAAACTGGCGCCCAGGAGCTTAAAATGACTATACAAATACAAATAGCTTACTAAAAAAGGTGTTTGCACTCTCCAGCTCTCAAGCTAGCATAGTTGAAGCCTTCTTTTTGACCATTATAGTTGTTATAGTTAGAGGTGTTTGCACTCTCCAGCTCCCAAACTACCATCGTTGAAGCCTTCTTTTTCTGAATCAGTTTCTTTCTTTCTTTTCTGACCTAGTCCTGTGTTTGGGCATGCCTGGGCGTGTCTGACCTGGCAGTGTTATTTAAGCCCCAGTTTCATTCTAGTCTTTGACAGAGGTGTTTGCACTCTCAGCTCTCAAGCTAGCATAGTTGAAGCCTTCTTTTTGACCATTATAGTTGTTATAGTTAGAGGTGTTTGCACTCTCCAGCTCCCAAACTACCATAGTTGAAGCCTTCTTTTTCTGAATCAGTTTCTTTCTTTCTTTTCTGACCTAGTCCTGTGTTTGGGCATGCCTGGGCGTGTCTGACCTGGCAGTGTTATTTAAGCCCCAGTTTCATTCTAGTCTTTGACAGAGGTGTTTGCACTCTCAGCTCTCAAGCTAGCATAGTTGAAGCCTTCTTTTTGACCATTATAGTTGTTATAGTTAGAGGTGTTTGCACTCTCCAGCTCCCAAACTACCATAGTTGAATCCTTCTTTTTGACCATTATCTGATTTCTAAAGTGATGAGTGAATTCAGTGCCCAGATCTGTCCCATTTGTAAATTGGAAGATGGAAGTGATTTTGTTGAGATTCGTCAGAAAGGTGCTGATGGGATCAATAAAGTTAGTGTTAAAAGAGGTGACACTGTTCATGTGACTGCTGGCATGAAAGTACATTCAGAATGCCGCAAAATGTACATACATAGCCGAGATATTGATTTACATTTACAGAGGAAACAGAGCGGTGAATCAAGTACCACTAATAAAAGGACTAGTACTAGGCAGTCTGAAGCTCTATTCAATAGCCAAACACTTTTGCAGAGACACCACATTTAAAGAACTTCCAAGATTCGCAGAATGTAACAAGATGGTTGATCTGCTTTGGGAGTTATCGTTCAATTTCAAACAGCCTGCACCTGGTTGGCAGGGGATGATGCACATTATTCATAAGGGAGATGAACATCCAGGGCAGTCTTCAGTGAGATACTTACCAATGATAGACATGTACTCCGGAGACAAAACATGCATTCTGTCAACACTGGAGTTCATTTGTGGTCTGGCATCCAAACTAGAGATGTTCCGATACCATTTTTCCCTTTCCGATCCGATTCCGATACCTAAGCTTTGGGTATCGGCCGATACCGATATTTATCCGATACCAGTGCATAATTTTTTTTTTTTTATTATATAAATTATACTTTTTTTTTTTTTTTTTTTTTTTTAGATACTGTTATACTGTTTTTTAGTAATAACTAGAACGTATGGTATTTATTCAACAACAGGTGATTGTATAGATTTGTATTAGTATCATTAATCAATGAGTATGGGCTGCAGCACTGCAGATATACCCTACTCCAATGATCCACACGGACATTAAACGGTGTTGCACTCGCTACTCAGTGGCTCTGCAGATATACCCTATTCAGTCTGTAAGCTAGTGGCAGATAGAACGTTCATGTTGTGATTTTTGATGCAAAATAAATATTCAACATTCTCTTTTGAAACTCCGCCTCAGACTCTTATCCTTTGGCACTTGCTGTACTTTGCTTGCAGGTCTGCAGCCATTATTGCTGGATTATGTGAATAGCACCAACTTTAGACACGGTAACGTTATCAAGCTAAGCTAACTGACCTAGCTCGCCTTCCCGCATTGACATTAAGATAACGTTAGTAATAGTCAGCTAACGCTAGTCCGTAGCTACTTAACTTAAATACAATTCACCGTGGGTGCATTATTGTTGATAGACGGTCACGGACAGTGTTAGGTCCTGGAGAAAGGACAGGCGATCATCTGATTTGATGTAACGTTAAAAGCGGATGTTGTTCCAACTAGCTATCTTTCCAGCTAATGCTATCATAACACCAGCCAAACACATCCCGATTCCCGTCCGAGCTCCCCGTCACACTGCACTGTCGGGGACAATGGAATTTAAGAAAGTGTATCTGCTGTTAAAATGACACAGCATCACACTTTAAAACATGTTCATTTTATAATCCTCACTCTCCGCAGGACTCGGCAGGAGATAATTTTCATCATGGGATCGGAGGCTAGAATTTACGTGTACTCGCCGATACCGATACCAGCATTTTAGGCAGTATCGGCGGCATTTCCGATACCGGTATCGGTATCGGAACCAACTCTAATCCAAACACCACCTTGCCTCAGTAGTTACATTTGACCAACCCCTATATTGGAAAGCAGCAGAGATAATCCTAGATTCACCACAGTACAGTCACCTCAAGTCCTTTGTCCAGTCACACATTTATGAATTTGCTAGGAGCAATTGGTACACTGATGGACGGTACAGGACTTAAGGACATTCTAGGGGTAGTCTATGGGGAGAACTCAGTAGCCCATATGATGACAGGCAAATCAGTTCAGAGAGCATTCCGTGGCCATCTTCTGGTTGACAAATGTCTTAACCGCATGATAATATCAGAAATGGTAGATGATAGTCATGAATTTGCAGCAATGGTTGAACAGTCTGAAGCAATGTATACCTCAATAGTTAAGGGTGAAATGCCATTGGAAACAGTGTTCACATCAGAGACCCTCATTACAATAAATGAAGAGCTGGGAAAAAGGAAGATGGAACTGTGTGCTAGATCCAAAACTAGTCAGTTGTGGCTAAATTACCAACACATGTTAGAAGTTGCTAGGTCACTGATAACAGCAGATCTCACAGGTTCCTGGCTTTTGCACCTACGCGCTGTTTCTGAATGCATGCCGATATTCGCTGCGGCTGGGCATTACAATTACTTGAAATCGGCACACTTTTATGTCCAAGAGATGAGTCAGCTTCACATCAACCACCCAGATGTCTTCAGACAATTTGAAAAGGGTTTTCATGTTATCCGTCGCAGCAGCCAATCATGGGCAGGCCTCAGCTCAGATCTTGTAATCGAAACAACATTGATGAGGTCATTGAAGACTACAGGAGGGATGACACATGGAAGTGGAATGACCGACAATCAGAGATCCCTTTGGACAATGTCAAAGGGCATAACATCAGAGTATAACACCGCAATGCAGGAGTTCTCAAACCAGACATACACAACATCAGAACAGCACAAGGATTCAACAGAGGCAAGGATGAAAAGGGATGCTGCTGACCTGGAGCGGGGGGGTTCGAGCTGGAGCATATGTGTGTAGGTTTTTTAGATAACAGGTATTAGGGGTATATCTTATATAAGACAACTAACTAAAATGTGATCTCATTGGATGTGCCCTGACAATTAATGCTTGTATATCTTATCGTGTGTTGTCATGTTTGTTATTATTATGTTTGTTTAAAAAATAATAAAAAAATAAAATACAAAAAAGAGATCTGAATAAACAGAAACTGATCCACATGATAAGTGATGAACTGAAAGAACGGGATTGCACTGTGGTCAATTCACTTGGAGATGCTGATGTAGACATAGTAAGGGCCGCAGTGGGATCATCTCTTCTTCACACCACGACGCTGATTGGAGAAGATACTGATCTCCTCGTCTTACTTCTTTACTATGCACAGAGAGATAGCAAGGGCCTTTATTTCAGATCAGACAAGTCGAAAGCTGATGGCAGTTTTAAAGTGTACGCCATAAACCATTTGAAAGAAGTACTCGGACAGGATGTGTGTTCTCAGTTGCTGTTCATCCATGCTGTGACTGGCTGTGACACAACTTCCCGGATCTTCGGAGTTGGCAAAAAGACAGCATTCCAAAAACTTGTAAAAGGGGATCCTGTCCTTCAGGCTTGTGCCAATGCATTCACTGTACCAAACCAGACAACAGATGTGATCGATGACCTTGGGTGCCAAGGTCATCAAATTAGATATAACATTTTCAGCAAGAAGGTTGTCTCAGCTTCATCAACGGTAACGCCTGAACGTCTACCACCAACTGAATCTGCTACCAAATTCCACTGTCGTAGAGCATACTACCAGGTCATGGTCTGGATGGGAACAGATGATGGTATAGATGCTCTAGACTGGGGCTGGAACCTGCAGGACAATAGATTTGTCCCACTCATGTCAACAATGAATGCTGCTCCAGACAGTCTCTTGAAGGTCATTCATTGTAACTGTACCACTGCCTGCAAGACACTTCGCTGCTCATGCAGAAAATATGGACTACCTTGTACTACTGTCTGTGGACCATGTCAACTTCATGAATGTGACAATCCACATAACAAGTTTCTCCCAGAGGATCCTGAAGATGATGATGAGTAGGCCTAAAGACCACAATAAGTGGGTCATTTATTTTGTGTTCAACACCAAAGCCAGCTTTCTAGGTTGAATATAATAACCAATTTTAATTTTAGCCAAAATAAGCTACAGGCAGCCATTTTGATGATGCAAATGATGCATTCCTAGCAGATATATTTAGCTAGATATTTTGCTCGTTATTAATGTATAGAGGTGCCAGAATCAGTTTATAAATCCTTTAGAAATGTTTTCCCATTTGAGATACAGGCATTCTAAGCTCCCAGTCGTCATTTTGGGCACCATTTTGAAAATTAAGCCTCTTCGGAAGGTGTATTTCCCTAAAACTTTAGTATGTTCCTAAGTATGTCTAGGGGTACTTGGGGTACCAGAATAAAATGACAAAATCATTTATATAATTTTTATATTGACATATATATAGCCATTTTAAGCTTGGCCAGCCGCAATTTTGGACGCCATCTTGAAAATGAAGCCTTTCTGGAAGGTGTATTTTCCTAGATTTTT
>NC_140174.1:70654900-70657400 GCF_963971535.1 Notolepis coatsorum
AGATGGATACTTCATATGTGGCAAGTTATGTGTAAACAGGACATGTCCACATACTTACAGTATTAAAGCTGCAATAACTATTTGCTGACCACTGTGACTAGAGGGTGGCGAGTTGCCACTATAAAAAAAAAACATGTTACGTGTAAACATAAAAATGCTTTACTGGCACAATCTTGTTGTAACAAAGAGATTCGCTGGGGAAGAAATATTGTTTTTGTGCACGGAATACAAGATTTCAACTACAATACATAGAACTTTCTCTTGGGTGTTAAATAACATAGGTAAATACTTCAATGACTACATAATACTGATCTGACAGCACAACACTAAGGCTGAGACGATATGCCATTTGGAAGAATAGATAAATCGGGACAAAATTATCGATAAATATAGATGTTTTTATTATTATTTTGCATATAAAAACATTATAATAAAAAAAAGTTTAAAATACACGAACGAACGTTAAATAATATTTTTTTTCTTTTTTAAGAAAAACGTATTTACATTTAAAAAAAAATTTACACATGCAGAAAAAACGATAAGTGGCGCCACTTATCGATTTCATGCAGTTAGCGATAATTATCGATAAATCGATAAGTGGTCTCAGCCTTACACAACATGCATAGGTTAATAAAATAGGCGAAGCTAAAGCACGGACCCCGTTTTGTAAACAAATAAAATAAAGGATGGAATAACAACAGTAGTTATCAGTAGTGCAGAGTTGTTTAACTCAATGACACCTTCTGGTGGCAGGTGGTCATAAGAAGTTGTGAAAATACGAAAATAGCAGAGATGGGGACTCGAGTCGCACTTAAGTCGCACTTAAAGACTTGACTTGGACTCATCCTCAAGAGACTTGAGACTTGACTTGGACCGTGAGACTTTGGACTTGTGAAATGTCTGACGAGCTGAATGCCATTCCCTCCCTTATTATCGTGCACATGACCTTATGCATCTGGTGTGCACTGCCACAGATGACTGTAAGCGGCAGCGACAACACCCTGATTGGAGGGAGCTGTCCAGTGAAGAATAGTTTGATGCTTCTGTAGACATTGATCCAAGTTATACCATTTGGGGAAAGGGCTTCACTTCTAAGGCACGAAAAGTCGGTACCCGTTGATGCCAATCGTGTCATCGGACACAGAACAATGTAGGTCCAGGCCACAGTGCATTCTGTAACATGCTGATTTCACTTTGGTCTATATTTTAACGATTGTGGTCAGGTTATTAGCAATGGCAGAAGGACAAAAAGCTGACATTACTAGTGTGTGTGTGTGTGTGTGTGTGTGTGTGTGTGTGTGTGTGTGTGTGTGTGTGTGTGTGTGTGTGTGTGTGTGTGTGTGTGTGTGTGTGTGTGTGTGTGTGTGTGTGTGTGTGTGTGTGTGTGTGTGTGTGTGTGTGTGTGTGTGTGTGTGTGTGTGCCTTGTGTGTGCCTGTGTGTGTGTGTGTCTATGAGGGTTAAGGTCCTGTAGTTCATTTCATTGATCACGCTGTCCCTCTCCATCTGCAAGGGTCAACAGCAAGGTCAACCGCTTCTATTATACAGCCTGAACGCACACACAAGCATAAGCACACGCACACATGCACACACACGCTCGCGCACGTGGGCATACACAGGTACACACAAAGCCACAGACACACATATGCTGTACACACAAACTGTACACACAAGCATGCACATACTGTATCACACATACACATGGCAAACCTGCTCACACGCACACACACGAGCGTGCACAAACACACACACACACACACACACACATTCTGCTATAAAAAGAGGCTAAATGCCATTTAAGAAGGCAACATCTCTGTTTGTTAATGAATAATGAGAAATTCTCTCTCTCTCACTCTCTCTCTTTCTCGGTCCATTACCTCCCTCTCTGTCTGTCTGTCTGTCTCTCTCTCTCTCCCTCTCTCTCTCTCTCTCTCTCTCTCTCTCTCTCTCTCCCTCTCCCTCTCTCTCTCTCCCTCTCTCTCTCTCTATCTCTCTCTATCTCTCTCTGTCTTTTAAGAGAAAGGGAAGGGTAGACATGTCACACACCACTGACCCCACTGCATGGTTAATTCATACACTCTGTCAGCCATGTTAACCACACATACACACACACACACACACACACACACACACACACATACACACACACACACACACACACACACACACACACACACACACACACACACACACACACACACACACACACACACACACACACATCACACTCACACTCACACTCACACACACACTATCTCTCACACACACACACACACACACACACACACAACACACAACACACACACACACACCACACACACACACACACACACACACACACACACTCACACACACATGCACACACACACACACACACACACACACACACACACACACACACACCACACACACACACACACACACACACACACACACACACACACACACATACAGGTATACACACAGACATGCATGCACACATACAAGGTATACACACATGAC
>NC_140174.1:70661936-70689436 GCF_963971535.1 Notolepis coatsorum
TACATAAAGATAGAATAGAAAAGAAAAAGACCATTACTGCATCAAAAGTAATCAACAAACTATACTATAAAAACTGATCAAACCAAATGGTCTCTTTCTTTTCTTTTGTAGAGGCTGCACCCAGCTAAACTTGCCTTCCTGGATTTTGTACATAATACAAGTTCATGTTAAAAGGATGACACAAAAAGCCAGACCGAGGGCTTGTTTCAGTTTTATAATAAACAATCAAACTGAGCATTTATTTTGCCTGTCTATTTGTTTGATGGAAACTTGATCATGAAGTAAAAAAAAAAAAAAAAGTAGTGCCGATGTAGCTAGCTATTTTTGCCATGTTCTTGTAGTGTAGCTTGCTACATTTATCTGGGATAGCTTCCATTGTAGTTGAGCTATATTTAATCGAGAGTAACTTGTAGTGTAGCTTGCTACATTTTCCAAGTAGCTTGCCCATCACTGATAACCCTAACCCTAAGGAGTATACCGTTAGGGCTGGGTATCGCCACTGATTTCCCAAAATCTACTTGATTCCGATTCACAAGGTCTCGATTTGATTCGTCTTCCGATTCAATTCGATTCAATGTCCATTCCTGATATTTCAGTTACAATATCAACTTTGCATGGATATGAAAGAGATTCTCAGAGAACCAATGCTGTTTGCATTAACCTCTTAAGCCCTAGCCATATTTTCAGAAAATGTGCCTAAAATGTACGTTTTATTTAACATAACATACATAACATAACATGTAGTACCGGTATGTCTGACCAACATACTACAGCAGTCAGTCAACAGTCAACACACAAGATAATATAAATTAAAGATTGATCTGGGATTTTATTCATCGATATTGGATTATCCAAAAAAAGATCGATTCAATCTTCCATTTGTTTTCATTGGGATCACTGATTGGGCCTTTAAATAGCAATTGACAGGTGAAACTGTGTCCCACGTGTAGCATATGTCTCATGGTGATTTTGACCAAGCATTGGTAATACATAATACATATTACACAGGGGATGACTCTTCTTCCTCCTATCTATAAAGTTGACCTTTTGGAGATATTGGAGTATTCTGCGGGCACTGAGGCATAGAAGCGTGTGTATAGATATGAATAAGGCACACAAACATATATATATTGATTTGAATATAGAGATGCATGTATACATATATATATATATATATATATATATAGTATATATATATAGTATATATATATATATATTATATATATATATAATATATATATATATATATATATATATATATATATATATAATATTATATACCGGTATATGTATATATTTGAATAAGTCAATCGCGCAGGGGAAATCACTATTCTAGTTACACTGTGGAAACCATGTCCCGTTAATAAATCTGACACACGCACACACACACGTCATACATAGACACACACACGCTCCAACCAAAAGAAATATGTTCCTATTAAAAATAATGTGTGTATGAGCGTGAAATGCATGCAGCAAGGATGCATTTGAATCCACATGGCATGCTAATATAGTGAGCTACGTTCCCTGTGCGTGCGCGCGCGCGTGTGTGTGTGTGTGCGTGTGTGTGTGTGTGTGTGTGTGTGTGTGTGTGTGTGTGTGTGTGTGTGTGTGTGTGTGTGTGTGTGTGTGTGTGTGTGTGTGTGTGTGTGTGTGTGTGTGTGTGTGTGTGTGTGTGTGTGTGTGTGTGTGTGTGTGTGTGTGCGTGCGTGCGTGCGTGCGCGTGTGTGTGTGTGTGTGGGAGCAACAGCAGCTGTGGTGATGTTGGTGCTGGAAAGGAATCAGAGAGATTAACAGCAGACAAACTGACATTTGACCCTCACACACAGAACTAGAACACACAGACAGGACGCCACCTGATGTACAATAGCAATCTCATTATGATACATCTATGTACAATATCCTGTCTTTATCTTCTATATCCGTAGACCTTCCTCTTAGACCAAAGCTACGGTCCACCCGGCAATTAGACGTCACAACTATGAACTTTACGAATCCAACAGGAAAGTATTTCTCTTAATCTTTCATGAATGTCCTGCTTCATATTCACACAGTTCCACACATTCCCACACCGGGAGCTGACCAGTACAACCACAGCCCCGCCCTGTGGGGCAGAAACACTGGAACACTGGAAGTGCCTTGACTTCATCCGCCATGGATTTTTCTGTGGACATACCATGATTTTAACTGGTGACATGCCAGTCATAATTACGTGTCCCTAACCTATAGGTTACTGCCACCCAGACTCCTCTGTAGGATCTGATAGAATCACCCAATCTGGAATGTATCCTATTGCATCCTATTGGCTTCCCCACAAGTTCTAAAGGCATTTCGAGGGACGCATGATAGAAGTCGTGCTCTCAACACACACACATACACATACAAATATGTGTATACACGCAGACACACAAACACACATCAAACCAATCACACAGGCTCTCTTGGCAGCAGCCAGGCAATTAGCCAACCCCCTATGAGATGATCTGGTTTCTACGGCAACACACCAACCAGTACGCCAACGACAACGAGACAAATAAACACACCAAAACAACAATGCATAAACATACATACACACTCCAGAAACACGCAAACATACTCTCAGAAGACAGATTGTCACACATCCATTACCATCAACACACTCACTCCCTCACTCACCACTCACTCACTCACTCCTTCACTCACTCACTCACTCACTCACTCACTCACTCACTCACTCACTCACTCACTCACTCACTCACTCACTCACTCACTCACTCACTCACTCACTCACACACACAGACACACTCAAGATAATCATACACAGGGGAGGCTGGGTGGCGCAGCGGATATTGCGCTGGTCACCAACATAAGAGACACCGGTTTCCGAATCCGGCTGTCAGCGTTGCCTCCGGCTTGGGGCCGGCCGTCATACTGACTCAATTGGCAGAGTTAGCGGGAGGGAAGTCGAAGGGTGGTAATCTGGTCATTGTAAACAGCGACTCCTACAGGTCGGGTCAGGGCGCCTGGCCACAGCAAGACAGGAAAATGGCGGGGGCAGTGTGAGCCTCCCACACGTTACTCCTCGCCAATGAGAGTCCACGCTGGCAGGTGAAAAGATGTGACTGGCTGCCTCCACATGTATCGGAGGGGACATGTGATGCAAGGCTTCTATCCTCCCTACGACCGGCCAGTGGGGGGCACATGCGAGCAACGATCAGGACAGGACAGGGAGAATTGGCACGAGGGGAAATTGGGATGGGAGAAAAAATCACAGAAAAAGGGGGAGAAAAGTTTATCAAAAAATAAAAGATAATCATACACACACACACACACACACACACACTAGGGCTGGGCGATTAATCAAGTTTAAATTTCAATTACGATTTTGGCTTCCCACAATCAGGAAAACAAAGATAATCAAGATAAAACGATCATTGTGCCGCACCCCGTGTTGCTCTCATTCTGTCTTGTGTTGTAAATGCAGCGCACCTGTCCTTCACGCCGGTGCACCCCCCCCCCAAGCCCAAACAGTGGTTGATGTTGAGAGAGAGGAGGGAGCCACAGCTCCTCTTCTTCACCACATCTTTGGTCACTTGTAGAAGATGACAGAAAGGCAGCAAAACACTATTGTTCCTACCTGTCTATGATGACGGGGTCAGATGGCGTCTCGTTCCTGTTGCCACAGCTCTTCTTGTCACAAACAGCGACTGGTAGGGAGAGAGGTCAGTTAGCACATTCTGTGACCCACTATAGGCCAACATATCTCTAGTTAGTTGTACAGGCTCTTATCTAGAAAGAGAGGTTAGTTAGCACGTTCTGTGCACTATAGGCCAACATATCTCTAGTTAGTTGTACAGGCTCTTATCTAGAAAGAGAGGTTAGTTAGCACGTTCTGAGACTCACTTGGCCAACATATCTGTAGTTAGCTGTACAGGCTCTTATCTAGAAAGAGAGGTTAGTTAGCACGTTCTGTGACCCACTTGGCCAACATATCTGTAGTTAGCAGTGCAGCAGGGGCGTCAGTGGGTATTGCAAGGTGCCATTTTTTTTTTTATTGCCTAAATAATGAAATCAATAAAAAAATTTAAACAAATTAAAGCCAGCTCAATAGAGGAGAGTTGTGTTCCCTTTCCAGTGATCGTTTTAATTGATGAGCATTCAGTCCCCAAAATCTTCCCGCTAGCCTACTGCGTAGCCTATGAAGGATGAGAAAAGAAGCTCTCAATGTTGCCAAGTAAAAGGGGTTTAATAATATAATAATAATAATAATATATATCTAATGCTAAGTAAACACACTCACTGATGTCGATGCATCATTCAGCATCAACATCTGGGCTCAAGTATTGTGTTCCTCGGAAATGTAACGGTATCTTTCCCCTGTGTCGTATTGGTATTAAGCTTTCTATTGTTTCAATGTATTTGACTCTAAATATGGAGTAGCGGTAGGTGAGCTCTCAGGACACGCTGGGCCGCAGCGAGCAGCCGCTCCGTGGCGCCACGCTCCCAGCTCATTAATATGCGGCGGCTCTCCCATGCTCCTCCATCAGCTATTCTCTACATGATATGATAATGACACGGGACCGCTGCGACCTTAGCGCCGCGACCCGGATGTAAAAGGCCTGTCGGGGTCATCTGATCACAGCAGAGTCGTTATTCACACGGCAGCCGCTCTGTGATCAGCGACATACTGAGGGCGGGGAGAGGAGGGGAGAGAAGGAGAGGAGGGGAGAGGGGAGAAGAGGGGAGAGGAGGGGAGGGAAGGAGAGGAGGGGGAGAGCGGGAGAGGAGGGGAGAGAAGGAGAGGAGGGGAGGAGGGGAGAAAAGGAGAGGAGGGGAGAGGAGGAGAGGGGGAGAGGAGGATAGGAGGGGAGGGGAGAGGGGGCAGAGAAGGAGAGGAGGAGAGGAGGGGAGAGGAGGAGGGGAGGGGAGATGAGGGGAGAGAAGGAGAGGAGGGGAGAAAAGGAGAGGAGTGGAGAGGGAGAGAAGGAGAGGAGGGGAGGAGGGGAGAAAAGGAGAGGAGGGGAGAGGAGGAGAGGAGGGAGAGGAGAGGAGGGGATAGAAGGAGAGGAGGGGAGAGGGGGAGAGGAGGGGAGAGGGGGAGAGGGGGGAGAGGAGGAGGAGGAGGAGGAGGAGAGAGGAGGAGAGTGGAGGAGAGGAGGATAGGAGGGAGGGGAGAGGAGGGGAGAGAAGGAGAGGAGGAGAGGAGGGGAGAGGAGGAGAGGAGGAGAGGAGGGGAGAGAGAGGGGAGGGGAGAGGAGAGAAGAGAAGGAAAGGAGGGGAGAGAGGAGGGGAAGAGAAGGAGAGGAGGGGAGAGGAGGGGAGGAGGGGAGAGGGGAGAGGAGAGGAGGGGAGAGAAGGAGATGAGGGGAGAGAAGGAGAGGAGGGAAGAGGGGGAGAGGAGGGGAGAGAAGGAGAGGAGGGGAGAGGGGAGAGGAGGGGAGGAGGGGAGAGGAGAGGAGGGGAGAGAAGGAGAGGAGAGGAGGGAGAGAAGAAGAGGAGGGGAGAGGGGAGAGGAGGGGAGAGGAGGAGAGGAGGGAGAGGAGAGGAGGGGAGAGAAGGAGAGGAGGGGAGAGGAGGAGAGGGGGGAGATGAGGAGGAGAGAGGAGGAGAGTGGAGGAGAGGAGGATAGGAGGGGAGGGGAGAGGAGGGGAGAGAAGGAGAGGAGGGGAGAAGAGGAGAGGAGGGGAAAAGGGGAGAGGAGAGGAGGGGAGGGGAGAGAAGGAGAGGAGGGGAGAGGAGGAAAGGAGGGAGAGGAGGAGAGGAGGAGAGAGGAGGAGAGGAGGGGAAAGGAGGGAGAGGGGAGGAGGAGAGGAGGGGAGAGGAGGGGAGAGAAGGAGAGGAGGGGAGAGGAGGAGAAGAGGGAGAAGAGGAGAGGAGGGGAGAGGAGGGGAGAGGGGAGAGGAAGGGAGAGAAGGAGAGGAGGGGAGAGGAGAGAAGGAGAGGAGGGGAGAGAGGGGGAGAGAAGGAGAGGAGGGGAGAGGGAGGGAGAGAAAGAGAGGAGGGGAGAGGGGTGAGGAGGAGAGGAGGGGAGGATGTAAAAGGCCTGTCGGGGTCATCTGATCACAGCAGAGTCGTTATTCACACGGCAGCCGCTCTGTGATCAGCGACATACTGAAGGAGGGGAGAGAAGGAGAGGAGGGGAGAGGGGAGAGGATTGGAGGGAAGGAGAGGAGGGAGAGCGGGAGAGGAGGGGAGAGAAGGAGAGGAGGGGAGAAAAGGAGAGGAGGGGAGAGGAGGAGAGGAGGATAGGAGGATAGGAGGGGAGGGGAGAGGGGGGAGAGAAGGAGAGGAGGAGAGGAGGAGGGGAGAGGAGGGGAGAGAAGGAGAGGAGGGGAGAAAAGGAGAGGAGGGGGAGAGGGGAGAAGAGGGGAGAAGAGGGGAGGAGGGGAGAGGAGGGGAGGGAAGGAGAGGAGGGGAGAGGAGGGGAGAGGAGGAGAGGAGGGGAGAAAGGAGAGGAGGGGAGAGGAGGAGAGGAGGAGAGGAGATGAGGGGAGAGAAGGAGAGGGGGAGAGGAGGAGGAGAGAGGAGGAGGAGGAGGAGGAGGAGGAGGAGGAGGAAAGTGGAGGAGAGGAGGATAGGAGGGGATGGGAGAGAAGGAGAGGAGGAGAGGAGGGGAGAGGAGGAGAGGAGGGGAGGGGAGGGGAGAGGAGAGGAGGGGAGAGAAGGAGAGGAGGGGAGAGGGGAGAGAAAGAGAGGAGGGGAGAGGAGGAGAGGCGGGGAGGAGGGGGAGAGGGGAGAGGGGAGAGGAGAGGAGGGGAGAGGAGGGGAGAGGGGAGAGGAGGAGAGGAGGGGAGGAGGGGAGATGGGAGAGGAGGTTAGAGAAGGAGAGGAGGGGAGAGGGGAGAGAAGGACAGGGGGGAGAGAAGGAGAGGAGAGGAGGGGAGAGAAGGAGAGGAGGGGAGAGGGGAGAGGAGGAGAGGAGGGAGAAGAGAGGGGGAGAGAGGAGAGGGGGTGAAGGAGAGGAGGGGAGAAGAGGAGAGGGGGGAGAGGAGGAGAGGGGGGAGAGGAGGAGGAGAGTGAGGAGGAGAGTGGAGGAGAGGAGGATAGGAGGGGAAGGGAGAGGAGGGGAGAGAAGGTGAGGAAGGGGTGAGGGGAGGGGGAGGGAGAGAAGGAGGGGAGAAGAGGAGAGGAGGGGAGGAGGGGAGAGGAGAGGAGGGGAGAGAGGAGAGGAGGGGAGAGGAGGTGAGGAGGGAGAGGAGGGGAGGAGGGGAGAGGAGGAGAGGAGGGGAGAGGAGGGAGAGGGGAGAGGAGGAGAGGAGGGGAGAGGGGAGAGGAGGGGAGAGAAGGAGAGGTGGGGAGAGGTGGAGAAGAGGGAGAGGAGGAGAGGAGGGGAGAGGAGGAGAGGAGGGGAGAGGACGGGAGAGGGAGAGGAAGGGAGAGAAGGAGAGGAGGGGAGGGGAGAGGAGAGGAGAGAAGGAGGATGCACCTTTCATGAGACTACGGTCTCATTAACTTTGCTGTTCTCCTTTTGTTTGGTTCTAGTCCATTCTATTTTGTTCCGCTCTGTTCCGTTTTGATCCGTTCTCTTATCCGTCCTATATTCTGTTCCATTAAATTCTGTTTACTTCCAGTCTGTATTCTGTCCTGTTCTGACAGACATTAGTCCATGCCGCCACTCAAACCTCAGAGATTCACAGGGAAAGTCAGGATGGAAGAGAATCGAGGGACAGTTTCTTTTAAGGAGAGTGAGTACTTACAGTATATCTCTCATAAATATTTTATCATTTATAGAGAAAGGGTGCAGGCTGAGATACAGAATCTGTTCTATTCTGCTCTGCCCAGTTGTATTCTGTTCTGTTTTGTTTAATTATGCACTGTTCTGTTGTGTTGTTTTGTGTTTTGTTCTACTCTATTCTATTTTCTTATATTATATCATGCTGGAGTGGTGGAGGGCTACATTACTAACTGTTCTATTTTCAATTCTGTTCTGGCCTGAGGAGAGAAGAGAAGAGAAGAGAAGAGAAGAGAAGAGAAGAGAAGAGAAGAGAAGAGAAGAGAAGAGAAGAGAAGAGAAGAGAAGAGACGAGAAGAGAAGAGAAGAGAAGAGAAGAGAAGAGAAGAGAAGAGAAGAGAAGAGAAGAGAAGAGAAGAGAAGAGAAGAAAAGAAAAGAAAAGAAAAGAAAAGAAAAGAAAAGAAAAGAAAAGAAAAGAAAAGAAAAGAAAAGAAAAGAAAAGAAAAGAAAAGAAAAGAAGAGACGAGAAGAGAAGAGAAGAGAAGAGAGAGAAGAGAAGAGAAGAGAAGAGAAGAGAGGAGGACAGAACAGGACAGGAGAGGAGAGGAGAGGAGAGGAGAGGAGAGGAGAGGAGATGAGAGGAGAGGAGAGGAGAGGAGAGGAGAGGAGAGGAGAGGAGAGAGAGGAGAGGAGAGGAGAGGAGAGGAGAGGAGAGAGGAGAGGAGAGGAGAGGAGAGGAGAGGAGAGGAGAGGACAGGACAGGACAGGACAGGACAGATGGAGGCGTGGGGGGTAAGGGGTTTTTTCAGGAAGGATGTGGGTCTCTGGCAGGGGAAATCCTGAACACAAACGTTTGGAAAGTGTCTTCATTACGGTTATGACCTCAGCCTTGGCTCAGCTTGTATTGTATTTATAATTTAGGCTTTACGCTTCAGAGAAAGATCAGTGTCCTTGCTCAGCACCTTTGAAATTCCACATTTCAGAAATGAAGTCTCACTAAAGAGTAAACATATCCACTCTCTGCTGCTCTGGTCGTTGATATAGTCAGGTTAACTCGCCAAACGTTCGGCGCCAGACCCGAGTATAGTCGGGTTTTGGTCGTTATTTCTTTTATTCGCTATTTCAATTGATTATCCATCCAGGGAGCCTGATGTTATCATTGGGAATGGGTCTGAGATCGCAAATGTCCAATACCGCCGCCTGCCGCCTTGCGGCGGTATTGCACATCCTTTGGAAACTCTCTGGCTTGGGCTGTGCGTCGATCTAAAAAGTCCGGTCCAGGTTTTCCTTGTCGGGCAGGACAAGCGTTTATAACTCATGGAATGAGGAGAATCAAGCACTCCCGGTTCATGTTCTTTGGTGGATTATGTTGGCAAACACGATTGACATCAATACTTGGAATGGCGATCAGATAATTGGAATATTCTTTTTGGAGTACATCCTAGTCAAGGTAACCGTATGGTAAGGTAATGTGTGTGTGTAACGTATTCCGTTGGTGGCGATCAAAGCATGGAAAAACGTCAAATGGGCAATAGTATTATATCCATAGCTATGATATATAATATAGTTTGAGCCCTGCAAACACTGCCTTGTATTCCTATTCTTTAAAGCGGTGGCCTTCTTACCACACGGTACACAGCGACCTCTGGCGTTCAATGAGTTAACAGTCAGTTGGCTACAGTTTTATTTTATTTATTTATTTATTTATTTACTAACTGGGGGGGCTTGAAACGTCTAGCTAGTAGCTACCAGTATTTTAATAACTGGTGTAAGGTTAAACAGAGTTAGAGCTGACCCCGGTTTCCCCTATGAATGGACAGTCTACGGCCTGAGCTGCAGAGAATCAGCATCAATGGATCAGTGAATCTCACGTGACCTGGAAAATATCATGTCAATAATCGGACACCTTCTGACACAAAGCACCAACCAAATGAGGTTAATAAGGAAACAACTGATTCATAATTAACTAATAAGCTAGTTAAACGTAAACCATAAAGCAAATCATTTATAATAATGAATGAATGGTCAGAATACCAATCAGGCATTTTGTTTGTCTCACCTGCACATGATCTCGTGTGTGAGCAGCACTCGGCACATCTCTGGGTTTTTGTCCTGACCTTCATAAATGATCGCCTGCAGAAAACACAAGCATTAAGTCACTACAGTATCTATGATAACGCACTGTACATTCATAATGTGTACTTTTGGTATGTGAGTGACCAAAGGAAGATCATGCCAAACAGAGCATTAAGAGATGTAAATCACTGTACAATATATGTTTAGTACCCCTTGTATTATCCTGAAATAACGTAAATAGCTACAAAATAAACACAAGAAGACGTTATTAGCAGGGCTGATAAATCACTATAGACAATATCTGTAATAACACAATAATTTGATTTGATTTGATTTTTATTTGTCTCGAACATAGAAACATAAAACAAGTTTAAAAAACAAAAAGGTAAATAGTCAAAGACTATTTCCATACAATAAGTGTTCGAGAAGGAACAGGGGGAAGTAAAAAAAAAACGTATCAAGTTATAATCTGGAATAACACAACAGAGAAAAAAATACCTTTCCAAACGATGGTGTGCAAAGCAACACCGCGCACACAGTGTGTAACACATGTGACTATGCAATATCTATAACATACTGTAACACGCACACAATAACATGTCAGGAGAAGAATGAATAACATAACACCATGACTGCTTGCAATGCAGCAACGACCAGACAGCCTGTAAATCCGATGGAATACATTACTTCAAATTGCCCGTAATATGTCAAAAGAAAAGAATAGCCCTGTCCGACAGGCATTGCTGTGAACAGACGTCTTCATGTCCACAAATGCTAATATCTTAGATAAGGCAATACACAGTGACTGTATAGTTTGCATGTCTCTGTTCAGTTGCGCTGCTGCGATGCCGCGACAGACAGAGAGCAGCATATGAATGAACCGACAGCCATAGCCAATGCATTTGTCACAGCTTCGTCACTTGACTCTGAGCAGAAAACACACTTCTATTAAATCATACCATTTCAATTAAATTGCTTCTTCAATTGGTCCAATTAGCCTAATGGCAATTATGATGAGCAAACACGTTTATTGGATGAATTTATTATAGGCCTACGGCAGCCTATTGTAACTAAAGTCATCAATTGTATTTAAATATGTTTCTTCATTGTGTTTTAAAATGATAATAGCTAATGTCTTAAAGGCTATTTAGAATCAATATCACACTGGGAAAGACAAGCCTAATAGGCATGTTAATTAAACCTTAATTACACATTAAACAATTAATTTGATGTGCATGTTAAAATACAATCTCTGTGCAGTGTGTGTGTGTGTGTGTGTGTGTGTGTGTGTGTGTGTGTGTGTGTGTGTGTGTGTGTGTGTGTGTGTGTGTGTGTGTGTGTGTGTGTGTGTGTGTGTGTGTGTGTGTGTGTGTGTGTGTGTGTGTGTGTGTTAATAATCATACAGGCACATTAGGGGCTGTGTATAAATAAAGGGTTATATGTCATGAAAGAGATGTTGAGCTTCTTGGTGTCATGTTTCACATGGAGAATCAGATGTAAAGACATAGTCTGTGATTTATTTGCAACAGTGGTAACATCTTGGCATTGTTCCAACGTTTGTCCACAGAACATTTTGTCTACTGCAGGTTGTAAGACAAAAACTGTTCAGATTACAAATATCTAAAAAAGAAATTATTTAACCAAGTTGTTGTGTTCTTTTTGTATACTGGTGGAAATTGGGGAGTCAATTATAATGGAGTATTCATTGTGACATTTGAGGTGTTCCAGAATTAGTTACCTATTATTTACAAAAATGTTCCACCATTTTCTGACAGAATGACTATCAGATGACTATTTAAAGATTGAGTAATACCTATGAATAAACGTTTCATTGTACAATGTTTTGTCTTTTATCAGTGGTGGGTCATTCCTTGCTGTGGTGGCTGAATGGATGCAGACAGGGATGTCCACTCACCGTAACCACCTTCTAGTTTAACCACCTTCTAGAAAAGATGTACATTTTTGTAACATAGATTCAGGCTGTATGTATAGTGAATACCGGCAGTATCAGCATAAAACTAAATCGTTTGTTTGAAGAAACTCTTCCAATTTTTTCTGTATTTTTTGTTTCACTTAAAGGAACACTCCAACATTTTGGGAAATTAGCTTATTTGCCATCTACCCTGGAGTTAGACAAGAAGATACATACCTTTTTCTTCTCTGTGCATGCAGTAGGAGTAGGAAGACGTTGGGAACTAGGCTAATGGAGGAACCTACTTCCAGTGACTGACGCTAAGCTAGGCTAACGGTGCGTGTCTTCCTACTCCTACTGCATGCACAGAGAAGAAAAAAGGTATGTATCTTCTTGTCTAACTCCAATAAATAAATAAAATAAGCTAATTTCCCAAAATGTTGGAGTTTTCCTTTAATTGTATTTTTTGTCATTTTTAGGCATTCTTGACATTGTCATTTTCTACACTGCTGTGTGGTGTTATTAGTCGTACTGGCGAATCGCGTCCTGCTCTTCGCAATCGAGATATACCTCATCTCCAGTACCTAGTGTACTACATCAACGCATAAAAACAATACACCCAGCACATGCCAGGCCCCGCCCCAGTACTACGTACTATATAGCACTAGGCGTGGTCACCACTCGCTCTTCCTCTATTTTCGTTTCCATCATAGCGGATGCGTGCACCCTATGCAACTAGTTGTCATGAAAAGTTTAGAGAAATTGCGTAATATTGAGTGCTTACCGGAGATTTGCTTACCCCTGGAATCTTCGCGGCATGTTCCAACGACACGTCGGGTCTATCCTGATGTTTCCTCGTCTTGTGGCAGCAGATCGAGGGACAGCGTGCGAGGTTTGGCTATCGAGCCGGCTCGTACACAGGTAGGCCCTGTGTCATCAGGCATTAATGCTAGTGTTAGTAATGCTGGTTGTTTTGTTACACAACCGAGTTGTGTGTCTGCGCCAGGGGCGGGATGTTTTGGTGAACGTTCCTCTGAAGTGGACGGTTTCCAAGCGATCCTGGAGCGCGCTGCTAACACTAATGCTATAATGCTGGGTCACTGTTCTAATGTTCCCCGCCGTGGGATGTTGCCGCTTTTCCCTCCTCTTAACCGGTTCATTGATGAAGGTCAGTCGGTAGCTAATGTGGGGGGTTTTGCTGAGTCCTATTTACCCTTTTTACGGGTGAATGGGTTGACAACAGGGTGCAGGGCGGGTGTGCCGTGGCTAGGTAGCCAGGTAGCATCGATCCTGTGCCCCGGCGAGGTTGAACGGTGTCCCACCCGGAAGCCAACGCTTGAGAGCGAGTCGGCCCGGCGGGTGGCAGTATGGACTGATGAGAGTTATACTGCTGCAGGATGGAATTTAGCGGCGGCCAGTGTTGTGGCTCAGCTGAGCTCAGTTTTTCTGTCCAGATTAGCGTCGGGTAGTGGGGCTACAGGACCAGCCGACGCTGAAAACATTTTGCATGTTTTTGGTGTTATAGAGATCTTGAATCAGTCGCAAGCTATAACTGCGGGGAGGATTAGGATGCTATCAACGTTTGTTAATAGGCATTTCTGGTTGGAGCAATCTCCTCTTGGGGAAGAAGAAAGGTTTTCTCTCCTCACAGCTCCTTTTTCCACAGAAGGGCTATTTGGTCGTTTTGCGGAGACACAGGCGGTTGTTGACCTAGGTCCCACACCGCCTCACGCTATGCAGCCAGAGGTTGGAGCACAGCCTCGTCAGCGACTGTGGCGAGGCCCTCGACAGGCGGCCATGTTTCCCCCGCCAGTGGTACCCTGGGCGGAGAGTCAACAGGGGTCTACAAAGCCGACAGCCTTGGTGGCCGAGGGATCGGCCATGTTGGATGTACTCGGCTTGGAATATACAAGCCGTCGCCATTCTGGCGCAAACAGCCCGCTCCCCGATCACTTTTTTCCCTGTCACCAGCGGAAGAGGGGCTCTGATCGTTTTTCCTTTGGCTGCGGGCCGCGAACCTTCTTTGAAGCGTATGCGGCCCCACGTTTTGCTTCTCATGGGGACAGGGGCTGACACCCAGTTGATGGCTGAGCCTGGGTCTGTCCGTGAGAATGTTGTGCTGTCACGTGGCTCCCGCGCCGCACGTTGTGTGATTGGTGAGCCTGGTGTTACGGCTGCCACTATTTACAGTGGTCAGCAGGGGGACTCGAGGCCTCTTCGCCAGGCGGGGTATCACGTTGACGCCTCCCACTCCCGCGAGATCGGCAGTGGTCTGCAAAGAAGAGGCACGCGTGATTTGGGTGGTAGCAATATCACTGCAGGGCTACGGTGTGTAGGAACCCATGGGGTCCTCACGCCTTGCATGTCTAGCTGCGGAACAACTCCTCAGCATGCTCTAGAGGGGTGTTCAGTGGGGGAGCGTGTGTCAACTAGTTTGATGGCAGCTTCTCCCGTATCAAAGCGGCCCTTTCTGTCGGGGTCCCCCCTTGGGTGCGACCGCCCTGTCCGCTTTGGCGGGTTCAGAGGCTACGCACAGCGGGAGGGACCGGGCCACCTATCTGCTGTTCCTTGCGGCCCAGCGTCAGTTGACGGCGGGTGCGCTCTGGGATTATTATCAATTATTAATTGGCGACAAGAATGCCGTTTGGTGGAATGGATGGAGAGAATGTTGAGGCTGGGGCTTGTTTTGCAGTTCGCACGACCCCACCCTCCGTTCTCAGGTTTGGTGCAGACCCTATTGTCAGGGTCAGCAGCAGTGACAGCTCTGGCCGACGAGATCCAATCTCTGTTGGCGAAGCAGGCCGTAGTCGTGGTCCCGAGAGAGGACGCGATGTCAGGCATCTACTCCCGTTATTTTCTGGTGCCCAAAAAAACGGGAGGGGTCAGACCTATACTGGATCTGTCCGCGTTCAATCGTCTGATTGTGGCGAGACCATTCAGAATGTTGACCGTCAAACACCTGCTACTTGCTGTCAGGGTGGGAGACTGGTTCACCTCCATAGACCTGAAGGATGCGTATTTTCACATCCCGATCTTCCCTCTTCACAGGAAGTTCCTACGGTTCCTATTTCAGGGCGTAGCATACGAATACCAGAGGTTGCCGTTCGGCTATTCTCTGGCTCCCCGCACATTCACCAAGTGCGTAGAGACTGGGCTGGAGCCTCTACATCATCAGGGGATACGAATTCTATTCTATCTCGACGACATTCTGCTCCCACCTCTTCCCAGTCAACAGGTGGAGTACTTGGGCTTGACACTGAGATCAAGACCCATGATTGTAACCCTCTCGGAGCAACGGAGGGTGTCTATCCTCCACGCGCTCGGGGGTTTCCGTCCTGGGAAGACGGTCACGGCGCTGCAAGTGATGCGCCTGCTTGGTATGATGGCATCTGCTCACACGGTGGTCCCTCTTGGCCTCCTCTTCATGAGGAGGATACAGAGGTGGTTCTCCAGTATGAGAATAGACTCGGTGAGAGACAAATGGAAGCGGTTGACCGTTCCTTTGTCAATATGGGGGGATCTCGCCCATTGGAGGAGGCCTGGTATCCTCACCAATGGGGTCCCCATGGGCAGCAGGTGCTCACACGTCACGGTCTTCACCGACGCTTCCCTCACGGGTTGGGGAGGGACGTGTCGGACCAACGCAGTGGGGGGCAGCTGGACGATCCATGCTGCCCGGTCTACCCTGCACATCAATGTGTTGGAATTGAGGGCGGTCCTCCTGGTCCTCAGACGGTTCGCCCACCTGGTGGTAGGCGAGCACGTTCTGGTCAGAACGGACAGTATGACGGCAGCGGCGTATATCAACAGGCAGGGTGGAACACGTTCCACCCGTCTGCACCGGGCGGCGGTCGAACTCTGGCTATGGGCAGCTCGCAGTCTGCGCAGTCTGACGGCGCTCCACATCCCTGGCAAGGACAATGTGGGCGCGGATGTGATGTCTCGGGCGGTCCTCGTCCCGGCGAGTGGGAACTGAGCCCAGACATAGTCAGGCAGATCTGGGATCGCTTCGGGGAAGCGTCAGTGGATCTGTTTGCGAGCAGACAAGCTCACAAGTGCCCCTTGTGGTTCTCGGTCAGTCGGGAAGACAATCCTCCCTTGGGGGTGGATGCCTTCTCGATGTATCCATGGCCACCCGGGCTTCTTTTTTTATTTTATTTTTATTATTGATCTTTTTCCCCCTCCATTTTCCTCCGATTTTCTCCCATCCCAATGTTAGTCGTATGCCAATTCCCAGTCCCTTCCTGGTCGCTGCGCACTTACCCCCCACAGTCAGATCATCTGGGAGAGTGGAGGCTACCACGTGCTTCCTCCGACACACGTCCAGCCAATCACCGCTTCTTTTCACCTGGCAGCGCGGATTCTCATTGAGAGGGCGTAGCGTGTGGGAGGATCACACTATCCCCCTCAGGTCCTATCCGCGCTTAGCAGGCGCCCCGACCGAACTGTAGGAGTCGCTGTTTACAACGACCCGGACCCACCCCGCCAGCTTCTCCCACCCTCTAATACAGCCAATTGTATTAGTGTGAACGGCCAGCCAAGCTGGTGACAACCCCGGAGCTGTGAGCTGGATTCGAACAGGCGAATCCAGCTCACAGCTCCGGGGTTGGTGACGAACGCAATCTCCGCTCGGCCACCTAACCGCTCTAGCCGCCCGGGCTTCTGTGCGCCTTTCCCCCCATACATCTGTTGAGTCACTTGTTGGAGAGGATACGGAGGGAGCGCAGGACCGTGATCCTGGTTGCGCCGGACTGGGGCACAGCTGTGTGGTTCCCGGTCCTGATCCAGCTACTGGTAGCCCCGCCCTGGCCTGTTCCTTGGTTGGCGAGGGCCCTCTCTCAAGCGCACAGGTCGCTGTTTCGGCTCCCGGTGATACGCCAACCTCTGATGGTTTGGCTGGTGAGAGGGTAAGTCTGGAGAGGATGGACCCTTCTGTGGTCGACACCATCCGGAATGCGCGTGCTCCCTCCACTATCGCGCTTTATGTATGTTCCAAGAGTGGTGTAAGGCGGGGGGCAGGGACCCGGTGTCCTGCCCCCTGGATGCTGTCCTTATTTTCCTTCAGTCTCTCCTTGATAGACTGTTGGCTTCGACGGTGAAGGTATATGCGGCGGCTATATCCTCTTATCATGAGGGGTTTGAGGGTGTTGTATTGTTCAGCCACCCTCTTGTGAAGCGTTTCTTGCTTGGCGTTCGATGCCTTAAGCCGGTGAAACGCTCTTTGGCTCCGAGCTGGGATCTTCAATTGGTCCTCGTCGGTTGTCCTTGGCCCCGTTTGAGCCTCTTGAGCAAGCGCCGTTGGAACAGCTGTCGTTCAAGACTGCGTTCTTGCTGGCCATCACCTTCGCTAAACGCGTGGGTGAGCTTTGTGCTCTCTCGGTACGGCCCGAGTGTCTGTCTATTCGTTCCGATAGCGGTGCCACTCTGCGGCCTAATCCAGCCTTTGTGCCGAAAAATATCCGGAGTTCTTTCCGCTCCAGGGATATTATGGTTCAGGCGTTTCATCCGCCTCCTCACGCTAGTGAGTTGGAGGCGGGCCTTCACCTGTCATGTCCGGTCCGGGCTTTGGGGATTTACCTTAGCCGTACTCAGGGCCTCAGGGCTACCGATCAGCTTTTTGTCTGTTATGGTGGCTCTCGTGCTAGTAAGGCACTGTCGAAACAGCGCCTGTCCGATTGGTTTTGCTACACGTTGGCCGAGCTGGCTCCCCCTGGGGGCATCAGGGCGCACTCCACTCGTGGGGTGGCGGCCTCTGCCGCCCTACTGGGTGGGGCCTCGGTGGAGGACATCTGTGCTGCGGCTTCATGGTCCTCACCGGGTCCCTTCGTAAGGTTTTACCTCATGGACATGACCGGGGGTTCTGTCTCCCAGGCAGTTCTGAGGTCTGGGACCTCTCCTGCTTCCCGTCCTTTGGTGGGGTAGCAGGGGTGTGTGGGTGTGGGCCACAATGTGTTGTGACACATGTGGTTCCGCCTGTGCTGTGCGTTCAAGAGGTTCTAGTTCCCTCTTGTTTGCACTCGGTGGAGTTGACTGCCGCACCCTCTTCATTAGGAAGGATGGGGTGACGGGACTCCCCTCCGCCCTGATGTGGGCTTTAGGGTCCTCAGGGGGTGCATTTGTCGGTCCTCTCATCTGCTCTGTCCCCATATCTCGATGGCGAAGAGCAGGACGCGATTCGCCAGTACGACTAATATAACGATAGGTTATGTATATAACCTAGTTATATGAGGACTGGCTGAGCGTCCTGCTCTTAGCTTGCCCTGAGGTCCCTTGGGGTAACTTTTCTTGGGAAACGTTTTTTTCCAAGGAAGAGCGAGTGGTGACCACGCCTAGTGCTATATAGTACGTAGCACTGGGGCGGGGCCTGGCAGGTGCTGGGTGTATTGTTTTTATTCGTTGATGGAGTACACTAGGTACTGGAGATGAGGTATATCTCGATGGCGAAGAGCAGGACGCTCAGCCAGTACTCATATAACTAGGTTATATACATAACCTATCGTTTATGTTACTGTCAGTCACCCAATATCTTCCTTTGGGATTAATAAAGTGTAATATATAATAATAATAATAATAATAATAATAATAATAATAATAATAATAATAATAATAATAATAATAATAATAATAATAATAATAATAATAATAATAATAATAATAATAATAATAATAATAATAATAATAATAATAATAATAATAATAATAATAATAATAATAATAATAATAATAATAATAATAATAATAATAATAATAATAATAATAATAATAATAATAATAATAATAATAATAATAATAATAATAATAATAATAATAATAATAATAATAATAATAATAATAATAATAATAATAATAATAATAATAATAATAATAATAATAATAATAATAATAATAATAATAATAATAATAATAATAATAATAAAAATAATAATAATAATATAATAATAATAATAATAATAATAATAATAATAATAATAATAATAATAATAATAATAATAATAATAATAATAATAATAATAATAATAATAATAATAATAATAATAATAATAATAATAATAATAATAATAATAATACTAATAATAATAATAATAATAATAATAATAATAATAATAATAATAATAACAATAATAACAATAATAACAATAAATTACCATAACAATTACTGCTGATACTACTACTACTATTAGATAGATAGATAGATAGATAGATAGATAGATAGATAGATAGATAGATAGATAGATAGATAGATAGATAGATAGATAGATAGATAGATAGATAGATAGATAGATAGATAGATAGATAGATAGATAGATAGATAGATAGATAGATAGATAGATAGATAGATAGATAGATAGATAGATAGATAGATAGATAGATAGATAGATAGATAGATAGATAGATAGATAGATAGATAGATAGATAGATAGATAGATAGATAGATAGATAGATAGATAGATAGATAGATAGATAGATAGATAGATAGATAGATAGATAGATAGATAGATAGATAGATAGATAGATAGATAGATAGATAGATAGATAGATAGATAGATAGATAGATAGATAGATAGATAGATAGATAGATAGATAGATAGATAGATAGATAGATAGATAGATAGATAGATAGATAGATAGATAGATAGATAGATAGATAGATAGATAGATAGATAGATAGATAGATAGATAGATAGATAGATAGATAGATAGATAGATAGATAGATAGATAGATAGATAGATAGATAGATAGATAGATAGATAGATAGATAGATAGATAGATAGATAGATAGATAGATAGATAGATAGATAGATAGATAGATAGATAGATAGATAGATAGATAGATAGATAGATAGATAGATAGATAGATAGATAGATAGATAGATAGATAGATAGATAGATAGATAGATAGATAGATAGATAGATAGATAGATAGATAGATAGATAGATAGATAGGGGTTTTGTGGGGCTGGGGCTGGCTGCTGGCTGTTCGGGGGTGAGGGACTAATGGCCAATCTGTTGTTTATCTGCGTGGCGAGGCACAGGGTTTCTACCAGGGATGAAAGCTACGCTGTCTCCATCGCGCGCCTCCATAGTTCTTGAGCACAGGCTTTAACAGATGGTACCAGCACCCCTTTAGTTCCCTCTCTCTTTTCTGTCTGCTCTCTCTCTTTTATTTATCTCTCTTTTCATTCTCGTTCTCTCTCTTGTCTGTATCCCCCTCCTCTCTCTCTCTCTTTCGGCATCTCCTTCCCTCCTTTGACCCCCCTCCCCCGTCTCATTCTCAACTTCTATGTCTCTGTGTACCTTCCTCCCTCTCCTCCTCTTTTTCTCAATCACTCAATCTCTCCCTTTCCCTGTCCTTTCTTCATTCTTTCTTGACTTCGTACTATAACCCTGTCTCTCCCTTTCCAACCCCCCCCCCCACACCCTCTCCACCACCTTTCTCTCTCTCTCTTTCTCTCTCTCTCTCTCTCTGTCTCTCTCAGTCATGGAACAGTTAACTCTGTGTCTCTTTCTCTCTCTCTCTCTCTCTCTCTCTCTCTCTCTCTCTCTCTCTCTCTCTCTCTCTCTCTCTCTCTCTCTCTCTCTCTCTCTCTCTCTCTCTCTCTCTCTCTCTCTCTCTCTGTCTCTCTCTGACTCTCTCTATGTCTCTCTCAGTCATGGAACAGTTAACTCTCTCTCTCTTTACTCTCTCTTATCTCTCCTCCTCGTCCACTCATCTCTCCTTTGTCTCCTCCTCTCTGTAGTTTGCCTATCTGATGTGAGCTATAGGGAGGGAGCAGCAGTAGTGTGTGGAGCTTGAAGAGAGGAAACAAGCTTACAGACTAATTAGAACTGCTGGTAAAATACAATCCTGCAGCCTGGAACACAAACAGCAGAGACCCACTGTAGCATGAAGACTGATTGATTGATTGATTGATAATTGTATTAACAGATTGCAGAATTGGTACAGTACAGTACAGCTCAATACATACAATTGTTAAGGGGATGCAGACCAGAGAAAGACTTTCGTCTTGTTTACATCAGGGTCCCCCATTTTCAATTCATCGTAACATATATGACATACATGACATACAGATAGACAGTACTGCTACATCTATATATTTATGACATACCAGATTTGTAAATACAGTACTGTTTGTGATACAAAGAGAGTCCAGAAAAAAAAAGTATATACATTTGACGTAGAAACTGTACATTGGATTGGGTAGGTGGAGGGGGGGGGACTGTACATTGGAGGTGGTTGGGTGGGTGGGGGGGGGGGGGGGGGTTGGGTAGGAGGGGTGGGTGGGGGACACTGTACACTGTACAACTGTACAAACAAAACTGTACATTGGAATATTGACAAGACCATACTTGGTAATTTACTGTACATTGGAGGGGGTTGTGTTAGGACATTTACAGGGGCCAGTTTTGAATTGCAGTCTCCCGTAGGTGTTTTTTGAGAGTGTTTTTGAAAGTGGGTAGTGATTCACATTCCTTTACAGCTTTGGGTAGGGCGTTCCACATTGATGTGGCATTATTTGCGAAAGGTGTTTAGTCCCTTGTTTGAGCCGAATCTGGGTTTAACATGATTTGTGGAGCTCCCTCTGGTGTTGTGATCGTGGTATTCACTGACCTTTGGGAAGTATTTTGACATGTACATGGGTACCTTGGTCGTGTAGTGTATCTTGTAGACCAGGCCCATTGCAAGTTGCTGTACTCTGTCGTCTACTCTAAGCCATCGTAAGTTGTCAAAGTGGGCAGGGGTGAGGTGGGTTCTAGGAGTAAGGTCAAGCAGTAGTCTGACCAGTTTGTTTTGAGATGTTTGTAATTTTGTTTTTAGCGCCTTTGAGGTGCTTTGGTACCATGAGGTGCAAGCATAGTCGTAGTACCCTTGAATGAGTGCTCCTGCCAGAGTCTTCAGGGTATTCTTGTTTACCAGTGAGGAGATCCGGTACAAGAATCGAGTTCGTTGGTTGACTTTTTTTATTACATTGGATGCCATTTTGTTGCAGGAAAGATTTGCCTCTAGGATGGAACCCAGGTAGGTAATATCTTCTTTCCTCGTGACAATATTGTCACCCACTGTAACTAAGAAGCCGTCGGTCTTGCTGAGTTTGTTACAGGGACCGAAACTAGAGAGCGCCACCCGCCATTTGCGCTCAGTTTTTACCTTTGGCGCCTCCCACTGAGACGTCTGAGCGCCGTGTGGCGGGCAATCAAATAGTCATGTGAAACCCGAAAATCATGATCCAATTCTTTAGCGGAGTTCTCACTCGCTGTCTCAGCACAGACATGAAGCGCGCACCGCGCGCTGCTGCTTCTGCTGCGACCCCCTCCCCACCTGTTTCTGTATGCCTGCATGTAAACAGAGGCTATTGCCTCCGAGTCACCGTGACGTTAGTTAGCACTGCTGCTGCTGCTCCTACCCCTGTATGCCTGCATGTAAACAGAGGCTATTGCCTCCGAGTCACCGTGACGTTAGTTAGCACTGCTGCTGCTGCTCCTACCCCTGTATGCCTGCATGTAAACAGAGGCTATTGCCTCCGAGTCACCGTGACGTTAGTTAGCACTGCTGCTGCTGCTCCTACCCCTGTATGCCTGCATGTAAACAGAGGATATTGCCTCAGAGTCACCGTGACGTTAGTCTAGTCAGTGTGGGACCTTCGTGAGATAACGTTAGCTACCGTTACAAAATGACCCAGTCAACTATTCACTTTAAGTTTAATACATGAGGCATTGTGTAACGTTATCCAGCCGGCTAGCTACTGATAGCTCCAGACATCAACAAATCCTCCAGCAATAGTCCAGTGCATAATACCTCCGTTGGCTAGGTAACTAGTCACTACGAAATGTCGCAGTAAACTAAATAGTTCACTGAGGCGTTGTCCCAACGCCATCCAGCAGTAGCTACAGATAGCTCCTGGCATCAATGTCCTACAACAACAACATGCGTATTCGAGTCCCTGGTTTACATCGCATGAGTGAGGGCTGCTGAATAGGTCCAGCTGTAGCTCAGGAGAATCCTTTTGCATGCTGAATGTAGCGTTTAGGGTCCAGCTGCACCCCCGGAGAATCCTTGCTGGAGCTGGAGGCCACTTGAGTATACACACAGACAGTGGAGCTGTTTGCAGACAGCGAGGTGGCGATGTCTCGCAGATAACACAATCACAAGTATGATTATATAATATATATTTTATTAAAAAAAAGATTTATATAAAATAATAATAAAAAAATATTTTATCAAAAAAAAGTTGGCAGGTAAGAAATATGCTTGGCGGGTAGATTCTTCCCATCTACCCACCACTGGCCGGTGAGTCAAAAAGTTAATTTCGCTCCCTGGTTTGTTATTTGAACTGAAGAGAATGGACTCTGTTTTGCCCATGTGTAATGATAGTTTGTTATCAGCGAGCCATATGCAGATTTTGCCTAGTTCTGAGGGTTTTTTCAACCTGTAACTTGTTCTTGTCAGAGACCAGCAGGGCTGAGTCGTCCGCAAACAGGAACAAGTTGCAGTCACAAGCTGACGACATGTCATTTGCATAAATTAGGAACAGTAGCGGACCTAGTATGCTTCCTTGTGGAACACCACAGCTTACTGTGAGGGGGGGGGGATAGGGTACCGTTTACCTCCACCATCTGCTCTCTCCCTTCCAGGTAGGATTGCATCCAGCTCACTGATAGACTATCAAAACCAATTGCTTTTAGCTTGTCAATCAGAATGGTGTGATTGACAGTGTCGAAGGCCTTTTGTAGGTCCAGCATGACCATGCCGCAGTATTTGCCCGCGTCCACCTCTTGTTTGATGTGGTCGTTTAAATAGAGAAGGCATGTGTCAGTGGAGTGGGATGTTCTGAAGCCAGATTGGAATTCGTAGACAACAACGTATATGGAATTAAACATGTGTTAAAGAGATATGTATGTTGTTGGATAAATACATTCAGCTAATAGGGGATTTAACATGGGGGGAAAGAGATACATACACATTGTTGGGTAAAAACATTACATTCTGTTAATATGGAATTTAGATACGCAATTATGGTGTTTGACACACAGTGTCATAAATGTGAAGCATTCTCTATATATTGACCTGGTCTCTTCCACAAGTGCCATGCCCGTCTCTCTGTGCCATGCCTGTCTCTCTGTCCGGCAGCATGGCTACATGAGTAGAGCTCCGGACTCATGATCGGAAGATCACCGGTTCGAGCCCCGGTCAAGGCTTCTGCTGAAAGTGGTGTTGTTGTCCAGCAGGGGGCACTCTGTCCTCTGGACTTGTCAGTAACAATGCCCCTGTTACGGTGATGGGGACGCCTATTCTTTATTCCCAGCGGAAGAGTGCTGCCGAGTGCTTCCGCGTTTTCCCTGATTGGCTGCTACACGCCCCGCGGCAGCGCGGCAGCCGCAGAGCGGAGCGGCAGAGCTTGCGGCATTATGTAGCCGTAATCCCTGATGTTTTTCATTTGACGCTTATCTCAACTGGTATGCCGCCGTGCTGTGGATCCTGCGGTCCGTTGGTGACAAGTTCGATCCCCTTTCCATTTTTTTTTTTTTAACGTGCATTCTTTCGCCGGTTAAGTTTAGGCATGTTAACTTTAAGCATTGTTTCGGAGTTGGTTATGGTTAAGGTTAGGCATTGTTTCGGAGTTGGTTAAGGTTAGAAGGGTTAAGTTTAGGCGCTGTTAAGGAGCTGGTTAAGGTTAGAGTTTGTCTTAGAGAATGGCAATATTCTTTCGGAGTTGGTTATGGTTAAGGTTAAGGTTAGGCATTGTTTCGGAGTTGGTTAAGGTTAGAAGGGTTAAAGGATAACTCCACTATTTTGGGAAATTAGCTTATTTAACATCTTCCCTGGAGTTAGACAAGAAGATACATACCTTTTTTGTCTCTGTGCGTGCATTTTAGCTTTGGGAATAGACACTCCGTTAGCATAGCTTAGCTTCATCACTGGAAGTGAGGCAGGACAGTAGCCTTACAGTGCCTTACAGTGTATTGCAAGGTCTGACATTGACCAAACTTGATATGCATGACCTTGGTGGGCTCTAGGTCAACTCCTGCAAAGGGGGTCAATGTCAGACTTTGCAATCAAAAGTTAGGGGGCTAATAACCCTTGCCATAATTTCAGTGCGCCCCCTAACTTTTGATTGCAAGGTCTGACATTGACCCCCTTTTCAGGAGTTGACCTAGAGCCCACCAAGGTCATGCATATCAAATTTGGTCAATGTCAGACCTTGCAATACACTGTAAGGCACTGTAAGGCTACTGTCCTGCCTCACTTCCAGTGATGAAGCTAAGCTATGCTAACGGAGCGTCTATTCCCAAAGCTAAAATGCACGCACAGAGACAAAAAAGGTATGTATCTTCTTGTCTAACTCCAGGGAAGATGTTAAATAAGCTAATTTCCCAAAATAGTGGAGTTCCCCTTTAAGTTTAGGCGCTGTTAAGGAGCTGGTTAAGGTTAGAGTTTGTCTTAGAGAATGGCAATAGACAGCCTATTTCCGCACTGCCGCTCTCTCGCGCTGCCGCGGTCACATGGGCGTCGCAGCCAATCAGGGAAAACGCGGAAGCACGCAACGCACTCTTCCGCTGGGAATAAGCTACACGCGATGGGGACACCGTACAGCTGCGGGTGCCGTCATTCGGATGGTAAACCGAGGTCCTGACTGAATTTGGTCGTTAAAGAACCGAGGACGCCTATCGTAATGAGTATGGGGGTTCCCCGACGTTCCTGGCCAAATTCCCAATCAGGTCTCTGATATCAAGGCCACCTAATCATCCCTTCCCCTTAATTGACTGGTATCAATCCCTGTCTCCTGAGCCGTTCAGCCATTGTGTAGTGTGATGTGTGCTGGGTGCCATTGTATGGTAGCCATTGAGCCTGCGTAGCCCAAGGTTGGGTGCTACCAGTGGTGGTGAAGGAGGCAATTCCCACCCTACATTGTAAAAAGCACTTTGAGTGTCTAGAAAAACAGAAAAGCGCTATATAAATGCAATTAATTATTATAATTATTATTCTGTGCCATGCCTGTCTCTCTCCTCTCAATCACCAAAGCCAATAGCAAAACATGACTCATGTCAGTAATGTAAATACTTAGCTAATGTAGCTACAATATAAACACGGATCAGAATGTCAGTAACTTAAATACTTAGAGCGCAATCGATGCAGTTGGACCACAATGATAAGTTACAACATAACTCTAACAACTAGACTCTAAGTAACAACTCAATATGCAGTACAAGCTCTTGGATAAACATAAGTCATTGAAAACCATCAGTAAATATGGAATTAAAAAGATATAGGTTACTGTATGTCATTGCATAAAACCTTCAGCTAATATGGAATCACTGACTACCTCGCCAACAGACCACAGTACGTCCAACTGCAGGGCGGCCAGTCAGATGTGCTGGTGTGCAGCACCAAGGAACCGTGCTGTCACCCTTCCTGTTTACCCTCTACACCTCTGATTCAGCCACAACTCAAACACGTGCCACCAACAGAAGTTCTCTAATGACTCCTCCATTGTCAGTTACATCGTAGACGACAACGTGAATAAGTATACAGAGCCCTGGTGGAGTGCTTTGTTGGGTGGTGCTAACTCAACACCAGCAAGACCAAGGAGCCGGTGGTGGACTTTAGGCGAGGCAAGCGGAGGCCCCCCACTCCCATCATCATACGAGGGGAGGAAGTGGAGATGGTGGAGACCTACAAGTTCCTGGGAGTACACTTGAACAGTAGACTTCTCAGACAACACAAGGCCCTGCAGGAAGGGACAGAGCTGTTCTTCCTGAGGAGACTCCAGTCTTTCAATGTGTGCAGCCGGGTACTGCAGACATTTTACCAGTCTGGCAACGAGTGTTCTCTTTTTTACTGGGGGGGTAACATCACCTCAAGCGACACTAACAAACTGAACAAGCTGGTGAGGAAGGCTAGCTCCCTAGTGGGAGTCAAACTGGTCAAACTAGAGTTGTTGGCTGAGAGGAGGACGAGGAAAAGGTTGGATGCCATACTGGAAAACCCCTCCCAACCCCTCCACGAGGAGCTAGCCAGGATGAGGGGCACGTTCAGCCGTAGACTTATCCCCCTCTATGAGGAGCTAGCAGGATGAGGGGCACGTTCAGCCGTAGTAGACTTATCCCCCTCTATGAGGAGCTAGCCAGGATGAGGGGCACGTTCAGCCGTAGACTTATCCCCCTCTATGAGGAGCTAGCAGGATGAGGGGCACGTTCAGCCGTAGACTTATCCCCCTCCAAGAGGAGCTAGCCAGGATGAGGAGCACGTTCAGCCGTAGACGTATCGCCCTCTATGAGGAGCTAGCAGGATGAGGAGCGACACACAGCAAACCACCTCGGCCAGTCTTTCCTGCCAGTAGCGATCAGGCTCTGTATACCTGGCAGGTCTAACAGCATAATATATGTGTAGCATAGTCTGTATATTTGGCAGGTCTATATATTTAATATATGTATTTGTTATTTCACAGGGTGGGAGGGAGGCCGGTGGGTTAAGGGTTCTAATCTTTTTTACATGGTGTTTCATATATTTGTTTGTATTTAGGAATATAAGGAAAAAACACTAGACATCTAACTGTAGCATACAGACTCCTACAATTGAAGTGTTTCTTTCCTAAATTAGATCATCTTTGAAAGAATGTCACACCTGATCTGACAAAACAATATAATGTCTTGATTTCCTTCATCTTATTTTTCATACCAGCGCTTGTATTCCTAATGCTTTTTTGTTCTTAGCTCTATTTTATATTTTAATGTTCTTATGTACATTAGATACTATTGCTACCATGTATGTGTATATGTGTTTTATTACATGCATATTATACATACATACCAATTATTCGCTTGTTCTATTCTCCATCCATCTAGCATCCATAGCAACACT
>NC_140174.1:70691936-70706936 GCF_963971535.1 Notolepis coatsorum
CTTTATCTTCAGCTAGTCCTCTCTGCAGCCTAGCCTTCTTGGTTAGGTAGTTTAATAAACCACTGTGTTGTCATAATGGTGTCACTTTGTTTATCACTCAACCTTAATGATGCATGGCCATTTAGAGTGTTGTCTGCCTACTGAGTTATACTGGATCATGAAGCGGGTACATGGACACACACACACCACAGCCTTAGACATAAACCATAATCATATAGACAGTTTTGACTGAGTTGTATACCTTAATGTCCTGTATAGGTCTAATAGTCAAAACAACAGCACTCTCCATTCCACAAGGGTCACAGCAGGATACATTTTATAATATTATTCCATTCCACAAGGGTTAAATAGCACCACAGCTCATGATTCCATAATGGCTGTCACATTCTATTCAATATAACCTACCAAACAACAGCACTCAAAGTCCAGTCAGTGCGTTTCTCTTCCATATACTGTTCCTGTACCATTAACTCGTCTCATCAACTCCATGCCCTCCAACAATCACATTGAACATGATAATGTTCAATGCTGCGATATTGTAATAAACATATACTACTGATGATGTAAATAATTAAAATGTTTCCATATGCTTAATATGTTATTGTAAATGCACTTCGGTTACACTGATATACCTCAATAATGCACAGAACACGCACACCGATAACCTATAACAATTTGACGCACACGCACACATCTTTCACTCACCTCCGCATATCTCCCTCTCTCTGCCTCATAATTTGCTTCTCTTGCGCAAAACCGATAAGGTCCGCAGATTTGACTTCAGAGTAAATATTTGACATTGTTAGAAAACCCTGTATTAGCTTGATACTGTAGGATCAGGATGCAACCGGAGTCCGGACAATTAATGATACAAGAAAAATGGGACTGCGCGCGGCCTGAGTTGTCAAGAGTTGGAGACCGACAAACTATTAAAAAGCTAAAGTGAAAGTCAATAAAAACCCAATCTTACAAGTGAAGAGTGAATATAATCGGTCCTAGCTCTTGATGGCGCATTTGTATAAAAACAGATGCATGCAGGTGCAGCTCGAGATTGCGGTATACTATGCGGTATAGGCTTCATAGAAAAGTCCAGAGTTTGCTCCCGCTGTGCAAGGCGGGGTCATGATCCCTATGTTCCCCGGGTCAGGTGCGTTTGATTTGTATTGTGTGCCAGTTGAGTTTCAACATGAGGAGAGCGAGCGGACCAAAATTAATTGATAAACAATTTCAGCCTGCAGGCCATATGTGGGGGCTTGCCTTAGCACCCAACGTATAGACTCCATGTGATTCGGACTAAACAAAATTCGATTTTTGGTGCTGTATTGATCACAGGCCATGACTACAGGCCAATCAACCAAGTCAGTCAAGCAGCCAGGCCATTAGGTGAAATCCCAACTATCCCCATGGAAAGTATCATTAATTAACCAAACTATTATGTATCTTAGTTTGGCTGCGGTGCAGCGTCTTTAGTGCAGTAATTGGTCGCCTGCAAAGTGATGCTTTCAGAGGAGCTTCCCCAACACTGTAGCTATGCAGCCTCACACTACACAGATTAAAGGACCAAGTGATGAACAACGTCCCCATAGCCTACTGGTCAAAAGACTATCCTAAAATAACAGACAATGGTATTCTCATAACTGTGCTACTGGGTTTAATCCTCATGTGAAAACTGTATCAAGGATAACTCTTTATCACTGCAACAGTGCAACCAGCAATCATAGGACCAACATGTTTGTTGTGATTGTGTTGGTAGAAGGCAACATGTAATAGTAGCTGTGCATGTGGTCATATCTCTAAAGGGAGGGGTAACACTGTGATCCCATCATTATAACTGCTGGGTGGATATAATACCCAGAGACCAACACTACACCTCCAGTTAACATGAACTCTCACACACATATTAATCAATCATAGAGGCGGTACGGTGGTGTAGTGGTTAACACTGTCGCCTCACAGAAAAAAAGTCCTGGGTTCGATTCCCGCTTGGGGACCAGGTTTCCAGGTTGCCAGGTACCCAGATGGGGTATCTCCCTCACCTTTCTGTGTGGAGTTGCTATGTTCTCCCTGTGCTCGCAAGGGTTTCCCCTCCAGAAAAAGAAAAAGAGATAAACCCACTGTAAACACACTGTTGTGTCCAAGGAGCACTTGGATTTGTCCCCAGGTGTGGCCCCATGCCACAACCCAGTCTGCTCCCGGCTGCCCTTGGGAGGAAGGGTTGGGTTGCGACGGGATGGGTTTTTGGTGACCCCCACAAAATAATTTGTGTGTTCCTATGTGTGTCACCCATCGCATGTGTGTGTTGCTGCATGACTACGTTGCAATGTGTGAGATACGAAAATACTTCTTAAAAAAGTCCAGTTTCATCTGAATCTTAATCTTAATCACATGGTTTTGAGGAATTCTTGCAAAACTAGTATGTGCATATAGGACAGATGCTTATATGCAAGAACCATAGCCACTGGACTATACAGGGCCCTACAGCCCAAATGTAAAGGGACAATTCACTCATAAACAACACAACAACAGCTGTCATGGACTGACTAATAAAATAATGTCATTATAATCCTGTTATATCTGGCTTTGTGGTTTCATGTGTGGCAGAGTCCAGGGTGTGTGTTGGAGCTCTGGGCAGATAGAGTATACACTCACCTACCAGCCTAATTACTATTGGGAGGGTGAGGATGGTGCCATCAAATGAACATGAACATAACAAGATTTGGCAACAAAAACTATATTCCAGCACACACCAGGATACGTTATGCTATTTTATTAATGGATTAAAAACAAAAGCATTTTGTGTCATCATTTGTCTAAGAAAGGGTGACGCCATCCCCTTTCACGCAGTCCTCTTTTATCATTCCCAGAGTAAAGCAGAGCAGAGAAAAGTAGAGTACGGCAGAGCAGAGTACAGTACAGTAGAGTAGAGTACAGCAGAGCAGAGTAGAGTACAGCAGAGCAGAGTACAGTACAGTAGAGTACAGCAGAGTAGAGTACAGTAGAGTACATCAGAGCATAGTCGAGTACAGCAGAGCAGAGTACAGTACAGTACAGTAGAGCAGAGTAGAGTACAGCAGAGCAGAGTATACTACAGTAGAGTACAGCAGAGCAGAGTAGAGTACAGCAGAGCAGAGTACAGTACAGTAGAGTACAGCAGAGTACAGTACAGCAGAGCAGAGTACAGTACAGTAGAGTACAGCAGAGCAGAGTAGAGTACAGCAGAGCACAGTACAGTAGAGTAGAGCAGAGTATAGTAGAGCAGAGTAGAGTAGAGCAGACTATAGAGCAGACTAGGGTAGAGTAGAGTAGTCTAGGGTAGAGCAGAGTAAAATACATCATAGCAGAGTACAGTAGAGCAGAGTAGAGTACAGCAGAGCAATACAGTACAGTAGAGCAGAGTAGAGTACATCAGAGCAGAGTACAGTAGAGCAGAGTAGAGTACAGCAGAGTACAGTACAGTAGAGAAGCGTAGAGTACATCAGAGCAGAGTACAGTAGAGCAGAGTAGAGTACAGCAGAGCAGAGTACAGTACAGTAGAGCAGCGTAGAGTACATCAGAGCAGAGTACAGTAGAGCAGAGTAGAGTACATCAGAGCAGAGTAGTACAGTAGAGCAGAGTAGAGTACAGCAGAGCAGAGTACAGTAGAGCAGAGTAGAGTACATGCGAGCAGAGTACAGTAGAGCAGAGTAGAGTACAGCAGAGAAGAGTAGAGTAGAGCAGAGTAGAGTACAGCAGAGAAGAGTAGAGTAGAGCAGACTAGAGTAGAGTAGACTAGGGTAGAGTAGAGCAGAGTAGAGCAGAGTAGAGTACATCAGAGCTGAGCAGAGTAGAGTACAGCAGAGAAAAGTAGAGTACAGCAGAGTAGAGTAGAGCAGGCTAGGGTATAGAGTAGAGTAGACTAGGGTAGAGTAGAGCAGAGTAGAGTACATCAGAGCTGAGCAGAGTAGAGAGTAGAGTACAGCAGAGTAGAGTACAGCAGAGTAGAGTAGAGCAGGCTAGGGTATAGAGTAGAGTAGACTATATAGGGTAGAGTAGAGCAGAGTAGAGTACATCAGAGCTTAGCAGAGTAGAGAGTAGAGTACAGCAGAGTAGAGTACAGCAGAGTAGAGTAAAGCAGAGTAGAGTAAAGCAGAGCAGAGTAGAGTATAGAATATATGGCAGAGTAGCAAAGTATACTATATTCATAAAGTAGAGCAGAGAAGAGTACAGTAAAGAATAGTAGAGCAGAGTAGAATAGGGTATAGAGCAGAGCTGAGTATATGATAGAGAGTTGAGTAGAGTGGTAAAGTAGAGTAGGGTATTAGAGTAGGGTAGAATAGAGTATAGAGCAGAGTATAGAGTCAAGTAGCGCAGAGTACAGAAGAGTATAGAGCTGGGTACAGAGCAGAGAAAGAGTATAGGGTAGAGTAGAGAATAGTATAGGTAACATAGAGTAGAATATAAATTGGAGTATAGAGCAGATTAGAGTGGAGTGTCAGGTCAAGTAGAGGAGCGTAGAACAGAGCACAGCAGAGAGCTGGACAAAGTACTGTAAAACAAAACAGATAGCAGAGCAGTGTAGAGTATACAGAGTAATAGAGTAGAATAGAATAGAGCAGAGTGGAGGTATAGAGTATGGAGAAGAGTAGAATATGGCAGCGTAGAGCAGAGCAGAATATAGTAGAATTAGAGTGGAGAGCAGAGTACAGTAAAGTAAAACAGAGCAGAGAAAAGTAGAGCAGAGTCGAGTCGAGAGCAGAGAGAGAGCAGAGTAAAGAGTAAAGTAGAATTGAGCAGAGCAGTCATAGCAGTATTGCCTTACCACCACATTAAAAATAAAACAAAAGCATTGTGATAAAACACAGCCTCTGCAACCAACAATTATCTTAAATACAACTATTATACACCAACTAAGAACAAAGTATTAAGGCAAAATTCTGCTCCATTGAAACGTTAGATTTATTGTTCATCAATAGCGTCTGTCAAGCAATCAGTGCGCTACATGCGAGTGAAAGGGACACGTTAAGCGTTTTCCAATGAGCTCCATTAAAAGGTTGTGAAGGAGAGAGAGAGAGAGGGAGAGAGAGGGGGAGAGGTGGGGGAGAGAGAGAGAGAGAGAGAGAGAGAGAGAGAGAGAGAGAGAGAGAGAGAGAGAGAGAGAGAGAGAGAGAGAGAGAGAGAGAGAGAGAGAGAGAGAGATAGCAGCTTGAACAGACACGGAAGGTGCATCTGATCACCACTGTCCAATTCACATCTTAGGAACATTGTTTATTCATCTGCAACGTGAATTCAATTACAATTCAACACCACAACAGCGCCTCGAATTATTGTGTTCACAAATTTAAATGTGTTAACATCAAAAGTGTCCGCCTTGTCTATTGTCTGGGCAAATATAAATAGACGACCGACTATTAAAATCGCTATTTGACATTCATACCAATACAATTTAAAACAACATCGCATTACATTAAAACAGGATCCCACGCCTATAATGCGCCTAAAGCCTAATAACTGTCACAAAACACCAACTGCAGAAAAGACACAATTGGATATCTAAAAAATTATAATTAAATGAACAATAAAAGAGAGAATAAAAAAAGAAAATATGTGTCTTACCTGTTTCGTCATGGAGTCGATTAGCCGAACATAAAGGTCCTGTTCTGTCCGCACTCCTACAGTAGAAAACGCGGCAGTTTGAATTTCACTTTATACACCAGGGACATTCCAGCCTATATGTTCCCTTGAGAATTGTTCACGTTACATTAATTATAGCTATCAAACGCGCTCAATAGAAAAACTATTTTTTACATTTCTCGAAAGAAAATAACTAAGGATATATAATCTCATGCGGTCAGACGTCAGTGTCACAATAGACTCAGGTTTTTATTGAAACATCTCTCACCTCTAAACAGAACATGTAATGCAATACCTCTCAATAAATTAAAACAAGCCGCGGGAAATAACTGATGTATATTCATCTGCGTTTTGATTACGTTGTTGTTTAATAATAATTAAGCTCATTATAAATCATGTGTAATAATTATATTGAACTCACCGTTGCTGTATAAAAGTTGTAGTTTGTAATGTATTCCATTGTTTGTTTTTTCACTGTTTGGTTCCTGGGGAGGACGGACAATGAGAGGTGAATTAGTGAACAAGGCTAATAAACTTGTCGCGTCGGTCTACACATCGTTCTATCTATTTGGGGGTTTGCGTACGTTTGTCGACATTTCTGAAATTCCGGTTTGTGAATTCTGTGTTCAAAAACTGGTATAGGAAATGTGCTGAATCCCACTGGAGACAACAAACGTATATCGTGGATGCATGTGTTATCTATACAAGGTCACATCCTCCAGAGCTAAAAGCTGTGTTTAAATAACAACATGCATGTGTCTTCTGCCGGACGTGGTCATTTGACCATTCCTGGCATTGCTTTGGTTCAGTTGATGTGTTTTACATCGTGCGTAAATAAAGTGGTTGTCCTATGGGGGCTCGTCAGATCTGCATGAATTCTGCAGCTTAAGGGAAAATCCTTGCTCTGTAAATGTATATCTTCTGCCCAAACCTCTATATCGATGTTTTATCCGGGGGTGAAATTATGTGGTTGTTGTCTGCTTGTGCGTAAAACGCTTTGTCCACCCATAGGAAATGTTGGATATAGGTGGGGTATCTATAATGGTGTAGCCTTACACGTCCTTCATTAAAAAAACAGAAGTTTTTTTTTTCCAGAGGTGAAATATATGTTTAAACCATGTGTTTGTGCGTATACGGGGGATTTTGTTCGGCTATAGGAAATCGTGGGTGTGCGTAAAGGGGGCTTATCTTGTGTAAAAAAAAATCTTCCACACTAAGCTTTTCTCTATACGTGTGAAATGTGTATTTTAATGATAAACTATTGTGCTCGGCGTTACATACGTTGGATGTTTTTTTTGTTTTTAGTTTTTTTATATATATCCTGCGTTCTCCCTTACTTTATCCTTCTCCACAAAGTCCACATAGGCTGTGCGTTCAATTTCAACGGGCTGGCCCTGTCGGTCGTAAAGAGCCAGGACGAAGTGGAAGAAATTGGACTTCCGCAGGTTGGAGGGCGGCTGCTTTTCATAGTGCGCTCGGGCAAGACCCACCCCGCTGCGGGAGAGAGGGAGAGAGAGGACCGGTGGTTAGACAGGCGGACGAGGAGGGGAAAGCGGTGAAAGATGAAGCGAAATAAATAAAAGTAAGCTTTTTGAGGTATAGATAGCAAACAAATTTTTTAATTGAGGATTTTGGAAATATTGTAAATCGTGTAAATAGTAATATATTAGATAGATTGAAGTTTAATTGAGATCTGTGGAAAGCTTGCCGATTATTGGTAAGTCTATACTAAAATCAGTGAAAAGTGTGTAAGCACCAGCAAGACATGACACATTCATCAAATGGTACATGTAAACGGCTATATATTTACTGGCATGTGAATACAGTAAACTAATTGTAAATCTATACCCAGGATACAGTGAGATATGACCATTTTAACCTATAAAACTATTGGCTGAATATGTACATGCATGTAAAGCTGTACTAGCCTATACTTGCTGCCTAGGCTATATGCGTCATTGTGCTATAGTCGGTGTAAAATGTAAGAGCTATTTGTAAATCTATCGACCTTCACTGTAATTGTATCCTATGGAAGTTACTTGACTATAAAGTAGATTGTCACCGTAATAATGAACAGTGCAATGAATATGCTGCAGAGGTGCTGTGGGAGCCTGTAATTGATACCTGGCACTGTGGGGATTTGGGATTTAAAGCGGCACAGTTTGGCAGCCACCACCAAAACACACAACCAACTGAGCCTATACACACAGACAGAGACACTGCCATAGACCACCAAAACATATGTTTTTTTGGTTTTTGGAACAAGTGGATGAAGGGCTGTTAATGTCGGTCGATATTCTGTTAGAAGTGACGAAAATGTGACTTGATCTGACTTGAAATTTGGAAGAGTGGTGCAACCGATTCTCACAGCTCACACTGTCATTCAATAGCCTATAGCGGGAGAAGTCGCGTTGGGCCGGTCGCTCTGTGGGCTGGTTGAGCTGCCCGTGATACAAAAACGAGCGAGGCTGATGCGTCGTCGACCCACTTTGATTCTGCACCAGCCCATGCATCCTCTATTTGCCGCTCTCTAAGTAAGTGGGCTATAGTCGCAATAGCTTTTTCGAAAATGTTGAACAGGAATTTAAAAAGATTTTTTTTCCAAGACATTTTCTAGTGATAATCGATTCAAACTTAATTTGCCATTAGTTACAACACTGACATGTGGAAATCGTACAACCCCTCTCTCATATCCCTCTGAACGAACTACCAATTGATCCCGGGCCGCGCACTCTGCACCTGTGGGCACACATCGTGTCAGTGGAAAACTAACGTGAGGCTAAAATGTCAAAAACTAAATATAAACGCAATATGAAGAGCAGGCTACAGGACATTCAAATGTGTCAAAGTTGTGAAAACACCCCACGTCCAGTGACGAGGTCTATACCGACTTTCCTGAAGCATGCGAAACAAGTGAAAAAAGTCAAACAGAACCGAACTGCCCATCCAGGAGGCACATGAGCGCAATTACAAGAGAGTGTTACAAGAGTGTCGTGCATGTAAGTGCAATGTTTATCTCCTGCTAACCGTTTACCGACTCATATTTTATACAGTAAACCTGAAGTTCTCTCTCTATCTCCTGTGCGTCTCTATATATCTGTGTAGTGTGTGCGTGTAGTGTGTGTGTGTGTGTGTGTGTGTGTGTGTGTGTGTGTGTGTGTGTGTGTGTGTGTGTGTGTGTGTGTGTGTGTGTGTGTGTGTGTGTGTGTGTGTGTGTGTGTGTGTGTGTGTGTGTGTGTGTAGCCCCTCTCTCCCCATCTTGTGTTTCTCTCTATCACCCCCCATATCTCTCTCTCTGTTGTGCGACTCCCCTCTCTCTGCCTCTACCGCCTGTTCTCCCACCTGGAGAAGAGAGAATAAAGCTGCAGTCATGTGTGCATGGTGATCAGGTTCTGTAACATTATTCTATTTCAATGGTTATGGACTTTATTACAGTTGTGTGTGTTGGACTGCATAAATGGACGTTGTGCTGATGGCGGGCTGTCTGTAGCCGCATGGCTATACATTTGAGGCATTTTAATTGCCAGGGGAAATCATTAATGAAAGTACTTATACACAAACTGATTTTGCCAGCTTTTTCATATCTTGTAAATAACCTATTGTGAGCCTGATTTGGTTGAGGAACGGCGACTCTTTCACCAATATGTTTGTCAATGTGGCTCCTATAAGTATACTTGGCCAAGTCGAGGATATAACTGGCCTAACTGAGCATTGGTTCTGGACTCCATAAGGGACTTTCAGGGGATCCCCAAACAGAACCAACAGCCAAATTACTAGAGAATATAAAAGTGACAATTCTGTTCAAGTTTCACTCTCCACTTTATTTCAGTTACATATAATTATAGACTAAATCACAACTAAATCTTCTTAGATGGGGGTCCACGAGACAAAGTCGTATGTGGGGTCCAAAGCTTAATTAATATTTGGGGGACATTGAGACAAAATAGGCTGAGTACCACTTCCCTATCCATTCATTATGCTTATAAGTGTATTAAGGGCATGGTGTTTATGTGTTGATAGGGTGGTCGAGCGTCCCCGGACTGGTTGTGGTGAACAGGTATAGGTCAAAAAGCCCATGGCATTTTTTTTGTCCCTGCTGATTGACTGCAGTTTGAGGAGAAACAACTTTAACTTCAGGCTAAATCGTTTAGACTATCATCTGACAACACAAAAAATACCTCCCAAATAGGTGCTAATAGTTAAATAAAATATGTAATTAACTAAACTAAAGTAAAATAAAACAAAACAAAATACAATAAAATGCAATATAATAAAATGCAATAAAGCAAGCATACCTTTGAGCCGCCGTGTTGGCGTCTACCACTCCCGTAGAGTGCATCCACGAGCGCACGGCGTTCATCCCGCCGCCCAACGGTTCCTCCTTCATCGTTGTCCCGCCGCGCGGGATATTATCCTGAATTCCGAACATCTAACAACCCGGTTAAAGTCCAGGTCGGGTTAAATAAACAAGTCCAAACGGGGATATGGATGTAGGGGGTCGTGTTGGAGGTGTAAAATGCTTGTTGAGTCTATTTTAAAGTCCCAGTATCGGAGCTCTCGAGCCCCCCAAGTTCTCTCAGCTCAGAATCTCAGCCTCGCGCTGCACCTGGAGCCTCATCAGCCTTCACGCGCTGACGGCAGTAACAGACAGACTCATAAGGTTCACACACATCAACAAACCCCAGGAAAATAACTGACTATACTTTATCTTTTATTAAACTTTTAACAAGAAAAATCTTTAAAAAATTTACTTTTGAGGATTTAAAAAAAGTGGCGTCCTTGTCCAGGCTGCTGATTCTGAAAGCAAGCGTGTAGAGAAGGAAAAATCCGCTGAGGACAAACAGACAGACAGTTGCTGCTGAATCGACCAGTTTTTCCTGGCACAAAAATCCCGGTTCCCAAAGACAAATAAGGTGTAAATGATTGTTGGGTAAGTTAGAAAGGGGCTGGATGGAGAGAGCGAGAGAAAGAAAGAGGAGAGGAACTCTCAGCCCTGCATCCCACAGGACTGGCCGCTTTCCCTCAGAGCCAAACCGAAAAACCCCCGGGATCCTCCTGTCACACAGTGACGCACGAGAGGGGGGCGTGCCGTAACCAAATATGGAGCTGTGTGTGTGTGTGTGTGTGTGTGTGTGTGTGTGTGTGTGTGTGTGTGTGTGTGTGTGTGTGTGTGTGTGTGTGTGTGTGTGTGTGTGTGTGTGTGTGTGTGTGTGTGTGTGTGTGTGTGTGTGTGTGTGTGTGTGTGTGTGTGTGTGTGTGTGTGTGTGTGTGTGTGTGTGTGTGTGTGTGTGTGTGTGTGTGACAGCCACGGTCGGTGAGAGCGCCCCGCCTCCGCCTCCTCCACTCTCTCTCCCCTCATCCTGTCAGTCAGACTAGCAGAGAGAGAGGGTTGAGATTTCCCCCCCTTAAATGCACATCATCATTTTGTCGTGTTTCAGAGGGTTTAGCGGGTTTCCACTCCAGGCGCAAAGGCTCTGAACAACCTGCTCCCTTTTTTCTTTCTCATTTAACCTTTATCTAACCAGACAGGTCAATAACGAACAAAGTATTATTTACAACGACTGCCTGGCAAAAGGCTGGATAGCCTATGGTCTGTATGTGCGGAGGGAAACTTGTTCCGACTATATACGTTATGGTTTTAGTTATGGTTTTATATTATGCACATGACATGTGTGTTTCGTGGACACTTTCAAATAAAAGCCTTGGCATTTTTTTTAAGATGGTGCTTCTTTCATCATTGCTCTGATTCAACGAGACATGCCAAGAGAGAAGACTATACCGCGAGACCCGACTGCATTTGGCATAAGATGCCTTTCAGTGCAATTTAAAGTTATAGGTCTACATCTGCTTCTGGTATACTGTATAGGCTATGCACTCAGATGCACTGACAAGAAACAGACAGACAGACATGCTGAATTTATTGAAGCATATGGGTGAGCTTTGTTTCCAATGACCTCTGTGAGAGGTGCACATTACCTGTAATGCTATGGCCTTGATATCAGCATTAGCCTGCATTAAGATGGGTTAGGTGTGGCCCTGGACATATTTCTGATCCTAGAACTATATTAGCATGAGTCAGGTGTACACAAATGACACTTATCACGGGTATCACATGCATGCTAATTTTAGCCTTGGATTATTAACAGCCCAACTCCGTGCTGGATGGAGAAGAGTCATCGATGGCCTATATGCTCCGCTTGGAGTTAAGGGGCCAAGAAAGAAGAAGACATGACACTGGTATGATATCGGAATGTATTATGTGGAGACAATATAATACTGGCATGTGTAGTGTTAAGGGGAGACACATGGCCTATCACCGTATTCCGCCGTTTTCTGCCCATTGAATCCTGAACACACCATTCAACCAGCACCCCGCAATCTAACATATATAGACTGTATAGCCAGATATTTAATTCAAACCTGTACATTTATAATAGGCCATCTGTTACTATCGATTTAACCTGGTCTCATTATAGATGCTATTCTACTAAGGAGCATCTTGCCAACGGACTGCAGTTGAAAAGGCATGGCTAAACTGGCATATTTAGCCTACATAAATGTTGACGAATGTGCATTGTCCCTATCTCCTATAGGCTATTTCATGATGCCCAAAGCCATCTTCGTATTTAAAATGATTGTGTGATTGGAGGGCGCTTTAAATGGCACTTGTGATGGGTTTGAGATGTAAAATCAACTAGAAGGACTTAAAGCGGTTGTCATATGTGCATGGTGTTGTGTCTTCCCCGATGTATTCTCTGGTTTCCGGATAGAATGTTCATTTTTTTAATTAATCTCTGAAAAATCGAAGTCTGTGCATGAGGGGTGAGGCTGCCAGGGGATCCGCCGCCCATGCAAGCCCTGCGAGCCACCGAGGCACCGAGGGGTGGTCCCGGCACGAGCCTCTGGCGGGAACAGAGCACTGAGCAGACTATAGAGAAGAGAAGAGAAGAGAAAGAGAAGAGAAGAGAAAGAGAAGAGAAGAGAAGAGAAGAGAAGAGAGAAGAGAAGAGAAGAGAAGAGAAGAGAAGAGAAGAGAAGAGAAGAGAAGAGAAGAGAAGAGAAGAGAATAATATGGTGTTTTTCACGTCAATCTGTCTCGTGCTCTGTGGGTTAATGGCCGTTCACGAGATAAGTGATTTATCTGGCTGCTGCCGCGCACCCCTCTTCCTTCATCACATCTTTCCAGCACTCGCTATAATTGAATAGAGGTGAGTATTATATAATATTGCATTTTATGATATTTTTTTCTTTATTTTTTAAGGGCTTTTTAATACGACAGAAGTCTCATTGTTTTTACATCATTTATAATTCATGCTTTACATTAAATATTCTTCAAAGAATTAATTTAATTGACGCCAAATTAAAATCAATATTTGTTCGATAAATTGATGTTTTGTCAAATAGGCAATTTCACCTATTTAGGCTACTAATACACAATTGGACTGTAATTCTCTTTCATCTCTCTCCCATCTCTGTAGGCTATTGTTTTTTCCTTATACAGGCTAATTTAATTTAAATGAAATTAAATGACCTGTCTAGAAAATGGCGGAGTAGTTTGATCTAAAATGCTGCTGGCAAGAGAAGAGGAGAGGAGAGGAGAGGAGAGAAGAGAAGAGAAGAGAAGAGAAGAGAAGAGAAGAGAAGAGAAGAAAAGAGAAGAGAAGAGAAGAGAAGAGAAGAGAAGAGAAGAGAAGAGAAGAGAAGAGAAGAGAAGAGAAGAGAAGAGAAGAGAAGAGAAGAGAAGAGAAGAGAAGAGAAGAGAAGAGAATTAAGAGAAGAGAAGAGAATTAAGAGAAGAGAAGAGAAGAGAAGGGGAGAGGAGAGGAGAGGGGAGGAGAGGAGAGGAGAGGAGAGAAGAGAAGAGAAGAGAAGAGAAGAGAAGAGAAGAGAAGAGAAGAGAAGAGAAGAGAAGAGAAGAGAAGAGAAGAGAAGAGAAGAGAAGAGAAGAGAAGAGAAGAGAAGAGACGAGACGAGAAGAAAAGAAAAGAAAAGAAAAGAAAAGAAAAGAAAAGAAAAGAAAAGAAAAGAAAAGAAAAGAAAAGAAAAGAAAAGAAAAGAAAAGAAAAGAAAAGAAAAGAAAAGAAAAGAAAAGAGAAGAGAAGAGAAGAGAAGAGAAGAGAAGAGAAGAGAAGAGAAGAGAAGAGAAGAGAAGAGAAGAGAAGAGAAGGGAAGGGAAGGGAAGGGAAGGGAAGGGAAGGGAAGGGAAGAGTTTTAAATAGCGGCTTAGACTCCAAAGCGGAGATGGCAATCTGATTTCCAAATGAGGGGGTTTAGGACAAATCCCGTTAACGCGACCCGGGCGACCGGAGAAATAGAGAGAGAGAGTGAGAGAGAGAGAGAGAGAGAGAGAGAGAGAGAGAGAGAGAGAGAGAGAGAGAGAGAGAGAGAGAGAGAGAGAGAGGGGGGGCTGCTGACATCCCATCACGGACGTAACGATCACCTCCAAAAGATTTAAAAGGTAGCTGTTTCTTTAAACATAAAAATAGCGATTTCTCCCTCAAATATTAGTTTTGATTTTTTTTTTATTGAAACATATTTGACAACAAATCACAAAACATTTATTCTTCTTTCTTTAACAACCTTATTTGACAACAAATGCAACTGTCAGTCAGCCGTGCGCGAGGATATAATTTGTATTATTATTAGCGGGGAAATGAATGCAAATCTTCGCAAGGAGCCATCTGGACGCAGAGCGCGAGGATCAGCTGCTCTCCGGGACAGACGCGCGCTCTGCCTCTGCTCGCTCAGAACGGTGCGAGGCGCCGAGAGCTTCTCACAGTTCTAACTTGAGAGTGGGTCCCGACTCCTACATTAGCAAAAATGTTGCGACCATCGCACAAGTGGCGATATATATATAAAGGCTAAATTAATTAACACGAAATATTGTAATAACTGATCATTTAGTGGTGGAAAGTAGTATAGGGGGGAGCTGTTCCCGCTGCTCAAAACGCTGAAATCAAAACATTCACATCAACCGACTGTGATACTTTGATAGACGACCCCGGGAAAAACAACACAAGCGTGGACTTTCAAGGAAGGGTTTTATGACCCAATTCCCAAACCAAGAGGTTTGCTTGGCCATGGCCATCGCTGATCATTTGCGAGGTTATGTTGGAAATTAACTAATGCATAATTAGATTAAATATCAATAGGGTACAAAACATTATCCATTATTATTTGGCTACAAGAGGACACGCTCCAAGCTTTATTAGATTTACATAAAATTTACATTTCGTTAAAATTTTCAAGATTTTAATAATTTCAGTCTTTTAGATCTTTAGATCTATATTTAATGCACAGCGATTACATATCCAAAGGCATGTCCAAAAATGTGGTTAATTGAACAAATAATGATAATATTATTATAATTATAATTATTTAATAATGATG
>NC_140174.1:70709436-70740807 GCF_963971535.1 Notolepis coatsorum
GAAAAATAGACATAATATGACCCCTTTAAAGAACTTGTGCTGTATAATTACAATACATTTTAATCTAATCTAATCTAATTAATCATATAGTAACCCTGGATGTGATTTAGTATTAATCATGCAACATGCCAATTCACTTGGGATGTGATTTAAAGTAGTAATCGTGCAGAAGACCTATAACTGATGTGATTTAAAGTAATCGTGCAGAAGACTAACTCTGTGATTTAAAGTATAGTAATCGTGCAGCAGGTCTAGTAACTCTGGATGTGATTTAGTAATCGCAGCAGGTCTAACTCTGGATGTGATTTAGTAATCGCAGCAGGTCTAACTCTGGATGTGATTTAGTAATCATGCAGCATGGCCAAGTCACTTTGGGTGTGATTTAAAGTAGTAATTGTGCAGCAGGTCTAGTAACTCTGCATGGATGCATGTGATCAACTGATAATATTCAGAACCATTGATGCAAACTTCACAGCCATGCAATTAGGCCAAATGTATTCCTTACAAAACAAAAAAGGTATTGGATGTGAACGATCACATGTGCATCATATAATACACGTGTGGTTTTGGTGCATTTCATTTAGGCTTTTGACATGTGAACTGATTATTGTGTGTGTCCTATAAGTTAACCCATGAAAACCCCTATGAAATTCAAGCAGGTGTGATTTTTGGTGTGTTTATCATGTTGGTTTTTCAACAACAAGCACTAAGAACTAACTTGTGCCATAACCGCTCATATGGAATAAATATGACTCGACAGTTGAATATAAAGAAAAAAAGATGCGTCACGCACACACGCAAACACATTCACACAAGCGAGGTAACTCCTGTTAATTATCTGACTATTAATTTGACCCGTTAAATCGCTTCCAATTTGACTTGTTATTATCATCACGGATCTCTGTTTCATCGCCCTCCAAACGTTCACACTTGACAGACAGCTCGCGCGCGCATCAAAGAACTGGCACCGGAAATCAATCACGGTTTTATAGGCCGTCTTCTCGCTGATCAGCACGTGATGAACGACACGGCTGATTGTGTGATTGTCAAACAGCATCCGTTCTCTGTCACAGTGATGGCACCTCGTTAAAGACTCATTTGTAAACGAGATAGATCAGAGATGTACATGTACGATTAATGTAGGTTTTTTGCCAAAAGCCAACATGTAATTAGAAATATTCCTTCCTGGATCCTTCAAATAAAATAGGGTGCATTTCAACCATGGATAGGCCTAATAGAATACCCAATAATATCCATATACATTTTCCAGAGTAGATTATAACTTTGTTTGTTTTGTTTTGTTTGTTATAACATAATAGTACTAATGGAGCTCATTTAAAAAACAAGGCAGAAAATGTTTTAGGGTTCATAAAATGAAATACCCCCTCTTTGTTTCTCCACAAAGACAAAAAAAAATGTAAAAGCAGAACAAAAGTCAGAGCGACCCAGTTGGCCCTAGAGCAGGGGAGAGGGGGATGGAGGGATGGAGGGATAGAGCGATGGGAGGGATGGTGGAGTGATTTCCATTCCGCGGACCTGCTTGGGGAATTCCCTGACGCAGCGGTGTTTCTGCTCAACGGGGAAACAGCGACTCTGTGCGGCGCAAAGAGGAACTGTATGCCGGGGACGAAATTGGAGGCAGGTAACGTCGTTCAGTTGAGAAGACATGAAGAGAAAGAATATGAAGAGCAGGATGATAGAACAATTGTTAACTTGTAAACAGCTAGCTCAGATATCAGTTTCTTTCTTTCTTTCTTTCTTTCTTTCTTTCTTTCTTTCTTTCTTTCTTTCTTTCTTTCTTTCTTTCTTTCTTTCTTTCTTTCTTTCTTTCTTTCACACACAAACACACATTCTGGTTCTCCCTTTCATTGAGAGAGCAACAGAGAGAGGCCAGAGAGAGCAGTGTGCAGCAGCGAGCACTTTATATTGAACTTAATAAAACTTGACTGACAAATAAAGCAGTGAACGTATTATGTCTAGAGAATATCATCTGTCAATGCATATATTGAGTTTAAATGCAATTGTATCTCCGGCACCCATTGCTTAATGTCTTAATTTGAATTGATAGTGGTTATTCGTTTCGCAGCTCAATACTCTTCATCTAGCCATGCCAAATAAAAACAAATCGTGATGGAATCATGCTCCGTGGCTTTGATTTGGAGTGATAAGTGTTTGGAGTTCATACAGTGAGGTGCTTTGAATGCGATCACAGCCAGTCAGTCGTCTAATTGTAACAAGCCCATGGGGGTGAATTTGTTAAGCAACAATAATCTTTTTCAAAGGGAAAAAAAAATCATAAATGTAATACATTTCCAACTGTGAATTACACATATCTTTTTGAATCAAAGGTTTCACAAAGTGCACAGTGCAGAGAGCTGCATGGGGGGTGGCCTCCGCGTGCAGTTGATTAGGGTGGAAGCAGCACGCTCTTCGATTAGCTAATTCCAGATATTTTAATTGGTTTTAATTAAACATGGCCTGGCGCTAATTAACGGGCGCGAGGTATTTCCCGCCGCTGGGACACGCACGTGTCAGATTTCATTCCTGCGTCCAGATGTCCGACAAATCGGTGTTCAATTAAAAAAAGAAAGAACGTAAAAGTAATGTTTTTTTCTCCTTTCGGGGTAAAATTGGCCATGTTCACATCTTGAACTGTGAATTAGGGAATATTAGACCGTTTGGCCAATTAAGGACATTAATAAAGAATAAATCACGAGTCTTTGATGTTGGTGCTTGCATTCCAATATTCTGGGTCTTAGTAACTGTATAATGAGGACATTTATCTATCTATCTATCTATCTATCTATCTATCTATCTATCTATCTATCTATCTATCTATCTATCTATCTATCTATCTATCTATCTATCTATCTATCTATCTATCTATCTATCTATCTATCTATCTATCTATCTATCTATCTATCTATCTATCTATCTATCTATCTATCTATCTATCTATCTATCTATCTATCTATCTATCTATCTATCTATCCATCCATCCATCCATCCATCCATCCATCCATCCATCCATCCATCCATCCATCCATCCATCCATCCATCCATCCATCCATCCATCCATCCATCCATCCATCCATCCATCCATCCATCCATCCATCCATCCATCCATCCATCCATCCATCTATCTATCTATCTATCTATCTATCTATCTATCTATCTATCTATCTATCTATCTATCTATCTATCTATCTATCTATCTATCTATCTATCTATATAGTCTGTGTGTCTGTGTCTGTGTGTCTGTTCAGACTTAGCTCGTTTGAAATTGCTTCCATAATGATAATGATGAGGAGGATGATGGTGCATGTCTCCTTGAGCCTTGCAAAGCTTTATCAGTTATGAGTGTTATTCAAAATATATCTTTGTTGGTATTTTTCTAAACATGCAAATATATATTCTTTCCTGTTTAGCTTATTGGAACAAGCCTTAGAATAAAGACTCTATTTAAATTGAGCCCCAGGAAGGCAGGCATGCTACTTTATTTTCCTCTAGAATGGTGGAAAATCATATAGCCTAAAACGAGACAATTGCCCTCCGTAGTTGTAATAATAATTACCTGAAATGTTTTTCTGTTCTTATATTAACAACAAGAGTAGGCTATAGAGAGGGAGAGGGAGAGAGAGAGAGAGAGAGAGAGAGAGAGAGAGAGAGAGAGAGAGAGAGAGAGAGAGAGAGAGAGAGAGAGAGAGAGAGAGAGAGAGAGAGAGAGAGAGAGAGAGAGAGAGAGAGAGAGAGAGAGCGATGCTATGCGGAGGGCTCGCGGCCAGATCATTTACATTTTTTCTTTCCACCTTCGTTTCTGAGACCGGAGCTCGCGGCATTGCCCGGGGCGGCAGAGAGAGAGGGAGAGGGAGAGAGAGAAAGAGAGAGAGAGAGAGAGAGAGAGAGAGAGAGAGAGAGAGAGAGAGAGAGAGAGAGAGAGAGAGAGAGAGAGAGACGAAGAGGAGATTTCTGGTCTATTAACATGTCTAATAACCGGCGGAAATAAAAACTGAGAGGGGAACCGCGTGGGTCATGAGCCCCATGAGCAAGGTTCCACAGAGCTACACAATCTATAATCCCTGTTTTCTGGAATAATAATAATATGTTTTTCATTGGTGTGATCATATGATATCACACTCTATTCCAAAGAGTTAGGACATAATCAATTAAGTATTATCTTCTATCTTCTACTGTAATCCATAGCTGCATTTCCACATGCACAAAATATCAGATTTGGCATGGCATGGCACATGGTTTTAAGATATCATGGAGGAACTTCATAGGGTCAGACCAGACCGTACTCAATAAAATGACTTCTTGGATCTTAGTTGATGAAGAGTATAGCCTAATTTGTTGTTTTCTTTTTTTTTTAATAAATATTATGATGACATTGGAAACACAACTTTACAGATTTGTCAATTAAATAGAGTATTCTATCAGTCAATAAAATCTATTGCTATCTTGCTATTATATAGTTGAAAGTGGTTTTCTTTAGTCAAGGGCAGCTATAGAGTCTCACTTTTTGTGAGACACCAGAGTCCATCATGTGTTCACCTCCTGTCAGGCAGGAGGACATCCCATAAAAAAGCATCTCTGCATGCATGTGGAATGCCAGCCTGCTTTCAAAGTCAGTTCTCAGCCTGTTCTAGAATCACAGTATAGTTATAGGATCTCTGAATATATATTCCAAAAAAACATAATTTTATTTGTGGAATGTGATCATAATATGATAATATGATGATATAACAATCACATTAATGATCTAAGTAGAAATATTCCTAATAAAAATAGATTAGAATGATGAAGAAAAAGTCAAGTAAACACGGAGTGTTGCTACAAGATATTGGAGTAACTTCCTCACAAAGTGACACCTTCATGTCAAAGCTTTGTCTAAAAACCTCCTTTAACACTATTCTCGAACATTTCTTTTCATGTCAAGGACCATACATTGATGCATATAGGCCACAAACCCGGTTTGGCAAGATTTTGTCTCAGGGATCCCCATCTAAAAAGATATCTTGTCCAGATATGATATGATATATTATATATGAAATGCTATGATATGATATGATATGATATGATATGATATGATATGATATGATATGATATGATATGATATGATATCATATCATATGGTATCATATCATATATCATATCATATCCTATCATATCATATCATATCATACCATATAATATCATCTACTGTATCATATCATATTATTATTATTATTATTATTATTATTATTATTATTATTATTATTATTATTATTATTATTATTATTATTATTATTATTATTATTATTATTATTATTATTATTATTATTATTATTATTATTATTATTATATTATTATTATTATTATTATTATTATTATTATTATTATTATTATTATTATTATTATTATTATTATTATTATTATTATTATTATTATTATTATTATTATTATTATTATTATTATTATTATTATTATTATTATTATAAATTATTATAGTTTGCTTCATTAATTAAAGGGTGTGAATTTAAGTGTTCTCTAGTGCCTTTTGTCCGCTTTAAGGTGGTGGTATAAGTTAAAGGTTGTGGTGTCGAAGTAAAAAAAATCTGCTTGATTTGAAGGCAGATGGCACTTGTTATTAGCTTCAGATATTGAGGGTAAACATGAGGGAATGTATTTAGGCTCAGGATTGTTATTGGCAGAGCGGACATGTCCTTGTTCTTATTGGGAACAGTTTAAAACAATACAATCTCACCACATAGCACACAAAGTTATCTATAAATAGGCTTCTATAAGAAAGATCCAGCTCAAATGTCTCTGTCCGTCCGTCCGTCTGGCCTATGTTTAGCCTGTGGTCCAGTGGACCCATGGCCTCAGGGTCACCTCAACCCGTCCTGCTCCAGATCCTCTATCCTGGGGCTCAGGCACACGCCACGGCTGCTCCACCGGTCCCAGCTGTGTCCAGGCGCCACCTAATGGATACACAAATACACTGCAGCAGGGGCGTTTTTAGGGTTAGAAAACATTGGGGGCTTCAGCCCAGGGGGGTCGAGGGGGGTTTCCCCCCCCCCCTTTTTTTTTTTTTTTTTTTTAAACACAGTAATACGCAATTTTAGAGTAATTAGAGATGAATACTGAAGAACTAGAATCATTAGAGGTTCTCAAAGTGAGGTCCATGTCCATGAGAGGGATCTGGGCAGTCCCCATAGAAAATTCAAAGTTAACAGGACCAAATCATCAGTTTCTTATTTATTTATTTAACCTTTATTTAGCCAGATAAAACATTGATCTGGTCCAAGAGGCCCCAACAGGAGTACAAATATACATATATACACATATATATATATACATATACTGTACATACATACACACATATACACCAATAACAAAATAAAAACAGTTAAGAATCATACACATAAGCAAATAAACAAACAAACAAACATATGCACAGCCTATGTACAAAGGAAATAAACAGTTAATCTCTAGTCTTTACAGTTTTCTTCAATTGCATAAACACTCAAATCAAAAGTATTACACAATTATCAAAACATTACACTCAAGGAGCAAAACATAGGCCCAGATTTGCACCTCTATAAGCACAATGTCAGCCTCACACTTTTTGCAAAACAATACACAGAGCAAAAAAGTATCTTGCCAGATCCAGCTAGGCAAAGAGATAATGTCTAGTATTTTCTGTACTCTATTTAAATTTTTTCAAAATTGTTTTTGTTTTACTGTAATTTTAACCTGTAGGCCTACTGGATACAGTATTTTATGTTTGTCTGATATTTGCTGAGCTTACAGTGTTATGCACATAGTAGCATGAAAACTGGGACATGTTTTGTTGTGATTCTCCATGTTGAAATGTTGACTGATTTGGTTATATGGCGAGAAAATTTATATTTTCATCAGTCTGCATCATTGATTTGGGTATATGGAGAGAAAATGTTTTTTTTCCAGCAGTCTGCATCATTGATTTGGGTATATGTAGATAAATAAATAATATTTTCATCAGTCTACAGCATTGGTCTTGTGTAGTGTTTGGTGAATTTATTGTATATTTGCACATTCTCTGCGTACTTCACTTACAGTACTCTAATCACTGAGAAGTAGAATAGCTAAATGTGTAGCAGTGTGAGTAACTGGTTCAAACAGAATTAAGTCATATAAAACGTGTGTTTCATATAGTAACAAAATGTAGTTTTTTTAAATTAGTGTATGGTTTTGACAAGTGTTTAATTTAGCAAAGGATCTGAGGTGTTCTGATAATTGTGTGTGTGGTTGTGCTAATTGTGTGTTTTGAAACACCGGGCCCCGTTTTAAAAATCATGCTTAAGCAATCGAAAAAAAAAGTCTCATAAAAAAGATATTAGATTTTGGGGTATTTTCCTGCCTTTGGTCCGCTTTGCATTCACATCTCAAATGCAGGGTTCACTTGCAAGAGTGAATGAGCTTTCACACCACCCCAAACCAACCGGACTATCCGAGGAAATGAACCAGGGTTCGATTAAAGCTTATTATAGTTTATCACAGTATCATGAGCATGTCTTTGTCAGTGGACACTGGACATGGGTATGGAGGCTCCAGGTGCTGCTGCGTTAAAGTGCACATCTTCAATACCTATCTGTACTATTTAAAAGCACAGTGCAGGACACACTCAAAGGTTATCGCACCTCAGAGATGGCAGTGGACATGTATGACAGGACAAAGGCCATATGTAATGGCATCTTGTGGCACAAGCTCAGACCTCAGCTCAGGAGATCAGCTGAGACAGAGACTGTTCTATCCAGAGCTTGAGAGCAGGTTCTCATGAGTTGGATAACAACTTATGAGAGGCATACAGGCATGTTATCCAGCCTCAGACCAGTTTCTCTCAGTGGAATTGCTGCAACCCCTCGCCACACATTACAATATCCAACTATTGCCAGAGGAGATCACAGTTGCAAAGTGTTTCCTGGTCAGGACAGGCAGAGATGCAGTCCCTACTATCCAAAGTGTCTTTTCCCTCCTGGATGATGATGATAATAATAATAATAATAATAATAATAATAATAATAATAATAATAATAATAATAATAATAATAATAATAATAATAATAATAATAATAATAATAATAATAATAATAATAATAATAATAATAATAATAATAATAATAATAATAATAATAATAATAATAATAATAATAATGCATTTGATTTATAAGGCGCCTTTCAGGACACTAAAAAAAAAGTCCACAAATCGGTGAATGAAAAATTATAGGATCAAATGAAAACTACTTACTAAAAATGTTTAAAAGTACTAAAAACCAACAAAAAATACCAAACACTAACAAACATTCAGCAAAGACAATGGGGATGCTGACATAAAAAAAAAAAAAAAAAAGTTAAAAAAAAAAAAAAAAAAATGTAAACTTTTTTTTTTTTTTTTTTTTTTTTTTAGATCCGGGGCTAGGAGAAAAACATCCGGGGCTAAAGCCCCGGAAGCCCAGGGCTAACGACGCCACTGCACTGCAGTAACTGGTAAAACGTTTTTCATTGACCATACCACACGACTTCCATTTTGCTCTTATGTCACGCTCAGGTCGGGATTGGAAAGGAATTACAACCTGAGCACGACACGAGAGCAAAATGCCAGCCATGCGAATATGTTCAATTAGATGTTTAGAATAGAATAGATTACTTAAAGCTGATGCTCTTTTGCAGCAATGACCTGCTTCACACACTCACACCTCACACTCATTAGTTTTCTATTGGCCACAGGGCACAGTTGGGTGTTCAGTGCCTTTCACAATATGTAGGAGAAAACTCAAGATAATAACTAAAACCAAGTCCAGTGGGCTAAGATTTGAATAAAACATGTCCAGACAAAATGTTAACATTTGACCAAATATTTAGTAAAAACTTCAGTACAATTGATAATTACAATAAGTCCATTACTGGTGCACCAGGGGAAACAAATTCAACATCTTTGTGTGTGTGTGTGTGTCAATGACTGGTAACTGGCCGATGCGTCCTTTGTGGAGAGAACATCAGAAGGTAAACTCAATGTGAGATTATGAATCAAATCAAATCAAATGTATTTGTAAGGCCCGACAACACACGTTAATGTCCCCATGGGCCGTACACGTCTGCTTTAAACAAGTCAAGAAGAAACATTGCAATAAATCAAGAACAAAACAAAAAACACCATGAAATCCAAAATAAAAATGTTTTAATAAATAAATGCAACACTCCCAGACACCCCACGCAAAGGTAAGGAAAAACCCACTAAAAACATAGCAATAGGAAAAAAGCACCACAGGCAATGTGAAGGGGAGAAACCTCAGAAGGCCATTCAAGGGGGGATCTCCCTTCTTAGATGTCGGTGATAGTAGTGTTGCTATAAAACAGGCGAAACAGTTGGTAAGCATGTACATATACGTGTAATGAAACACAAATAAGTACATGCAATAGCAACTGCAGGGGTACATATAAGAACATTTTGAAAGATTGAAAATAGAACTGATGACGGATCCATTTGAGGTATGGGGGCGGTGTAGAGAGGATCGTATCTTCCTGGCCATCACCAGGGGATGTCCACCACTCCGGTCATCACCACGAGACGTCCACTCACAAGGAGACAGGGTCAGACAGAAGATGGTATGAAGCTGATCCATGACCTCAATGGTGCACAGAACCAATGTGGGGGTAGAATGAAGCTCTGTTTAGATGAACAGAACACACCAACTCACCAGCAGCCATATTTACCTAAGACATCTGGTTTACACTCTGACTCAATGATGACTTTGTTTTTATAGGCTCATTAAAAAAAAGTTTGGTTTGAAATAACAGACTCTTTTATATAATATCACTGTCCTATTTTCCACAACATCACATATGTAAACAGAACACACGTTGCCGTCACACAGAGGCGTAAGCGAGACATTCCGGGCCCTTGTGCAACATGATGTATTTATTGAAAACCGACAGCACAGAAGGCCTGAGCTGTAGCCCGGGTGTGAATATCCATCCGTCACAGTGCCTGTTAACGTGCCTCCTGTACAGGACGTGGCCACTAAAAGCACAGCTATTCCTCTGTTATTACTGATACTATTGTAATCATGTCTTCACACAGTCTGTGAACAGAGAGCCCACCTGGGGGCCAGAGACACAGTGGAGAGGCTACAGAATGAGAGTGTGAAACCTCTAGCTGCCTACACACACACACACACACACACACACGAGCACGCACGCACGCACGCACGCACACACACACACACACACACACACACACACACACACACACACACACACACACACACACACACACACACACACACACACACACACACACACACACACACACACACACACACACACACACACACACACACAGAAACACACACAGAAACACACACACACACACACACAAAAAACACACACACACACAGAAACACACACACACCCCTCTGCTCATTTGCACGCCTCTCACTGGGAGACTGAGTGTGAATAAGACAGAATATGTGTGTGTGTTAAAAAACAGGTTTTGACACTTTCATCCTATCAAGAGCAGTCTCCTATATGAGTGTTTAATCTGTATGTGTGTGTGCGTGTGTCTGTGTGCATGTGTCTGTGTGTGTGTGTGTGTGTGTGTGTGTGTGTGTGTGTGTGTGTATGCGTGTGTCTGTGTGCGTGTGTCTGTGTGTATGCGTGTGTGCGTGTGTGTGTGTCTGTGTGTATGTGTGTGTGTGTGTGTTAGTAAGTGGGTTTTGACACCGACTTTTATCCTATTAAAGCCGTCCTTGTATCAGGGTGTATAATCACATATCATTAGCACTGAGTGCACAGGTGACAAATGGTAAGACGGTCTCTTTCACAACATGTGATCTCTCCTATAAGCCCTGATACAGTATATGGGGTATAATTCAAATACATTCCTTATAAGAGTTCGATTTTAAATAAGCTTTTTGGAACTGATTTTAAGCCTGTACATCTGAATATAGCTCGACATATAAAAATATACCAACGACAAAACCCTTTTAACAACCACAAAATACAGTGAATACAAATAAAAAAGTTGTCAATCAACTAGTGAAGAATAACACGTATCCATTCTTATATTTTATTTTCGGTGATGGTGTTGCATGTTTTAAAGCAATCGCCCCCTGGTGAAGTAGATGAGGGGAATGAGTGTGTCTACCTGTCTGGGCACATCAGTACATTCAAGCTCGATATTATTTGACGAACAATGCCTATGACCCTTAGCTGCCAGAGATGTACCCCTCCTGGTGACATGTTGTTCACAATCTGTCACACTTTGGATAAAAGCGTCAGATAAATTACTAAATTGTAAATTGTATGCATGTGGTGGAAGAAGTACACAGTTCCTTTAAGTAAAAGTAGAAATACCCAGATAAAATAGTACTCTGGTAAAAATAGTTCAAATTCGACTTAAGTAAAAGTTGAGAAGTATTTGATATTGAATGGATTATTTTAAAGTATGGATCCTACATTCTACAGATGTTTGTGTATTCCAGCCTTTGGGAGCATTCAATCCTCGAACCATTGACCTCTAAAGGTTCTGTTAAAGTGGTATGTGGTCCAGTGATGCTGGCTCTGATTGCATCCTCTTGAAATTGGCAAGCTACAAATTTGAGTACATCATCTTCATAAATGTTTTTTCTTCAAAGTAACTAGTAACTGATGGGTTCAGATTAATATAGTGGAGTTAAAAGTAAAACAGCAGAAGCAGCAGGCAGTTTCAATGGAGAAGCAGCAGCCAGCGGGCAGTTTCAATGGAGAAGCAGTGGGTAGTTTCAAACTCAATGCTGGGTGTTGATGATGAGTGGTCCTTGACTCACAGTATGTGTCTAACAGGAAAAACATGGCGGCTTTCTCGTAAATGTTCCCTTTTCCCACCTAAACGGTTCACTAAAACTTGACAGTTCCGTGAGCCAGGCGTGCTGCTTCCTCCCAACTTGCTGTGCCATCATGCACCACATGGCCGCACCTCCTGCTCTACATAGAGAATGAATCAAATGCGGCACGCTGCTGGACCTCGCCGCTTGCGGTGGAAATTAACCTTCACTCTCTCCCACGCTGACACCGTCACATTCCCCTCTGCAGTCACCTTTACAGGGTCTCTGGCCTATTTCAGAAATAGGAATTTCACACACACTGTATTTGGCAAATACCCTATAGGCAGCACTGGTATTCGTACACTTTAATTATGAAACTTTTCCACAGTGCAGAACATAAACAAGCTGATTTGGTTTACAAAGCTAATTATATACCACATTACCTTATAGTACAGGTAGTACATTGGATAGAAATCAACCCAGCACAGCAGAAATAACAAACAGCATTTACATGTTCCTCATGAAATAGGCATGTCAAATCAGTCAACAATCTGCCATTAGTTTTACCAAATTAGCAAGCTTGCAGAGACTTCGAGAGTGTATTTTTAGAGTACATTTACATTTACATTTAGTCATTTAGCTGACGCTTTTATCCAAAGCGACTTACAAGTTCTGTACGACAAGCCATCAGGAAGGGCACAACTCTATCAGCTGAGTAACAATGTTCATCAAAGTTTTGAGTGCTACAGTGTAGGTTAGTTTATTAGGACAAGTGCATGACAGTATGGTTAGTTAGGGTTAGATTTTTTTTTCTTTTCTTTTTTTAATTCACAAAATGTGAATTAAAACACAAAATGTCAACAAAATGTCTGTCTGTCTGTCTGTCTGTCTGTCTGTCTGTCTGTCTGTCTGTCTGTCTGTCTGTCTGTCTGTCTGTCTGTTTTTGTCTTTTTATTTACCATGCATATCTTGTGTCTTACCTATTTAACTTTCTTTCTATGCCTATTTTTATGATTGTATTTTGCACAATTAATGCGGGCATGACCACCCGCATTTCACTGTATGCCCTGGTATGTATGTGACGAATAAAACTATTGATTCTTGATTCTCTCTCTCTCTCTCTCTCTCTCTCTCTCTCTCTCTCTCTCTCTCTCTCTCTCTCTCTCTCTCTCTCTCTCTCTCTCTCTCTCTCTCTCTCTCTCTCTCTCTCTCTCTCTCTCTCTCTCTCTCTCTCTCTCTCTCTCTCTCTCTCTGTTCATGAAACGTTTCCTCAGTGCACGTGACCTGATGCACTACATGCACGCGTTACCAAGGAGATGACGCAGCAAACCAGTTTCACTGATTGAAGAAAAAATAGATATCCCATATTTCGTGTGTGTGTGTGTGTGTGTGTGTGTGTGTGTGTGTGTGTGTGTGTGTGTGTGTGTGTGTGTGTGTGCGTGCGTGCGTGCGTGCGTGCACGTGTGTGTGTGTGTGTGTGTGTGTGTGCGTGTGATTGGCTTAGAATGAAAATATGAATAGACTCAGAATGAAAATATTATGAAATTACTTAGAGTGAAAATATTATGAATCAACTTTGATTGAAAATATTATAAAATGACTTAGAATGAAAATATTGTGAATTGTACACTAATAAACTAATAACTATCTCACGATTTTGTTGGTTATATTTCTTTCATATAAAATGTTTTGAAGAAAATCCACTTCGTGAACTGAATTAAATCATTCCATTCCTGGCACTAATGTGGCGTTGACGTAACACATTATGGTGGCAGTTGATTTCCACTGAAGGCCGGGTTGTGCTGTTCTACTGAATGAACCACTTATGGCATTTGTATCCCGAGCAAAAGACACAGGTTCAAGAGCCTATAGTCGCTGAATAGCAATTGGACGAGAAGTCAGTGAAGTTCTGGTGCTGTGAGTTCCTATTGAAACCAAACCGTCCACTGGGGCCTTGGAGGATGATGGGGGTGGTGAACCACCTGCTACAAAGTTTCTCTCTAGAATACAAGTTCCCAACTGCCTACATTGGCTGTGTGTGTGTGTGTTGTGTGTGTGTGTGTGTGTGTGTGTGTGTGTGTGTGTGTGTGTGTGTGTGTGTGTGCGTGCGTGCGTGCGTGCGTGCGTGCGTGCGTATGTATGTGTGTGTCAGGGAAAGGGAAGTCGTTTTTGGAGTGTTTTTCTACTGCCATGTGCTCCCTGACCCACAACGCTCAGCCAGAGAAAACCATTACACCCCCCTGCCTCCCTCGACACACACACACACACACACACACACACACACACACACACACACACACACACACACACACACACACACACACACACACACACACACACACACACACACACACACACACACACACACACACACACACACACACACACCACGCACACACACACACACACACACACACACACACACACATACACACAGCCAATGTAGGCAGTTGGGAACACAGAACTGACAAGTGATGTGAGCGATTATTACGAGTCCTCATGACGAAGTGCCCCTTTATTTGTGCAAACTAGAATAGGTACGGTTGTAATAATGAATAATGATTAGCAGACATGTAAATTACGACATAAGGGAATAAATGTCTCCAAGCTTTGCTAAATAAGATTTAGGTTGCCTGCCTCATTTTCAACAACAAAGGAGGGAAAAGAGCACAGAATACAGAACATCCATTTAAAGATTAGATTAAGACTAAACTGGACTTTTGAAGAAGTCTTTATTCATTGCACACATTGACAATGTCGTCATGCAGCGACACACACATGCGATGGGCGGCACACACAGGAACACACATGCAATTTTTGGGTCGCCGATGAAATCTCATCCCTGCGCTTGACCCATCCTGTCGTCCTTTCCCTCCAAGGGCAGCCGGAGAAGACATGGGACGCGACAGTGTTAGCGATCTGTTCTGCATGTTTTTCCATTGTGTTTATATTCTGGACGGGAAACCCTTGCGAGCATGGGGAGAACATGCAAACTCCACACAGAAAGGCCCGGAAGATACCCCACCTGGGTACCTGGCAACGCAGCGACCTGGTCCCCAAGCAGGAATCGAACCCTGGACCTTCTAGCTGTGAGGCGACAGTGTTAACCACTACACCACCATGCCGCCCCTAGGATGGGGGCCCCAGGATGGGAACCCATGAAGACTGGTTCCCATCCCTTATTTCTGCAACATCGCTGGGATCATGCAGATACTTTCCAAAGCGATGTCTTGTTTACTTTAGTAACGGTGTTAAAAGTGATGTCGGGTTTACTTTAGTAACGGTGTTAAAAGCAATGTCTTGTTTACTTTAGTAACAGTGTTAAAAACGATATCGGGTTTACTTTAGTAACGTGTTAAAAGTAATGTTGGGTTTAATTTAGTAACAGTGTTAAAAGCGATATCGGGTTTACTTTAGTAACAGTGTTAAAAATGATGTCAGGTGAATTTGAGTAACGGTGTTAAAAGCGATGTCGGGTTTACTTTAGTAACAGTGTTAAAAGCGATGTTGGGTGACCTTTAGTAACAGTGTTAAAAGCGATGTCAGGTTTACTTTAGTAACGGTGTTAAAAACAATGTCGGGTTTACTTTAGTAACGGTGTTAAAAGCGATGGTGGGTGAACTTTAGTAACGGTGTTAAAAGCGATGTCGGGTTTAAGTTAGTAACTGTGTTAAAAGCGATGTCGGGTTTACTTTAGTAACGGTGTTGTTACAATCACGGCCAGGGCCTCTCTCTCTCCTGCTGCTTCCATGCCCTTATATGGGCAGCTTCCTACCCCAGCTTCCACACGCTGTCACCTGGGATCAATCAACGCACCTGAGACTCGTCAGGTCATCACCAGCCCTGACAAGAGACCTGGGTTTCCTGCCACTCCCTGTCCAAGTGTTGCTACACCTACCTAGGTACAAGGACGTAACCTACCTGCTGCTCTGTCTGTTTCTCTGCCTTGTCCTAACCCTGTCTCCCTGTGCCCAGGATCGCCTGCCGCTCGGTCTACACTGTCTCCCGAGACACCACCCTCCTGGACGATCCTGTAAATCACGAGGAGTGCTCCTGCTCGCACCTGTCGCACATTCCTGTATATTCTATAACCCTGTCTGCATGGTACCTTTGGATTAAACAACCTAAACCGCTCCATTCTCCTCTCCCTGTGTTCTGCTCTTGGGCTCAAGTTAAACGCTACCCTAACAGAACACTTGGACCACAATGACGAGCCCAGCACGACAGGACGCTGGAGAATTGGACCGGCTCCGGACCATCCTCGACAGCCACGCAGGATTGGTAAATCAACACACACACGCTGCGGCCTCTGCCCGAATCGAAGCTCTCGCTGTCAGCTCCAGGCCCGGACTGGCCATCGGGAGCACCGGGAGTTTTCCCGGTGGCCTGGCCTGCACAGATTAAAAAAATAAATAAAAATTATATATATAAAAAAAAAAAAAAGTAATTAATTTTCTTTTTTTAATTATAATTTTTTATTTATTTTTTGCCAGGCCATTGTTTCTAGTTGTGGCGGCGGCTCGGCGCGATAGTTAGATAACCTAGGTGGGTGGGGAACAACCAGGATTTCACTGTCTGTGATGGAGTTGGAGAACTATCTGACTCTCTCCCTCACGCGGACACACACACAATGGAGCCGTGCTGCCGCTTGTGATTGGTGGAGGCGGGACCAGGCGATACAACTGATTGACAGCGGAGGCAGCGAATGGAATGGCAGACGGCACTAAGATGCAGAATAACAGCCAGCCAGTGAGCCAGGTAGTGAGGGACTCGGGAGAGATACAGTAGAGCGAAAGTCAATTAACGTTGATGTCAAGATGGACAGTGGAAGAAAGAGAAAGGGTGGAGGAGAGAGGGATAAAACAAAGAAAAAGAAAGGCCTTTACAGGAGTGGTTAACTGTATTATAATAGTAAATAGAAAAATATGTTGTGCTCTTGCTTTTTTCTTTTTGAAGGTGGAGAGAGTAGCATTGCTAGTGCCACAACAGTTTTATTTGAGGTCCATAACAGTACATTGTACTAAGCAATTGTTGGCTCATTAGTTTGTGATTCACATGCACTAAAATTCACCAGAATGCAGGAAATTAAGTCTTTGTAACAAAGAATTTCCTGGTGGGGGACCCCCAGAACCCCCGCTTAAAAAGTGGCCTGATTGGGGCTATATTTCGCGCTATATCTCCCGGTATGAATTATTTCCCCAGTCCGGCCCTGGTCAGCTCTGCAGAGCAAGACGTACAATTAAGTCAGCTCGCCTCACACATCTCTGCACCGTGAACCCCACCCCAGCCTCTACACAGAGAGCCTCATGTCCCAGCACCAGAACGTTATGACGTAGATGTCACAAAATGTCGCGCTTTTCTGTTTCAATGCTCGCTCGTGTTTGGACAACAGCCCCACACCTACCAGTTTGATGTAGGTCGCTTACCTGTCAGGTCTGCTTAAAGGAGAAGGGTTGGCATGGGCAACGGGGCACCACTGCAACGATTCTTCTCACCTTTCTTCTTTTGTCGATTTCATCGCCGAGCTGCGAAAAGTGTTTGATCACCCCCTCGGAGGCCTGGATAGTTCAGCCGGCCTGCTAGCCGTCCGTCAGGGAAATCGCAGTGTTAGCGAATACTCCATCGAATTCCATATCCTAGCTGCCGGCTCCGGGTGGAACGACGTTGCGTTAAAGGGCTTATTCTGCCAGGGCCTCAATGACGTCCTCAAAGACGGGTTGGCTACCCAAGGAACACCAAACTCACTGGACGAGCTAATTAACCTAGCCAGGAGCATGGACACGCCTCCGTGAGCGCCGTCGTGAGAGGGCTAGCGTTACCCGCCCTCCGTTATCCGAATCACCTCGTTCCGGTCCGAGCGTTACCCCCTCCGTGCCACCCCGCACTCTTCCCCGTCTTCGTCGGCCCCCGAGCCAATGAACCTTGGTTGGTCTCGCCTCTCCCCTGACGAACGCCTCCACAGGCTCCGGTCTGGTGCATGTATGTACTGCGGTCAGCTCGGTCACTTCCGGGATACATGCTCCCTTCGCCCAAAAGGGGGGGCTCGTCTGTGATGCTGGGCACTTGTTCGAGCCTAAAATCCCCCCCCCCAGTTCCCGTCCTAACATGCAATTCGATGCCACCCTGTGTTGGGGTGACCAGTCACTCCCCTTGTCCGCTCTGGTTGATTCGGGTGCTGATGAAAACATGGATACTGGATACTGGACTTTTTGAGTGAAAGGCCCCAGGCGGTCAGAGTGGGAGGTCAGACCACCAACACCATCACCCTGAGTATCGGGTCCCCCCAGGGCTGTGTCCTGAGCCCCCTGCTGTATTCACTATACATACATGATTGTGTGGCCAAGTTCAGCTCCAACTCCATAGTGAAGTTTGCGGAAGACACAGTGGTGGTGGGGCTGATCTCTGACAACGACGAGAAGGCCTACCGGGAGGAGGTTGAGGTACTGGAACACTGGTGCCAGGACAACAGCCTGCTCCTGAACATTGGTAAAACCAAGGAGCTGATCGTGGATTTTAGGAGAACACAGCAGGGGACACACACACCACTGAGGATAAACAGGGCTACCGTGGACAGGGTGAGCAGCTTCAAGTACCTGGGGGTCCACATCTCAGAGGACCTGACATGGACAACACACATAGACTCAGTCGTAAAGAAGGCGAAGCAGCGCCTCTACCACCTGAGACAGTTAAGGAAGTTCAGAGTATCGGGGAAGATACTCCAGTCCTTCTACTCCGGAGCTGTAGAGAGCATCTTGACTGGAAACATCACTGCCTGGTATGGAAACAGCACGGCACAGGACAAGAAGGCCCTACAGAGAGTGGTGCGCTCAGCTGAGCGTACTATGGGTATTGCACTACCACCCCTGCATGTCTTATATAATAAGAGGTGCAAATCCAGAGCCTGCAGAATAATGAAAGACCCTCACCACCCCAACAACAGCCTGTTCAAGCTGCTGCGGTCAGGCAAACGCCTGCGAACACCAGCAACTAGGACAGAGAGACTTAGGCTCAGCTTCTTCCCCCAGGCCATCAGAGTCTTGAACACTGAACTATCCACACACAAGCACACATGAGCACACACACAACACACACACTGTATACGCTCACACACTAGCAGTCAATTTAGCATGAACACACACACACACACATGCTGCACACGGTCACACTCACGGTCACTTTACACCAGGGGTGCCCAACCTTTTTTGAACCAAGATCTACTTTTTAATTTGCCACCTAGCCGAGAGCTACCAGCCCAAATTTGTCCTACTCTCGGCTAAGATAAGATAAGATATTCCTTTATTGATCCCCTTGGGGAAATTCAGGCATAATAGCAGCATGGGGGAAGGGGGGGGGGGGGGGGGGGGGGGTACAGGTAGTAAAAACAACACAAATGTCAATATAATTTACTATCTAACTAACTGAAAAATATATTCACAGTGTCATAAGGTGCATAAGGCTAGTATTAGTAGTAATAGTATTACCCATTCAATATGCACATGACAGAAAATATTATATGCCATATAATATTTTCTGTCATGTGCATATTGAATGGGTAATACTATTACTACTAATACTAGCCTTATGCACCTTATGACACTGTGAATACTGTGAATATATTTTTCAGTTAGTTAGATTCTAACTAACTGAAAAATATATTCACAGTATTCACAGTGTCATAGGTGCATAAGGCTACAGAAAATATTATATGCCATATAATATTTTCTGTCATGTGCATATTGAATGGGTAATACTATTACTACTAATACTAGCCTTATGCACCTTATGACACTGTGAATACTGTGAATATATTTTTCAGTTAGTTAGATTCTAACTAACTGAAAAATATATTCACAGTATTCAGTGTGATAAGGTGCATAAGGCTAGTATTAGTAGTAATAGTATTACCCATTCAATATGCACACGACAGAAAATATTATATGGCATATAATATTTTCTGTCATGTGCATATTGAATGGGTAATACTATTACTACTAATACTAGCCTTATGCACCTTAAAATACTAGCCTTATGCACCTTATGACACTGTGAATACTGTGAATATATTTTTCAGTTAGTTAGATTCTAACTAACTGAAAAATATATTCACAGTATTCAGTGTGATAAGGTGCATAAGGCTAGTATTAGTAGTAATAGTATTACCCATTCAATATGCACACAACAGAAAATATTATATGGCATATAATATTTTCTGTCATGTGCATATTGAATGGGTATATAATATAATATGCTATTTTATATATCATTGTAACAGTGTAGTGTAGGACTTACAAGAATGACAAGACTGTAACTGTAACTTCTCAAGTTTATTTCACACTCTGCATACACACTGACAACACACACACTCAGTTCAATGGGCATGAGAACATGTGTTTACATTGCCAAAGCAAAAGTGGAACAATACAATAAAAATATATGTACAATAAAAAAAGGAATAGGAATGATGTGTAAACAGAGCTGTCACATTGCAAAATGGAATACAATCAAAAAACAATTCTACAAAAAGGTCTGTCAACAGTCACTGATAGTTCTCCTTTATCTGTTTTTTTTTTATTAAATGTCTCTACCTTAGTGAGAACGCTGGCACTGGGAAGAGGTAGCTAGTTTTTCAATGTCTGGGTTGTAGGAGCTCGTTGCAAGCCTCAGGCAGTCCACAAGATGGTCATCTGTTAATGTGGTTCTGTACTTGGACTTGATGATCTTCATGTGAGAGAAAGCAGAGTCACACAGGTAGGTTGATCCAAAACATGCTGTTAAGTTCATGGCACATCTTCTGAGGTTGGGGTACTTCTCAGGCAGCAGTAGCTCCCAGAACTCTGCCTTCATCCCTTGTGTTGCCCTGGCTTTAATCTCAATGTCAGTTTGAAGTGTGAGGATCTCGTTCTCCACAGCATGGCTGTCCAGATTAAACAGTGTGGCCACTTTGGATGTGATGTCATCCACATCTACAGTTCCAAATGGAAAACACATGTAGCTTGCAACAGGTTCAAGTATTGAAAAGTCTGTGAAGCGCTTATCAAACTCTGACAAGATGCTTTGAACTTGCTCCTCATAATGTGTGCAATCAAACTGTGCTGTGTCCTCACCCTGACGTTGAAGTTCTGCTTGCATGTGAGGAAAGTCGCGTAGGTCACTGCGTTGCAGCCTTCTCGCCCACATGGTGAGCTTGCCTTTAAAAGCATTCACTGAGCTGATCATGTTTATTACACATTTATCCTTTCCCTGCAGCTCTAAATTCAGGTTATTCAGCATGCCAGTGACATCGGTTATGAATGCCAAATTCAAAAGCCAGTTGTTGTCCTCTAGATGTGTATATTCAGCATGTTTAGCAAGCTTGAGAAACTCTTTAATTTCAGGCAGCAACTCGCTGAATCTCTCCAGAAATTTACCTCTGCTCAGCCACCTTACATCTGTGTGCAGCAGCAGGTCTGTGTGCTCCGCCCCCGTCTCCTCCATATGTGCACGAAATAGCCTCCTCTGTAGGCTCCTTGCCCTGACAGAGCACACAATCTTCATAGCGATGTCCATAACGTCCTTCATATTTAAAATCTTTGCACACAGCACTTGTTGGTGAATTATGCAGTGGTAATTAAGGAAGTCCGGGAAAGCGTCGCTTTTTTTGCACAGTCCGATGAACCCATTATTACAGCCAACCATGGCTGGTGCCCCATCGGTTGTAATAGAGATGAGTTTATGGAGGGGTAGGTTGCTCTGCTTAGCGAACTCCATGAAGGCTTGAAAGATGTCTTCACCTTTAGTGTATCCTTTAAGAGGCAATATGGTGAGCAGCTCTTCTTTTGCGCTCATGTCGTCAAAGGCCATTCTAATGTAAATACATAGCTGTGCCACATCTACCATATCAGTCGATTCATCGAACTGCAGGGAATAACACTCGCATGTATTAATGTCCCTCATGAGTTGCTGGTGGACATCTTCGGACATTTCCTCACAGCGCCGGGTCACAGTATTACGTGACAGCTGAAGGTCTTTAACAGCATCCATAATCTCTGTGTGATACTTGGAATTACCGAAGAGTGAATCGGCAGCGGCAGTCAATGCCTCTTTTACACATTCGCCGTCTTTAAAGGATTTTTTCTTTTTAGCGAGAATGTGACTGACACGATAAGAAGCAATTGTTGCAGCTTTTGCCTTGGTGCTGGGCTTCGTAAAAGTGGACTGTTGTCCCACTAGTGAAGACTTCAGCTGCTGGAGTGCTGTTCTTCGTAGGACTGTTTTTGGAGGAAAATCCGCGCTGTGTTTCTTGTGCATCGTTGTATAATGCCGCTCCAAATTACCCTTTTTCGGCACAGCCACAGTTTGTTTGCAAATCAGACATACTGACTTTCCGTTGAAATAAACAAAAAAGTAAGCCTCCTCCCACTCTTCATGGAAATGATATGTTTTTGGTATTTTGGCTGCTCCGGTTCTGCTTGCGGCGCTGACGCTGGTGCTATCCGGCAGCTCGTCGGAGGCGGCGTTGGAGCTGCTCCCTGGCGGCAGCGGCGGCAGGCGCAGCTCGTCGGAGGGTCCTGGCAGCGGCGGCAGTGAAGTCTTGCTTGCGTTGTTGAAAACTAGCGTCCTCTGAATGAACCTCTTTTTAGCTGGTGGTGTTCCATTCATCTTGCAGTTTCGAGTGACTCAAGACTGGTCTCAGAGCCACGTTTATACTGTACCTGCCAGGTGATGGGCCCGACCCCCACTCATGCCACTCCATGAAAACAAAGGCATCAATTTGCATCCCTATGGTGAAGCTCGCTGTCCGGAATGTAGACGGTATCGATTGGCGCAGGCTGCCTTTTATACACAGGACTGCTCGAACGTGTGTTGTCCTCCCCTCCAAATCAAATCAAATTAAATGATTTTCCAAAATAATCTCGCGGCCTACTTGAAACCAGCGCGTGACCTACCGGTCGATCGCGATCGACTGGTTGGGCACGACTGCTTTACACAATGAAAGGTCACTTTAAAAACAAGAACGGGAGTGGTTCTTGTATAGTAAACAGATGGATATAGCAAGCTACTGTAGCATAAAGACACATAGTATAACTGTAGATTGTATAGTATAGCATTGTATAGTAGTGTACATAAGACCCAGTGCCTCATCCGTAGCTAACAGTGTATTGCACTATCGCAGGACTTTAGCATGTCTTACCATGCTTTTTGTAAACGTTATGTACATATACCCGTATATCTTATTATTGTATTATTGCACAGTCGTTGCGGGTAAGACCCCCCGCATTTCACTGTATACTTGTATGCCGTGACAAATAAAACTCTTGACTTGACTCTTAATATACCCCGGCATAGTCTCCCGCTTCCGAATTGGCACCGACGCGCTAGCTATCCCCCTCAATGCCAACGGCCTGAATGGGAAACTGCTTGTGCATGTTACTCATCACACCCAGCATCTCTGTCTATTACTCGGGTAATCACAATGAAGTTATTCAATTTCACGTCATTCATTCCCCCCATGCACCTATAGTGCTCGGCCAGCCCTGGTTAAAACTACACAACCCTGTCATTAACTGGCCTACTGGTGCAGTCACTGGTTGGAGGGCCCACTGTCATGCCACCTGCCTGCAGTCTGCTCATTCTCCACTAGAGGTCGTCGATTCTCATCTTGCGAATTAACCCGTTGACCTCTCTACTATTCCACCTGTTTATCATGACCTGGAGGCTGTTTTTAGTAAACTGCATGCCCTCTTCCTGCCGCCCCATCGCCTGTACAACTGTGCCATTGACCTGCTCCCAGGGGCCCCGCTCCCCTCTAGTCGTCTGTTCAATCTCTCGCACCCGGAGAGGGAGTCCATGGAGAAATACGTCCATGAGTCCCTGGCCACGGGCATTATCACCCCCTCCTCCTCTCCTGTCGGCGCTGGTTTCTGGAAGAAAGATGGTTCGCTTCGCCCCTGTATTGACTACCGTGGCCTCAATAACATCACGGTCAAGAACAAATACCCCCTGCCATTGATAAACTCTGCTTTTGAACCCCTGCAAGGTGCCACCATTTTTACAAAGCTGGTCCGTATCCGGGAGGGGGACGAATGGAAGACAGCCTTCAACACGCCCCTCTGTCACTTTGAGTACAAGGTAATGCCCTTCGGGTTGAACAACGCCCCTGCTGTCTTCCAGGCCCTTGTCAATGACGTACTCTGTGATGTCCTGAACCGCTCTGTTTTTCTTTATTTGGATGACATCCTTATTTTTTCCCACTCTGTCGACGAGCACGTCCAGCATGTCCGCCGGGTCCTCCAACGCCTGCTGGAGAACAAAGAGTTTGTCAAGGCTGAGAAGTGTGAGTTCCATGTTCCCTCCATCGGTTTCCTTGGCTACATAATCGAGAGGGGCCAGATCCGGGCGGATCCTGAGAAGATCATGGCAGTGGTGGACTGGCCCAGGCCCGCCAATGTCAAGCAGCTCCAGCGCTTCCTGGGATTTGCGAACTTCTACCGACGTTTCATCAGGGACTACAGCCTGTTCACACTAGGACCGCTACTGTTCCTAATTTATGCAAATGACATGTCGTTAGCTTGTCACTGCAACTTGTTCCTGTTTGCGGACGACTCAGCCCCGCTGGTCTCTGACAAGAACAAGTTGCAGGTTGAAAAAACCCTCAGCTCGGAACTAGGCAAAATCTGCATATGGCTCGCTGATAACAAACTATCATTACACATGGGCAAAACAGAGTCCATTCTCTTCGGTTCAAATAACAAACTCAGCAAGACCGACGGCTTCTCAGTTACAGTGGGTGACAATATTGTCACAAGGAAAGATGAAATTACCTACCTGGGTTCCATCCTAGAGGCAAATCTTTCCTGTGACAAAATGGCATCCAATGTAATAAAAAAAGTCAACCAACGAACTTGATTCTTGTACCGGATCTCCTCACTGGTAAACAAGAATACCCTGAAGACTCTGGCAGGAGCACTCATTCAAGGGTACTACGACTATGCTTGCACCTCATGGTACCAAAGCACCTCAAAGGCGCTAAAAACAAGATTACAAACATCACAAAACAAACTGGTCAGACTACTACTTGACCTTACCCTAGAACCCACCTCACCCCTGCCCACTTTGACAACCTAGGATGGCTTAGAGTAGACGACAGAGTACAGCAACTTGCCTGGTCTACAAGATACACTATACGACTAAGGTACCCATGTACATGTCAAAATACTTCCCAAAGGTCAGTGAATACCACGACCACAACACCAGAGGAAGCTCAACAAATCATGTTAAACCCAGATTCGGATCAAACAAGGGACTAAACACGTTTCGCAATTATGCCACATCAATGTGGAATGCCCTACCCAAAGCTATAAAAGAATGTGAATCCCTACCCACATTCAAAACCGCTCTTAAAGAGCACCTACGGGAGGCTGCAATTCTAAACTGGCCACCGTAAATGTCCAAACCCCCCACCCCCTCCTAATAGACAGTCTCCTCCCCACCGCATGTATATATTCTCTCCCCGCCGTATGTATATTTTTCTCCCACCCACCCACCCCCTCCAAATGTACAGTCCCCTCCCCATCATATGTATATACTCTGTCAGTATCTATGGGTAACAGTACTGTATATTTGAATACCGTTTATGTCACAAATGTATCAGTACTAAATACCTATATGTCCCTATGCCATAAATGTCATGTATGTTGTGTATGTCATAAATGTCAATATGAATTGAAAATGTAAATGTAAACAAGACAAACGTCTTTCTCTGGTCTGCATCCCCTTAACAATTGTGTGTATTGAGCCGTACTGTATTGTACCCATTCTGCAATCTGTTAAATAAAGTTTTCATTCAGTCATTCATTCATTCTCCGCGCCCCTCACCCAACTCACGTCACACTCCGTGCCCTTCGTCTGGTCCGCTAAAGTGGACTCCTTCTCGGAGCTGCGTAGGCGCTTCACCTCCACGCCCATCCTCGTCCAGCCGGACACGTCCCGCCAGTTTGTGGTGGAAGTGGACGCCTCCAATACCGGTGTGGGAGCGGTCCTCTCCCAGCTCTCCGTCCTCCACCAGAAGCTACACCCCTGGGCCTTCCTCTCTCGCCGCCTGTCCCCGGCGGAGGTCAACTATGACATCGGGAACCGGGAGCTCCTGGCGGTCAAGCTTGCCTTGGAGGAGTGGAGGCACTGGCTGGAGGGTTCCGAGATCCCCTTCCTCATGTGGACAGACCACAAGAACCTCGCCTACATCCAGACGGCCAAGCGCCTGAACTCCCGCCAGGCCCGATGGGCGCTTTTCTTCGGTCGGTTCAACTTCACCTTGACCTACAGGCCCGGCTCCAAGAATGTTAAGCCAGATGCCCTTTCCCATCAGTTTGTCCCAGAAGGAGGTCCTCTTCACCCGACACCATCCTTCCTCCCACCTGCTTGGTGGCTTCCGCCACCTGGAGATCCAGTCCGTCATCAGGGAGGCCCAACGCACCCAGCCTGACCCAGGTAACGGCCCTCCTAACCGGCTTTTTGTCCCCGACCCTGTCCGCTCCCAGGTGCTCCAGTGGATCCATACCTCCCGGTTCGCCTGCCATCCTGGGATCGACCGGACCCTGTTCCTGCTGAAGCAGCATTTCTGGTGGCTCTCCATGAGGGAGGACACCCGCGCCTTTGTCCTTGCCTGCACTGTCTGTGCTCGTGGGAAGTCCTCCCACCGACCACCTGCCGGGCTACTCCGCCCACTACCTGTTCCTGGATGGCCCTGGTCACACGTCGCCCTGGACTTTGTCACCGGCCTGCCCCCCTCACATGGTAACACCGGCATCATTGTTGATCGGTTCTCAAAGGCTGTTCACTTTGTCGCTCTCCCCAAACTTTCCTCTGCTTCAGAGACCGCAGACCTGATGGTACACCACGTTTTCCATCCTCATGGGATCCCGGTGGACATCGTCTCCGACAGAGGTCCTCAGTTCATCTCCCAGGTCTGTAAGGCTTTCTGCCGAGCCCTGGGGGCCTCAGTCAGCCTCTCCTCCGGGTACCACCACATATATTGTGGGACAGGTGGCGAAATCTTTAATTTTATGTCACCTAGATTATTGTGCACCAGTATGGTCCTCTGCATCCAAAGGTCAACTAAAGAAATTGCAAACTGCCCAGAACAGAGCTGCAAGGTTAGTTTTACATTGTTCCATGAGAACAAACACCATCACTAGGCACCGGCAACTCTCATGGTTAACGGTAGAGAATAGGCTGGTTTTCAACACAGTTAAATTTTTCAGGAACACTGTCTTTTCGTCTCAACCTGTTTTCTTATACAAACAAATTGTCAGATGCAGTCAGGTTCATTCTTATTTGACTAGGTCAGCTGATGATGGACAGATTGTTACCACGTCCAAAATCAAATGCTTTAAAGAGGACTGTTGTTTATCGTGCCATCAATCATTGGAATAACTGCCCACTGAACATAAGTAAATTGAATAGTAAAGTGTCTTTCAAATACCACCTGAGAATGCACTACTTAAATATGTGAGCAAAATATTCTGATGTTGATAATGATGTCTACAATGTTTTACTGTTTTTAGACAATGTTACAATGTTTTTAGATAATGATGTCTACAATGTTTTACTGTTTTTAGATTATCATTGTTAATTGTGATTGTCATATGTATCTTATGTTGTTATGTTTTGTGTTTTGTGTTGTCTTTCTATGTGGACCCCAGGAAGACTAGCTCGCCACTTAGGTGACAGCTAATGGGGATCCTTTTTAAACAATAAACAATACCACCAGCAGAACAATGGCCAGTCCGAGCGGGCCAACCAGGACCTGGGGGCCGCCCTCTGCTGTGTCACGACCCAGAACCCCTCTGCCTGGAGTGTCCACCTGCCGTGGATCAAGTGCGCCCACAACTCCCTGTCCTCCGCTGCCACAGGTCAGTCCCCCTTCAAGTCTTCTCTGGGCTACCAGCCCCCACTGTTTCCAACTCAGGAGGAGGAGATTTCCGTCCCCTCGGTTCAGGCCCACCTCCACCGCTGCAGGAGGATATGAGAGGACACTAGGGCCGCGCTGCTCCGCTCCGCTGACCGGAATCACCGCTTGCTGACCGCCACAGGACCCCAGCCCCCGACTACCAACAAGGTCAGATGGTTGGCTCTAAGTCTCGAGAGCTTCCACTCAAGTCCGTTTCCCAGAAACTCTCACCCCGTTTGTTGTCCCTATGAGATAAACCCCTCAGTCGTCAGACTCAAGCTTCCGTCCCATATGTGCATTCACCCCTCGTTTCATGTGTCACAGTTGAAGCCGGTGGTCTCCAGTCCTCTGTCCCCTCCAGCTCCGGAACCTCCTCCTCCTCTGAGCATTGATGACCATCCTGCCTACACCGTCTGGCGGTTGCTGGATGTGCGTCGTCGCGGCCACAGGTTCCAGTACCTGGTGGACTGGGAGGGCTATGGTCCGGAGGAGCTTAGCTGGGTCTCCCGCCAGCTGATTCTGGATCCTGCCCTCATCCCAGACTTCCACCGAGCCAACCCTGGGAGGCCTGGAGGGTCGCCAGGAGGCACCCGTAGAGGGGGGGGGGTCCTGTTACAATCACGGCCAGGCCTCTCTCTCTCCTGCTGCTTCCACACCCTTATATGGGCAGCTTCCTGTCCCTATTTCCACACGCTGTCACCTGGGATCAATCGATGCACCTGAGACTCGTCAGGTCATCACCAGCCCTGACAAGAGACCTGGGTTTCCTGCCACTCCCTGTCCGAGTGTTGCTACACCTACCTAGGTACGAGGACGTAACCTACCTGGTGCTCTGTCTGTTTCTCTGCCTTGTCCTAACCCTGTCTCCCTGTGCCCAGGATCGCCTGCCGCTCGGTCTACGCTGTCTCCCGAGACACCACCGCCTGGACGTTCCTGTAAATCACGAGGAGTGCTCCTGCTCGCACCTGTCGCACATTCCTGTACATTATATAACCCTGTCTGCATGGTACCTTTGGATTAAACAACCTAAACTGCTCCATTCTCCTCTCCCTGTGTTCTGCTCTTGGGTTAAAAGTGATGTCGGGTTTACTTTAGTAACAGTGTTAAAAGCAATGTCGGGTGAATTTTAGTAACAGTGTTAAAAGCGATGTTGGGTTTACTTTATGTGACGGATCATATTGGTCTGCGTTGTGTTGATGTTAAATGTTAATGTCCCGAGGGGGAGTTGAACAGGGGGCTCCCGCGCCGCGGGCGACGACACAGGCCGCTGCACTAAGAAGTGAATTCACTCCTAACTACCGTACCTATGCGTCTGTTAACCCTGTTATGAGGAAGTGAGTTTAACTTACCAGCCCGTAATGCCACAGTCACTTGTCAACACCCCTGTTTCTGTGACTGTGGATAGACTCACAGGCTTCCCCGTACATTTAGTAATGGTGTTAAAAGCAATGTCGGTTGAACTTTAGTAACAGTGTTAAAAGCGATGTCGGGTTTACTTTAGTAACGGTGTTAAAAGTGATGTCGGGTGCATTTTAGTAACGTGTTAAAAGCGATGTTGGGTTTACTTTAGTAACAGTGTTAAAAGCGATGTCAGGTGAACTTTAGTAACGGTGTTAAAAGCTATGTCGGGTTTACTTTAGTAACTGTGTTAAAAGCAATGTCGGATTTACTTTAGTAACGGTGTTAAAAGCGATGCCGGGTTTACTTTAGTAACAGTGTTAAAAGCGATGTCGGGTAAATTTTTGTAACAGTGTTAAAAGCGATGTTGGGTTTACTTTAGTAATGGTGTTAAAAGCGATGTCGGGTGAACTTTAGTAACAGTGTTAAAGCGATGTCGGGTTTACTTTAGTAACAGTGTTAAAAGCGATGTCGGGTTTACTTTAGTAACAGTGTTAAAAGCGATGTCGGGTTTACTTTAGTAACGGTGTTAAAAGCGATGTTGGGTGAACTTTAGTAACGGTGTTAAAAGCAATGTCGGGTGAACTTTAGTAACGGTGTTAAAAGCGATGTCGGGTGAACTTTAGTAACAGTGTTAAAAGCGATGTCGGGTTTACTTTAGTAACAGTGTTAAAAGCGATATCGGGTTTACTTTTGTAACAGTGTTAAAATCTAAAAGCAATGTCGGGTGAACTTTAGTAACGGTGTTAAAAGAATCAGTGAGGGATGGAGAGAAGGAGGACAGTAAGAGATATGTTAAGAGACAGAATAGTGAAAGGAAACAGACGGTCAGAGAAGCAGGCTTGTGACCACAAGGTCGCCGGTTCGATCCCTGGAGGAAGTGAACAAGTAACAACCCCCTCCTTTAATCGCTACTACGGGAGTGCCATTGAGCAAGGCACCCCCCCCCCCCCCCCCAACTGCTCAAGGGGTCAAAGGTGTCAAGACTGTGGTAGTACCGGGCAGCTCCCTCATGTAAATGTTGGGAACAGTGTGAAGCGAAGCATTGTCGAAAAGGAGAGAGTGAACACTCAACCTTCCTCGGGTAAATTAAGGCTAAGAAAAGAAGGCAAGGGAAATAAATGTGGTTATAAAAGAGATAAAAAGAAAACACAGAAATGAGCAGCGAAGGTGGAAAACAAGGACAAGAACTTGGTTCTCCTCATAGACCACCGCAACACTTCCGGGATTCTGAAATCGCGGAGGAGATAGCTGGGGGAGCAAATGAGTGAATGTGGATGAGAGCCTTGATGTAAGTGGTTGCAGCTACGGCTGTGGGGGTGCTAGAGACATGATCGAATAGACTTTTATGCGCCTGAATCTCCTGAACACGGCGCGACCCATTCCTAATCGATCAGAACTAAATCGGCCGAGCTAAAGTCCCGTTTTCAGCACCTACTCGCCATATGCATGCGCAGATTGTCAACGGAGTCTGAACGGCGCGAATGTTGAATGTTCCATCAGAGGGGGGAGCTTGTGGTGGTAGTGTGAGCGGCTATAGACCACTGCACTTAAATATAAACATTAGTCTACCTGGAGACTCACTGAGGTAATTGTAGATGTCGCCATCTGTTCGGCTGAAAGGACACTGGCCACCGAAGCTCCCCCCTCTGATGGAACATTCAACATTCATTCGCAAGTCGTCTCGCGCCGTTCAGACTCCGTTGACAATCTGCGCATGCGTATGGCGAGTAGGTGCTGAAAACAGGACTTTAGCTCGGCCGATTTAGTTCTGATAGATTAGGAATGGGTCGCGCCGTGTTCAGGAGATTCAGGCCCATAAAAGTCTATTCGATCATGTCTCTAGCACCCCCACAGCCGTAGCTGAAACCACTTACATCAAGGCTCTCATCCACATTCATTAATTTGCCCCCCCCCCGCTCAGTGGCGGCTCGTGGATTCTTCTCCACTAGGGGCGCTATACCAAACATTTTGCAAACATGTACAAGGCAGGCACGCATTGGCGAATATTATCACCATTGCCATCGATCAATATATGATCACAGTCAGTCAAATGCAACCACGTTTCCAATAGCCCAACACAAACACGCACATATCTCTCTCTCTCTCTCTCTCTCTCTCTCTCTCTCTCTCTCTCTCTCTCTCTCTCTCTCTCTCTCTCTCTCTCTCTCTCTCTCTCTCTCTCTCTCTCTCTCTCTCTCTCTCTCTCCCTCTCTC